>NC_142345.1:24802500-25135000 GCF_054954075.1 Amborella trichopoda | reverse complement strand
CAAAACAGTTGTCTAGTATTTGAAATACCAGACATCTATCTGTTATCCCCAAAATCAGTGAGCCCAATTTTTTAAAAATAATCTCTCTCAACCCTTTTTTCTCCCTCTCATACTCTCTCTCCCCCAAACCATCTCTCTCTCTCTCTCCTCTGTAACCCATCTCTCTCCCCTAGAGATGAATAGAGATTTCTAGCGAGAGAAATAAAAAAGTGCTAAACAAAGAAATTAGTTGCTTATCTCTCTCTCTTTGGGTTCGAGCTATAAACATGAGCACGACTTTCTTGTGTTAAAGATAAATGTAAGAATTGTTAGTTCCAATGCTAATATTAATAGATAAATAAAATTGAAATTGATAAACAGCTTACTCGAATCTGTCCTTAAACCACACGAGGGACTTAAGGTTCCATACCAAATCCTATAGACCAAGCTATCCGGTGACATGCTACCTTGAGAGTTCTCTTGGTGAATTTCCTTTACCTTTTTTCTATCATTCTATATCTTTTCTAGAGGGGTTAACCTATTTTTATAAAGAATGCCTTTATTTAGTAACTCTCACATTCATGGTATATAGGAGTTGAGATCCAAGTGTAACTCCTACCTTAATTCCCTTAAGTACAACTAATTAGGATTAACAAGTTGTTGCCAAATTGTTAATCCTATGTAATGAGCTAAGCCTGTTATTAGTCTACTAATGACTCATATAATAAGATGTCATCCAAGCATTCCCACAATTTACAAGGAATCCAAACACACCAGTGGGTTTTCCCTCCAGTGATACTTCTTATTAAAGCTAAAAAATAGATCAATATATATGACATTGTCTCATGTTAACCACATGGGATTTCACATATACTTCAATATGGGCTTTATACCATTATTAAAAAATGAATTTTCAGGAGAAAATGGGCCTGATAGGCCACATTTCCAACAAGAACTTCGCCACTCCCTTCTTTTGTGCCCAAAACCAGCAGATCTATTCTCTAGCTTAGTTGCTAGATCTCTGGTTTTTCCACTCTTTTCATGGCCTAAACATGCCCCATCACTCTCCATTTTAATACATATATGTGAAATCAATCCAAGTTGTTTTTTAGGGTTTTAGTTTTTTTAACTTTGAATTTCTCATATGAATCTGATAATTGAGTCCCCCAATTGCTTTCTTAGAGATTCATTCTGGTTTTTTAGAGATGGGTTTTGTAACTTTTATTGGTTCATGGGTTTTGTATACTTCTTAAGCTTTCTAGTGATTGGATCCCCCTTCATTTTCCTCTTGCGATCTGAGATTCGAGACCTGCGATCGCCCATATTGTTTCTCAGAGGGGCACTGATCTTCACCATTAAAACGCCATGATTCTTCCTCTCCTACAAAACGTCAAGTACCTGTTTCCCTTCAAACTTTGGTCTCCTCTTGCAAAACCCTTGCTTTCCTGTGCAAAACCCTAGCTTTCTTGTGCATCAAAAAATCGATGGCAAGCTGTCCAACTCATTCCAAAAGTAGTATTGTTACTCGAATTTGCTTAGGGGAGAGATATGGGTTATGGGGGAGAGAGAGATGGTTTGGAGGGAGAGAAAGCATGACTGGGAAAGGTTGAGAAAGATTATTTTAAAAAAAAATGCGAGACACGATGTTTGGCGAGAGAGAGAGAGGATTTGTTGGTTTTGAAGATAGCAGGTCGCTGTCTGGTATTTCAAACATCGGACAACTATTTTGCTGTACGGTATATACTACACCTGTCCAGTGTTCGCATTATCAAATATGGGACTAACTTGAGGAAAAAAAACTATGCCCAGAGAGGAGGTGCCACTCGTAATTTAGGACCAATGTGATCTTATTTTGTATTTGAGTCCTCAATATGGTTTGTATGTAAATTTCTCTAAATCTAATTCTACTTCAATCCTTATAGACAAACTCAAATTGTTACTCTCTCCAATGAAAGCGTACTCCCTCTTTACACAATGTGGATCCTACTAACCATTCTCTCTCTTGTCTGGCTGAAAAACCAAGCTCCCCCCTCTCCTCTCTCTCTCTATATGTGTAGTGTGTGTGAAAATTTAATGTAAAGTTGCAATCTTGCTCATGGAAGTAAGGTGGCATAAATGTACACTCTTTATTTTAATTGGATAGTGCAGTTTTGACACTATATCTTAAAAGACATTCTTTTTTTAATACTGTCTATATACCTTAGGCATATAAGAACATACATTGTTCATCTCACTCATTTCAAAGCTCTCTCCCTCTACACATTGAATACTGTTATTCTCTATTTTTGTACAACCCAAGTTGCCACCCTCGCACTCCAAAGCGTAGTCTCTCAATGCAAAGGCAACCTAGATTGTCTTGTTCTCTCTCTCTCTCTCTAGGTCATTCCTACCATAATTTGTCTCTCTCTCAAGGTCAATCCTACTACACAAAGAGGCTGCCCGTACGCCGCTTTATATGTGGGTTGGGGAGAGTATAGTTGGGTTGAAGTTGTGTACACGCACATGCACAACCATACAGAAAGAGAGAGAGAGGGGTTGATTTTATGGAAAAAGAGAGAGGTTTGTTGTTTTGCGGGAGTTTGTTAAGAAAACTAATCATTTTTTTAAAAAAGCCACTATATAATGTTTATAGACGAAAATGAATAGTATTTTCGCATATAGGCTTGGCACCATCCGATTTTTTCGGATGAGTGGATAAGTGGACCGTACCAATCATACAATGGACATAGCATGTCCGGTGCGGTCGATTTTTCATGCAAAACACACGAGAAATCGCAACAGCTCTACAAAGAGTCGTTTGCAACTTTTCAAGTAAAACGGCAATGAGCGCCGTTGTGGGTGAAACACTATTCATTTTTATTCTATAGCATTTTTAATACTTTTCCTTTTTTTAACTAAAAACAATGTCATTCTACCAAATTCTCTCCCAATTCTCAACTAAATTCTTTCAAATATATGTCATTTTATTTATTTTCTAACTCTCTATCCCACCCCTATAGTAATTTGTTGGATAAAAAGGTAAAATAAAAAAAATAAAAAGACCACAATTTTGGCCATTTTTTAATCTTAAATAAAAATTCTCCCACTTCTCTCTCATTTTTTCACGAAATTCATTCAAACTTGTCTCAAAATGTTGCTAACACATTTTATCTACAAAAGCCCTAACATAGAAAATCGGTTTTTAGTTTTTGTCTCCATTTTTTTCCACCATCCTCATTCCAAAGTGTTATTTCGATTTAAGTTTATTTATTTTGATTTCTTTTGTATATCCTATACTCTGAAATCAGTTGTATATTACTTCATTTTATTTATTTTTATAGATTTTAACATTTGTTCTATTTTTACCACTTGCTTCTTTATTTATTTTTGTCAGCTGGCAGACTCCGACGTGGTGGGCCCTTGCTTTGGGTTGCCTAGTCGTTTTTTGAGATGCCGGTTTAACAATAGTGAGTTGGGGTTTTATTGGTTAACATGTTTTCAAACTAGTTAGTACCGCCAAGGCTCAAACTAAATTTAACATATTTTCCAAATTTGTTTTATATATTTTAAAAGGATCTGTTTCTATGCGGTCAAGCCCTATGTAGAAATGTGGGCCTCTTAAGAAATCTACTTTTGAGATGGATTTTAAGATTTAATTTTTAAGGACATGTAATATCGAACATGGAGATCATGAAGATGAAAAATAAATAAATTTAAAAAATTAGAAATAATAATTCTAGTATGAAAGCATTTAGACTATAGTTTCAATTGTTTTTAGATGGAACACCTACTTGGATCCATCTTTAGGATGGATGCTTTACACTTTCTGGACCGCATATGTATAAATGCGATCCAACCTGCATGAAACAATTTTCCATTTTAAAAACTTATTAAAAATAAGAGGACCTGCTTTATGGGGTAGGCTAGGTTGGTCCATGGACTTCTAGCTCAGGCCCAAGTCATCATGTCACTGTACTTGGATTCCAAAATTAGGCAATGGTTGAAGCAACCACAAAGAGTGCCAGAGCAACACTTTGACAATGGACCGGCTCTCTCTTTATCATCTTCAACCTGGGTTTGAATGGTAAATATCCCAACGACCACATATGCCATGTAGTCGTAGGTGAGTACATATATTTTTGTGCAAGCCAATTTTAAGGGCCTATTTGGATGCATTCATTGTTGTTATTTTGAGAAAATTATTAATGATAATCAACTTGGAGCGCTAACTAGTGTATGATTATTTAGTGGAGAGACAAGTGAGTTTTCAATGACAAAAGGTCTACATCAAGGGTTAGCATTGAGCCCATATCTATTTGTCTTAATTATGGGCGACTTAACTAGATACCTACAGGATGAGGTACCATGTTGTATATTGTTTGTAAATAATATAGTTTTAATTGATGAGACCTAAAACAGTGTCAACACAAAGTTAAAACTTTGGAAGGATGCCCTAGAATCTAACGGTTTTAAAATTAGTTAGACTAAGAGAGTATATCGAATCCAAGTTTAGTAATAATAGAAATAGAAATGATGAAGTAGTTAAGATTGACAGCCAGGAAGTAAAAAAAAGACCGCACTTTCGATATCTTGGGTCGATAATCCAGAAAAATAGAGAGATTGAGGAAGATGTCGCACATAGGATTAGAGCTGGGTGGGTGAAGTGGAAATATGCAACTGGAATTTTATGTGATCGCGGGGTACCAATGAAGCTAAATGGCAAGTTCTATAGGACAACTGTGAGACCAGCTTTGCTCTATGAGGAAGAATGTTGGGCGGACAAAAAATAATATACACATAGAATGTGTGTAGTAGGGATGATGATATTGAGATGGATGAGTGACATGACAAGAAGGGCTAAAATTCAAAATGAATCAATTTAAGAAAATTTAGGTGTCGCACACTAGGCGATAAGATGAGAGAGCGTAGACTTAAGTGGGCTGGACATGTGTGGCACTGACCAAATACAACACATGTTAAAAGATACGAGTTAGTTCAAGTGGAAGGAGTGAAAATGACAAGGGCTAGGTGAAAAATAATGTGGTTGGAAGTAGTTCGAAAAGATATGGAGACTTACTACATCACTGAGGGTATGACATTTAATATAGCCAAATGATAGACTAGAATTCGTACAGCCAGCCGCAATTAATTGGGAAAAAGCTATAATGATGATGATGAATTAGTGATAATCAACTACCTGTGTTTGGCAGTGTCTATCAAAAAGTTCTGCAACAATAAATGTATATACAATTTTTCATATAAGTTTATCTTTTAGAAAAAGCAATTTTTACTTCATTCAAAGTAATTCACTAGAAATCAAGTGATTTTTGTAAAAAATAGCCAAAAATATATTAAATCACCAAAAAATTTAAAGAATTAAATAATATTCAAGTGATTTTTGTAAAAAATAGCCAAAAATATATGAAATCACCAAAAAATTTAAAGAATTAAAGAATATTATGTATGACACGTACCAAACAACTAATTAAAAACGTTATCCAGAGCATATTAATTTTAGATAATATATTATATTATAGATAAATAAGATTAATATATGTAACAAGTTTAAATAAGTGAGATTAATTTATGTGGCATACAACAAGATTCAAACTTTCTACAAGGATGGCGTAGAAGAGTGATGAATCTTTATTATCTTATTTTTCCGCGTGAGATTGGGACCTTCTTGATTCCCTTCCTATCGACATTTTTGAGCTGTTTTTATTTAGAGAAATTTACATAAAAAATGCTAATATATTTTTGGGCTTTAAAAAATTATTCTCAATATCTCGTATTTTATGTCCATGTCCCACGTTTTAGAGTACACATTGTATTTTAATTTTAATATTTTTTATACTTCAGACTACGCTCGAATTTTGGGGTGCCTATACTTCTTACCATACGCATTAGTAAAAATCACTAAAATAATAGATTTAGCTAAGGGTTTGGTTTGTGTAAGGCTGAGGTCCTAAGAGACCAAAGTAATTCATATCTTCAAATAGTATCAAAAGATATTTCAGTATTGAAAGTTCAAATAGTATCAAAAGATATTTTAGTATTGAAAACTGTTGTGATAGTTTGAAACTTTTTTTTGTCTATAATTATAAAATTTAAAACTTCAAAAATAGTATAGATCAAGCAGATTTATGAACACTTGAAAATTTTGTAAATTGACGGTCTAAAAAATGCATTACAAGATGCACTATTTTTAATACTTGAAATCTATTTTTTCTTATTTCCATATATCTTGACATCGAGATTATAAAATTTTTGGACATTGAGACAACCTCTTCTGGTGAATTCTGAGGTGTGATTTAATTTGACAATTTAGGCCCTCACCCGTATATAAACTTTTTTCTTAATTAAATAAAAGAACACGACGTATTTTTTCATATAGGTTTTGAAAGCTCGGTAGAGCAACTATCATATCTCCATAGGCCTGATGTGACATCTGTGGTGTGTGTGTGCTGGTAGCCATGTCCAGAGGGCTTGGTGCAAAGGTACGGACAGTGCAGACAAGTGTAGACCGACAGGAGGAAGTTGAAGAAGATCCGACAATGACCTTCAGGACTATGGAAATGCAATTCCTTTAAAACCTAGAGCCGTAGTCATGTTAATAATGTCCTTTCATCCTCAAGAAAACTTTAATAGAAGGAAAAAGGGCCGAGTGTGAGTTCTTTGGTCTCGCCAGATCAAAATGCATACCTGGTCCTTCATGCAAGAGACCTGTTTAGGAGGATTTTCTTATCTAAGATTTCGAGATCCATTCCAAGACCTATGAGTACTTTATTTTTAAAAAATCAATGATTTTCTACGCCGTAGGATCTGGTGTGCTTACTCAAAACGTTTTTGAGGTTGGTGGCTTGATTGAGTTGGTTATATCCATAAAAATCGAGTGACTGAAAAATACTGAGAAAGTTTTGCGTGAGCGAGAAGACGTACATTTGACTCCCATCAGAGTATAGAATCTTTTGAAAAGAAATAAATGAAAGGGAAAACCACCTTACAAAATACTTCAGGTGATCAAAATCATAATTCAGGTGATAAAAATCATCCCAGCATTAGGATGGTAAATACAGTTGGCCAAAGTCATTAAGTTCAATTCACTCAACTACTTCATAAATATGTTAAAAAATAGGGCAATGATTTCATGCAACGGTTGTATATCTTCAAAAATAAGGTTAGGGCCATTTGTTTGATCCAAAATTTGAAATATACACTCTTTTCATTCTAATGAACAATTACACAAAAGGAAAATTTGAAAATGGAATCTAAAAAGTATTTTTTTATCCCAATTAACATAGGCTGTCCATTTTGATAAGATGGTTAGATCTATGCCTTAGAACGATTTTTTCTTTTCCAATTTTTTTAGGTGGCTTTATTATCATTAGATGAACAATTTTAAAAAAGCAAAAAATGATTTTGAGTTTGCTAAAGCTAAGCTATGGAAATTCACCAAATAAATGGTCTAGATTTGTTGTTGGAGGGGATTCATTTTGACCATATCTAGGATTCAAATCCAACTTTTTTTTTATTTTAGAAAATGATTATTGAGATGAAGAGAGTGCGTGTACAAACTTTTGGATCATACAAATACCACAAGCATGGGTCTTTAGAAGTATGGTTGCATTGTACTATGATGCAACCGTTGCATAAGATCACTGCCCTACAAAATAACTAATACGCCTATGTTTAGATTGAAAATCCTAAGCAAATATAAGAATTTCGATAATTTGGCTCACTTAAGTGACCAAAGCTAAATGATGATAATACCCCTAAAATTTCAAAGTTAGCAACACACATCTACCAATACAATTGGTTGTTATGTTTTAACAATAGAGAACTCAATTCTTTTTTGTATTGTGAACTCTTGTTCTGTATTGCTAACCCTGAATAATTACGAGTATTATCAGCAAATTATTGAAATGCCCCTACATTTTCAAGGTTTCCAAATATGAATAAGGAAAATTTTATTATTTTTAACATATTTTTTTGGAACTTAAACGAAATGAAATTGTAAAAGTAGACAGTCTTAATGTTGATGATCTAACCACTTTAATGAAAGTAAGGTGGTTTCACCATTTAATTGCAATTTTTTTTCAAAATGAAATCTCACATTTATCATTTTCAATTCCTACCAACTTACAAAAAAGGAAAAATAAATCACTCTAATGTCTCCTAAAAGATAGAGTAGCTTTAAGCAGTGGATATGGCCTTTGAACCGATAATGGGCCCAGCAATCCGACCCGAAAAGGCTCAAGTAACAAAAGTTGGAGTGATGGCTACAGCTGGGCTCGACCAAGGGCCATGACCAGCCTAGTTCAATAAATTTTTTATTTTTTATTTTTTTTGCTTTTATTTTCTTTATTTTTAAGAAAATTCGAATAGGCCCCTGCCTAAACTAGGCTAGTGCGGGCAGAGCCAGAGCTAGGCGTCCTAGCCACTTGCCCAAGACCAGGCCTGGGCCACAGTCTGGCTTGGGTCCAATCTCAGGTTGGGTCTCTTGTTTCGAGCCCTATTGATGCCGTATGTCTGAAATTTTTCACCCAAACTAGGTTCAGAAAGCTCAAGAAAGTAAAGAGAAGTTACCTCACGTGGGTCGTGAGGCGGGACTTAAGGTCATGAGGCGGAATTAAGGCTGTGAGGTGGAACTTACCTCACTTAGGTTCGTAATACGCTCGGGCTGGCTCGCGTGGGCACCCTCTTAGATCATGAAGAAAGCCCCCCAAGTCTAGACTGGTTCAGACTCGCCTCTCTCAACCTCTTTGCTTCCTTCCTGCAGTCACACACACACACATATAAAATATCTATATAAGTGGGTCAGGGGACCTTGGCTTGTCTTTTAGGTGAGCACCCATTTGTAAGTGCTCAAGGGAGAGAAATGGAGAAACATGAAAGTGAAAATAGGTACGATGCAAGAGAGGGATCCAAAAGGGTAAGGGAAAAAGAAGAGAGAAGTACGAGATAGGAAGAAGGTAAAGAAATCATAGAGAGAGAGAAAGAAAGAGGGAGAGAGTAGAGAATGAGAGAGATATACGATAAAGACAGAGAGAATTGGAGTACAAAGTGAGATATTTTAGAGAGGGAAAAGAGAAAGAGAGATGCTTTTGAAAGAAGTAGAGATAAACATAGAGAGAGAGAGAGCAGGGAGAAAGAGAAAGCATGGTACTTTTGAAGAGCAAAAGAGAGAAATAAAGAGAGGATGTTTGAGAAAATAGAGAGAGAGAGAGGAGAGAGAAGAAAGATACCTTTGAATAGAGAGAACTAAGAGAAAGGAGTTAAGCAAATAGAGGGACAGAGAAATAGGGGAAAGAGAGAAGGATTTTTGAAGAGAGAGAAAGAGGAGAGGGAGAAGAGTTAAGGGAATATATAGAGGGAAAGAGGGAAATGAGAGAGAAGGATTTTTGAGGAGAGAGGAGAGAAGGGTTAAGAAAATAGAGAGAGAAGGAAAGAGGGCGAGAAGAGAAGGATTTTTGAAGAGAGAGAAAGAGAAGAGAGAGGAGAGTTAAGAGAACAGAGAGAGAGAAAGGAAGAAGGTGAGGCAGTGGTTAAGCCACCGTTCGGGAAAGAGAGAGAGGAAAGAAAAAGAGAGAGGAGAGGAGAGAGAAAGGAGTTAAGAGAATAGAGAGAGAAAGGAAGAGGAAAATAAAGAGGAAGAGAGGTGAGAGAGAGAATGTCAGAAGAAAGGGAGAAAGCGTGATGGCAGTTGAGGCTGCTACTTAGGGAAAGGCCTTCAGGCCGCCGCTCGTGGAAGTGAGAGAAGGGGGAGGGAAGGACATAGGAAGAGGAGGCGATATATTGGCTGAAGCCTGCCACTTGGAAAAAGGCTCTAACCATCGCCCTTGAGAGGAGGAAGAGTAGAGAGAGGGTGAGACGAAGGTTGAGACTGCCACTAGAGGAAAAGTCTCCTGATTGCTGTTCAGAGGGGAAAAAGGGAAGGGAAAAGAGGAAGAGGAAAGAGAGAGGAGTGCGAGGGAGAGAACAGAGGGAAAGAGAAGGAGAGAAGAGGAGAGAGAATGAGAGAGAAAGAGAGAAGAAGGAGAGAGAAAGGAATGGAGAGAGAAAGAGAGGAGAGGGAAGGAGAAAAGGGATAGAGAGGGAGAGAGAAAGAGAGGAGAGGGAGAGAGAGAGAGGGAGAGAGAGAGGGAGAGAGAAAGAGAGAGAATAAAGAGTGAAAGGAAAGGAGTGAGAAAGAGAGAGGAGAGAGAGAGAGAAAGAGAGAAGAGAGAAAGAGAGGAGAGAGAGAAAGAGAGAAGAAGAGAGAGAAGGAGAGAAGAAGAGAGAAGAGGGGTAGAGAAAAGGGAGAGAGATAGAGAGAGGGAGAAGAAGGTAAGAGAGAGAAGGAGAGAGAAGAAGAGAGAGAAGAAGGAAATGAGAGAGAAAGATAAAGAAGGACATAGAGAAAGGGAGAAGAAGAGAGAGAAAGAGAAAGAGGCAGGGAGGGAGAAAGAGAGAAAAGGAGAGAGGGAGAGAAAGAGAGAGAAGAAGAGAGAGAAGAAGGAAATGAGAGAGAAAGAGAGACAAGGAGAGAGAGAAAGAGAGAAGAGAAAGAAGAAGAAAGAGAAAGAGAGGAGAGAGAAAAAGAGAGAAGAGAGAGAAGAAGAAAGAGAAAGAGAGAGAAAGAGGCAAGGTCGGCGGCTTGACTGCCAACCCCGACCTCACACATGAGAAGGAATGAGATTACCTAATAGTTCTTGACTCAGTAGCTAAGACCAGGGGCAATGACAAACATATTCTCTCTCCACTGTCTCAAAGACAGGGCACAAGAAAAATAATCGAGGGAAGAATTCAATAATTTGAATTAAGTGAAATAGAATCAAGGACCAGGGAACCCACCATTTGGTTATTACATGCTAGATATATGTAGGCAACCACTAAAACATGGGTGGATGCTAAAAAATTAACCTAATTGTTGAAAAATACAACTAAAATGAATTAAAGAAAAGTTAAAAATTAGGGGCAAAGTGACAATTTTATCCCTTGCCCACAACAAGATGAGTAATTCTAGATCAGTCCCTGTCATGGCCATGAACTCACGTGAACTTCTCGTGGCTGACATGGGGTCTTTCTAGCCACTATCCGACCAAAAAAACATAAGACATTTGTAGAGCTCAGTGTGGTGGTCATTTTGGTATATATTTTGAGCCATGAACCAAGGTTTTGGGCCACTAACCCGAAGCGACATGTTTAGTGAGAAACTTACAATCATTGATTCGAGATTGCACTTATTTTCGGATTGTTTCCCTTGATTTCTTTGTCGGGCAAGTCACCCTGATCATTTTGCAATAAGAATGGCTCAATTTGGTACTCAAGTGACCACTTTCTCAATTGGGGAATTTTGGCTGCAGTTGGAATTCCGGTGGCCAAAAATTACTTCTTCTTTGTCTCTAAAATACAGTAAATCCGATCGTTCATCATGCGCGAGGTTTGGCCTGAAAGAGGTTCTCGATTCTATGGTCGCGATGCCTCTGTTTTTAGGTCGATCAAGTATGTAGCTAGTGTGATATGGCTATTAGATCAAAAGGGACTTTCTTCTTCAAATTTCCTACAACTTTTGTCTTTCAATGGTGATCTTCTCTTTTCAATTTCTCGCAGCTCGGGCCATGCCATATAGCGAAACGATCGGGCCGATGAAATGATCATCCTCGCAAGATTTGGGCTCAGCCTAACCTGGGATGAAGGAGATACAGTCATGGAAAATTTACCCCAAAATTGGAGAACAAAGTTTCTAAAAGTGGAAGCTAGTTCACCGAGGGTGCACCAGGATTGCGTGCGGCCTAACCATTTTTGATAAGTTGGTCGCAGATTTGACCAGGAGCGTCCAAATGATCCAAAACTTCGTACCCTAGATGTTCTGAATCTAATGAAGTGGTTTTGTGGTCGTTTGAAGCTCCGATGATAGGGCTGTAGTTACAGGGTCTCCTTTTTAATGCAAGAGGCAGAATTCTGAAAACTATTTTGAACTTTGATCCTCTTAAACTTCGTCGGATTGCGATGAAACTTGACAGGCATTCTTAGGAGACCCTTAGCCACATTTTCAATCATTTTAGGACGGTCAGAAATTATACTCTGAATGGGGGCTTATTCGCTTACTACTTCCATGGTCCATAGGCATTTTGGTACCTGCGGACTCAGGTTGCAAATTGCTCTCTCCTTATGCGCATCGGGGATAACAAGTGTCGAAAAATACCCTTCAACAGCTTGCTTCGCTGAATATTGTGCTTCGAGAGAAGCGAGAAATACAACATTTGGAATCAAATTTGGTCTTTCGGCTTTCTTTTTTCTTCTTGGCCACCGGATCACATGACCGTCAAAGGGGAAATCGTGCGAAGATGCTTCCTGGAGGGGTGACCAAGGTGCTCAATGTCTAGGGGCCTTGCTTAAAGGCTTGTAGACCTAGATCCATCGAGGGTTTTGGGGGAGAAGAAACTTTGAGCTGCTAGTGGGGGCTTTGCTTAAGAGCTTGTAAACCCACTGCTGCAGCTCATATTTTTGGTTCCAATATCTGGGGGCCTTGCTTAGGCATTGTAGACCCAGTCAGTCAGAATCCGGGCTTGTCTGACAGTCGGGGGCCTTGCTCATGGGCTTTCTTCCCAATCAGTCAGATTTTGTTTTAGTCTTCCGGTGGAGGTCCATTTTTGAGTTTGTGCCTTCTGGTGGAGGTCCACTTCTGAGGCTATGTTTTGGATAGACAGCCAAGGGGCCATTGGTGGGCATGCATGCTGCTACACTCAGGTTTGCTTTGACAAGCAAGGTACCTCTTTAGGCCCCATCCTGTCGAGTCCATTTGGGGGCTTTTTTTTGGCCTGTCCTGAAAGGTCTAAGCCTGTCGGCTAGGGAGGGGTTTGGCGAGGCGGCCTCTTGGTGAGGCTTCACCTTAAAGTCTTTGGTAGGTTTTGACCTGGCTTGATAGTTATGAGCCTTTGGGTGCGTCTTTGGCTTGCCATCTTGATTTCCTTCTTTTTTGTTGACTTCTTGAGAATGGGGTCCTTAATCAAGGAACCTCAATATTCCATCCAGGAGATTTTTCTGATTTTTGAGTCACTTCATGAATGGTTTCAGGCTGTTGAAGTTTTTCTTTAAAGTCGTTTTGGTCCTAGTAGCAGGGTATTTGATACCGAGAATTTTCTTGAAGTTTCGATTGAAGCCGCCAATGTAGGCGAGCACTACATCAGCCTGCTTATTGGTCAGACGCCCTTTCGAGTTTTCACCTGACTAGGGAAGTAGCGTCGTAAGACAGTTTACACCAACGTCCTTCTTTTATTGGGCTGTTTTACCCATGAACTTGTGGTCATGTCAACCCTTTTCCTGTTTTTCTCACGATGCCCTTTCGGGTTTACACCGTGCCTGGTTTTTATTTACAGAACACTCTTACTCATGGCTTAGTGGCCATGCCCATCCGTCATTTTTACTCATGGTGCCCTTTCGGGTTTTCACCATGCCCGTTTTTTTTGTTTGGTGGGAGCGTGTTTATGGTCACACCGCTGGGACCTATGCGAAGCAGTTTAGCGTCATGTGGCCAAGACATGTGTTATAGTTTAGAGTCATGGAGCTTGGACCACGGTGCAAATCAGTTTAACGTCATGTAGCTAGGACATGCACTATTGTTTAGGGTCGTATAGCTTGGACCATGGCTAGTCAGTTTAAGGTCTTATAGCTTGGACCACGGCTAGGTAGTTGAAGGTCTTGCAACTCGAACCATGGCTAGGCAATTTTAAAGTCTTGTAGCACAGACTATGGCTAGGCAGTTTAAGGTCTTGCGGCACAGATCATGGCTAGGCAATTTAAGATCTTGCAGCACGGACCATGGCTAGGCAGTTGAAGGTCTTGCGACACGGACCATGGCTAGGCAGTTTAAGGTCTTGCGGCACATACCATGGGGAAAGTGTATACACCTTTGTGGCAGCACACAGTAGAGAGGGCTCGCATGAGGGGAAGTGGTCTCGTGAAAGGCCGCATTTGGTGCACATGGCGGCCTGAAAGAAGGACATGCGGGTGACGGCTTACGAAAGACAGACGCGCATGACCGCTTGCAGGGGGCTGTGGATGGCGACCTGAATAAGACAGGCCCTAGTGGTACCTTCTCGCACGTGCGAGGTGGGAACTTTTCAGGCGGCAGCTAATGACACATGTTCGGCAGCACATGTATTCTCAGGACAACTGAGTGCATGATCCTAGGCCTGTTTCTCGGGCTGTCGGCGTGGTCCGACCCATCATGTTGCAACTTCGGGGAGCTGGAGGTTGTGGTGGGCTTTTGTGACTCGAGCTTAGTATGTGTCTCGACCCGACTCAGCCCATTGTCGTTTCAAATTTCTATCATGCGTGGATTCTCGAAGTGCCCTTGGCCTTTTCGATAATGACACAGTGTCATCTATGACCTTGGGTGATATTTGCCCTTTTGCGAGGGGTAAGATTGGTAAACACATTTTACCAAGGGCATAAAAAGAGGGGTAGACCCTATTTTCACCTTCCTCCTTAGTGAAAACTAGGAGTTTTCAGAGACTAAGGGAATCTCGGTAGGCAAGGTGTGCTCATGGACTTTCAGTGGGAAACAGGGTGAAGTTCTAGGAGGGTGGCTCAGGGAAGTGCCGGTAGGGATCACATGGGAGTTCCATCAGACGGGTGCAACAAGTTTTCCAGTGAAGTACTGAGGGAGAGGAGTTCTAGCCCGGAGTGCACGGTAATACTCCAACAAGGGAACCGTAGGCGAGAGAGGGAAAAAGGGGTGCCGACGAGGGTTGCACAAGGTTTTCCAGCAAGGGCGCACCGGTGAGGTGCTGAGGGGTTTTTCAACAAGAGCCAAAGGGTCGTACGGCAGGTGAAGGGCTTTCCGGCGTTGATCGCACCAGTGAGAGGACTCCAGCCAGGATAGGGGATGAATTTTCAGTGAGGAGGGAGTGAGCACAAAGTGGTGCTCTAGGGGTTTTCCGGAGAGCAATGAACCGGAGATGAAGGGGTTTCTCTGGAGGTATCAAAGGGCGTGTAGAAAGCGAAGGGCCTTTCGATAGGAAGTTGGAGTGCCAATCCTTAAGAAGCCAGAGAGTCACAGGCAGGGGGTACCCCAGAGGTCGCGATCCACACGTGTGGGTAGGAACACTCGTCATAGAGATGGAGGGTGTACAACAGGGCGTGTGCGAGAAACAAGGTTCACACGTGCGAGTGTACGACGCGCGTGAAGGGCTGCGTCAAAGAGCATTGTGGCTTGGAAATTCTACACGTGGCTCGTGTGAAGGAGCGAACGGTCATGCCAGAGAGGCTTTTGCATACGGAACGACGGCTTAGAAGGGTGCAAACAACGACTTGATCAAAGGGGTGTGTCTGGCAGCTGAGTAAACCTGTGCGATAGGGAAAGGGCGAGATTGTTCTGAGTGTAAAATGGCTGGGGTCTTGGTCAAGGATATTCCTTCGATAAAGAATCTCCCCAAGGCTAGGGAACTCGATACCGGCACCTTCACGGGTGACAATCTAGTTGCCCCATTTGGCTTGCGGAGCCTTTGTGTGATCCTCAATGGCCACTTAGCATTACTTTTGTTGGCAAGTCGACGCGCTTCCTTGTTCGGGAGGCTGACGATGGAACCACTACCATGGAGGATGGAGAGGGGATTCCCCTTTTCCATTTTTGCCACAGGGATGTGCCCTCAAGGGAGGATCTTGCTACCCTTAGGAAGAGGATGGTAAAAACAGAAGGGCTAGTGTGGTCCCATACTGGGCTTTGGATGTAAGGGGTGCATCAATTTTTGATGGGATACACCCCATGGACCTTGGAGGTGCTACAGACTTACGCAGATGTCCTCAAGCAGTCTTGTCTGTCGGTGGCCATCCAGAGCTCGACCGGCTATTTTGACCGTTACCCAAATGCCATTAGGGCGTTATTAGAGACTTTGAGCCACGTCAGCAATACATGGCTCTTTGGGTGAGGAGGGCATCTCCTTGCTGAATCTCCACTTTGTAGGTCGCTTATCGCTAATGGGAGCGATGTATGGTGAACTCGGTCATTTTTTGTGGTGCGTCTTTGGGGGGTGAAACACCTCCTCCCGGTCTCAAAGACATGTTTGACACTTACCAATTCTTGAGCTCCCAGGCTGATAACTTCTATGGGGAGCGACCTGATCCTGTGGAGCTGGCGTATTCCGTCATTGGTGGGAAGGGTAAGGGGAAAGTAGAGGAGATTCCCCCCGTCTACATGAGCACTTCAGCAATAGACAGTGATTACCATGCTGCCTACGTATCCCTGTTTCTTTGTAAGTTCGCCCTTCTTGGGGGGCATGATGTGATTCGTCTTGGCTGTTTCTACGTGCCCTGTGACATGGCAAGCGGGTGTCAGTATTCCCTTGCAGTATTTATTAGGGCTTGGGGGCAGTGTCAAGAGGGAAGCCCTTTTAGGGAGAAGAGGATGGGTTAGGAATAGTGGGAGGTGAGGCCTTCCCTGTGAATTTCAAAACACCTTTCCCGATCCACTACGTATTTGGCTAGCTTGCAGCATATTTCCCAAGAATGTATGCCAAGGACGCATCCTTGGAAGAGACCTCGTGTATCAGCTTGTGAAGATAACGGGGAAGAAGGCTATCTTTTGTTCCCTGGGTCATGGGTGCAGCCTATTTGGCGATGATTCTTTCTTTATGCGCCTCATCTCGTTCCCAGTAGGGGGTTACACCGACCGTGCTCTCATCGATGAACTGGGAAAGGAATTGGATGGTGCATCCATAGGGATTCATGAGCTCATGTTTATTTTGAGATTCAAGGGAGGAATCTTGCCTTATCAGACCCCACACGGTGCGAAGCTCGAGGGGTATTATCCTCACCGCTTTGCCCTTCAACATGGTCTTGATCAGGGGTGTCCCTTCTTAGTACTGTTCGAGAAGCACTACGACAAGGCTAGCGCGAAGAGGAAGGAGGGAGAGTTTGGGGACTCGTCGTGAGTTCTGGAAGGTAGTCCATGTCTGCACAACTTGGGCAACTTGCAGGGAGTTCACCAAAGTGAACAAATTTGTCATCCCCAACTTTGGTCAAGTGGGTAGGGCCACAGAGGGGTATTGGCATTGGTGGAGGCTCACTAATCACTGGTACTGGGAGGTGGACCACTCATGGAAGCGGGAAAATAGAAGTTGGCGGTGCGAGACAAAGTAGGGCAAGAACTTTATGCCTCCCGCATTCGGGGAATACTTTGAACTGGATTATCCCAAGGGCTAGGAGCAGCTAGGGGTTCCAAGGGCGTGAACATCAGATGATACTTCTCCGTAGATACTTGCATTGATGGGGAGGACCAAGAGCATTTTTGATGACCTTCGCTCCATCTTCGAGTGGAGAGCAGGCCGTCAGGTTCCTCGCAGAGACGGACGTTCGGTTTAGGAATGCCGTCATCGACAGTGGCCCACACAGTATCTTTGATAGAAGCCAAGTTTCAAAGAAGGCAGCATCTTCTGAAGGGACAAAGAAGACGAAGTGCTCTGTGCCATCTGATTCCTCAGAGTTCGAGCCCGAGGATGAGCCTCTTTTGAAGCGAAAGAGCGCTAGGCTGAGCCAGCCAATTGTTAGATCTCCGCCGGTGGCCGATTTTCCTCATCCTGTTTGAGGCGCGATCATTGAAGTCGCTAGACTCCCACTCCATATAGTGCTTTGCTAGCTCGACGAGCTGTCTCCGAGGTTGTTCCGCCAATGCGTGTGTCGTCACTGGTTCTATCCTGCATGAGAAGGGCGGGCCCTGATCATGCTCCTTGCTCAAAAGAGGGTAGCCCTCCTCAGATGGCGGTGGTGAGTTAAGCTTCTAGCAGGGCCAACAATGAAGACCCAAGTGACGCCCAAGAGGAGGGGCCTATGAATATCACCCCTATCCGGGAAGTTGCCTCGGAATTGATTCTGATGGTGCTCGAGCTGGCACCAATTCCCTCCTTTGCTTTGAGTCCTGTCTTAACTTCAGGCCCAACAGAGGGCGGCCTTCCCCAAGCAGTAGAAGCGAGCCATGGGGCCGTCAACAAAGGCTCAAGTGCGTTTCAAGGGGAGGGGTTTGTTGTCAACGAGGTGTCCGGGCACACTGAGGTGGCTCCCTTGCTTGGCACCGATGTGACTGAGGCTCCGGTTCTTACATCCTCAGGGCTAGAGAAGTCTATGATTTTCATGGTCACCTCTCCGGAGCCGATCACTACGATGGTCATTGTCCCTTCATAGAAGGCTCCCTTCGCCGAGGTTACTTCAACTGTGGTTACCCCAACTGTGGGCCACCTAGCTTAGGCGAGCTATATGCCCATCCTGGGTGGGCCGACTTCCAGCGATGATTCTAGCATCGTTGAAGACATGCTTCGATTAGGCCTTCGACACCGAAAAGAACGGCCTCTCGCAGAGTTAGGTTCCACAGTTCTAAAGCTTCAGAGTTACGCCCTTGCAATAAGTGCTTTTGAGAGTGAAAAGGAGGTCTTTGCCTGCCTTGATGATCTTATGAATGGACTAGAAAGCCTATGTATAAAGGCACTCCAATAGGGGACAGAGGCGAGCGAGTTGTAAAACGTTCAACTGGCTTCATTAGAAGCCTCACTCTCTCGTCGTCGTGAAGCAGTAGATGCTAGTGCGCAAATGAGGGCTGCTGTAACCTCTCACAAGTCCATCCTTAAGCAGGAAGTGACGACTCGCTTTGACTGGATGATGACCATACAGGTGGAGATGCAAAAGTTAAGGGAGGAATTCGAGGAGCTTAAAGAGGAGACAACCCAATGGTAGGTCGAGGACAAAGACCTTGCTAATGAGGTGTCAGAGCTCACTTGTGCCCTTGAGTTAGAGACTGCTTTCATAAAGCTCGAGGCCCAAGCAGTGGCTGAGCTCAAGGGACGCATTCAGGGGGCCCAGGCAGCATCCGAGAGGACTAGGGAGAAGATCAATGATATCATTGATCAATTTTTAATGTAGCGTCATTTCTTCTTTTCCTTTCTTTTCCTCTCTTTTCCTGTTGTTATACAGAGGTTTGTACACCATATTTTGATTGTAGCAATGAAGTATTCCCTTTCACTTTTGCTCGAACCTGACTTTGCCTCATGTTTTTTCGGCCATCGTTATCGCCCTTCAGGTGGCTGTGAGCCATTAAGGGTCCTCCCGTGCCTTATGACTCAAACGCCCTTTCGGGTTTTTGTTTAAGTCCTTGGAGTGTGCACCATTTTTGATTTTCGCAGGATCTTAGAATATATATATATATATATATATATATATATATATATATATATATATATATATATATATATATATATATATATATATTATTATTTTTATTTTTTTTGATCGTCTTTACCCATGATGCCCTTTCAAATTTTCCCGTCTTTACATGAGGGGAGCTCAGAGGGGGGGTATGGTACTCGATTCCTTCTCTTGTGGTGTGGCGAGTGGCTGCAGCTTCGTTGACTTCGAACGGAGCGGCAATCCTCTCTGTGCCTCTTAGTCCTTGTCAGTCAAGGGCTCACAGTTCATCGCCCTCATGATGCGATGAGCCTACAGGTTATAGAGATTCCAATTAGGAGAAGCTTGGACCTTCTGATGAGATGGGTTCTTCAGGATTTCATGTTTGCCATAATTTCCTAATTTTGGGATGAATCCAGGTAAAGGTTGAAGGCGGGCAGATAGCAGCTGGGCCCCTTTCTGGTTTAGAAGGTCGAGCTTGACAAGGAGGTCCTTGAATCTTTGAAGTGGCTCAACAATATTAGTTTCTCCTTCATTTTGGGAAGCTGTGACATCAAGGCAGACTTTAAGAGGAGATGATGGACCATTCTCTTGCGTCATGGAAAGAGGAGCTGTCTCTCCATAGTTCAAGCCTTCTATCATAAAGGGGTCAAGAGCAGCATCCTCTATGGATTTGACCCTCATCTCGCTTGAGGTAGCAGGGCTGTCCCGCGACGATACCATCCGAATCAACAAGAGTATAGGGGAAACTGATTTGGGCTTGTGAGCTGCCCCGAACTTAGTCTGCTTGAAAAGACTATCGGTCCTGGTACTCTAACTTGGAAGGGGCTTGGGGGTTTGGACTGGTGATGGTTCACTTGGCCTAGGATTGATGGGGTCGCTGAGGATGGTCTAGCTCTTTGCCCCATTCGCAAGTTCATCTTTGCCTCGGGTGGGGCTTCAGACTTTATAGATGAACGACTTTGTTGCGCTCTGAACAATCTTCTTAGCGTTTATCGCGTAACATGCTTTTCCAACATCATCCGCATTGAGGGGGGAAAGGGAGAGAAAGGGCTCACACTTTCGAAAGGAGCGTCTCCTTTACCTTTGAGCAGGGCCTTTAATATCTTAGCCTCTCGACCTTATTTCCGGGCAAGGCCATAATTTCCCTTATTAATGGCTAGGTAGAATTGCCTTCGAGTGAAGGCAAGCTATTTTTCTGCCCCTTTTTCATGATTGCTTTCAAAACTGAGAGAGATATTGAGGGTGTGGGGTTTAGGGGGGGGGGGGGGGGGGTGTTGACTGTCTTGGAAGCTCTTCAAGCAGATGGGGAAGGTGTGGGGAAGTAGCCCCATGATGGGATGAGTTCCCGTGGAGCTTGGTACTTTCCATTCAGTTGATCTTCTCCACCATCCGGTTTATCATGCTCTCGAGTCGGGTCAGCCATTCTTGTTGCTCATCCTCCGGCTGATCGACGACCATCACACTAACTCTTTCTTTAGAGGGGGAGGCCTCTTGTATGGCCAGGGCTTTGCATGCTCGGCGCACAGGGTGTGGGAGATTAGTCAACAGGGGTTGGACTTGCCCTGACTAAGCTTGGGCCCTGAATTCGAAGCAGGTGAGGATCGGTTCGTGATGGTCTTGGGACCGTGGGTGTTGTTGGGTCGGGTCATCACCTACAATGTTAATGACCGTGTATACTTTCACCCATCTTTCTCTGGGCTCGATCATCGCCATTAATGGGTAGAAGCGGTTCTCGGTCAGAGGGTCAATGACTTTACTTGCCTCGTCGCCTTTAGGCTTCCTCTTTGGTGTAATTCGTATACCCTTCTCATTCTTAGCTCTTAGGCTCTGGTATACCCCCTCCTAGAACTGAGAAAGGGACCACTGTTGGTGGCCAGCCTTTCTTAAGAACGTCAACGCTACGTCCATGAGCTGAGGCAAGGGAAACGGGCCGAGAATGACAGTCTATTTGGTCTTTTTAGACTGTGTTGGCTTAGGGATTAATCGAGATGACTATTGGATCAGACATCAAAATAAGGTTTACTCTTTTGAAAAGGAATGGGTCCCTGAGCTACTACAATCGTTACTAAATCAGAACATGATCGAGCTGCCTGAGATCATGTTCCCTGATTAAGCTAATCTCGATACTCATACAAGATACTGTGCTTATCATTAGAGGGTAAACCACTCCACAGAGGAATGTTATACACTTAAAGATATCATTGAGGCTTTGATTTAGAAGGGTCAAATCAAGCTCGAAGAACTTAAGAAAGTACTAGGAGCAGCTAAGGCCTCCCATGCAGTAACAGTACAAGAGGAGGACAAAAGCTCGCACCTTTCTGATGAGCTGTCATCTGATCTCCTTCAAGCTTTGTTTGACATGATGCTCCAACAAAGACTTGTCTTGCTAAAGCCGGCAAGGCAGCCCAAGCGCCTTGCTCAAGGAACAAAAAATCACTTGTGCTTGTATCACCAGATATGGGGCCACGAGCTGAGCGAATGGTATGAGTTCAATGCCGTGGTTGCAAAGAAAGTCCAGACATGTCACATTGCTTACGATGAACACCTACAAGCCAGTACTCCCATTCAAGAGAAGGTCTTAATACACGACTCTCGTAAGGATGCCTCCTATCCGGCTTAACCCTTGACTCCCTAGCCATGGAGAGTCTATCACGGGCAGAGCAGACTCAAGTCTTTAAAGCGTGAGGCAGTACCTCAAGTTAGGGTTGTTCACGAACCTTGCGAGACAGACCAAGAACCTCCTAAGGTATCCAAGAGGAGACGAGTGCCAAGGGCCACTCGACGACAGAATAATGCTCCTAAGCCATCGGTTGAGCAAGAATTCCTTAGACCTCTTCCTCCATTGCCGACTTGAAAGGACTTCATCCCTGTCGCCGTAGACCTTATTCCCTCGTCTCATCAAGAGGACATCCCTGAGCCATCATCTACTTAGGGAACGTCCAATGCGGGTGATGACATTAAAAGCACCACCCAACGGTCTAAGCAGGGGAAATACTCAAAAGACCCCCTGCACACGTCCAACTCTAGTGATGACATAAAAAGCTGTCCAAATAAGTCCAATAACTTCTTCTTCTTCTTCTTCTTCTTCTTCTTCTTCTTCTTCTTCTTCTTCTTCTTCTAGTGATGACATAAAAAGCTGCCCAAATAAGTCCAATAACTTCTTCTTCTTCTTCTTCTTCTTCTTCTTCTTCTTTCTTCTTCTTCTTCTTCTTCTTCTAGTGATGACATAAAAAGCTGCCCAAATAAGTCCAATAACTTCTTCTTCTTCTTCTTCACCTCTTTTATGTATCTTGCAGGTACAATCTTGAAATGTCAAGACTTCGAGGCTCTTGACAGAGAACTCGAAGGAACCAATATAAGCAGGACGCACTAGAGGCGGCTGAAAAAGACATTAGCCCAGGAGGTTGGATTCTTAACAGTTGCTGACGCCTTGGCAGCTCGAGCCAAGTCAGAGCCATCCTCTTCTATTGGGAAGTGTAAGAAGCCAAAGCCCAAGAAGAAGCCAAGGCCCAAGAAACCCCAGTGGCCCCATGTTCCCAACTTTTGATCAGAGGCTGAGAGGGTCAAGAGGACATAGCTTTTACTCTCAGGAAGCCACCCAGCACGGGGCAAATGAGCCTAAGGTCGGGGAAAACGCTACAACCTCCACCTCAGAAGCCAAAAGTCCTGAAGTTTCCTAAACCGTCACTCCTCCCTAATCCAAATTCTCCAAACAATATGCTTATCCTGAAGCTCCCTGAGCTACTTCCTCTCTTAAATACCCCAGGAAATTCACCTCTCCTCAAATTCTCCGGGATGCCTCTAGTCCCGTACACATAAACACTCTTAAGCCTCAACCTCAAAGTCCCACTTCGCCAAAATGCACTCTTTTTCCCCAATCCACTCAGTCACCCAAACCAAGCCGACTGTGCAATAAAGCCAGCCAGCAGCCCAAAATAAACCTCCTCCACCTAAACCTGTTCCTCAACCTATTATACCACCAAAGCCAGTGGCAAGATCAAGAGCACAAGAGGCTGATGTAGAAAAGGTGAAATATGATGTAATAGGGAACCTAAGGAAGATTCCAGCCGTTGTCAGCATCTTTGACACCCTCATCCTCTCAAGGGATTATCGTATGGCTCCGGTTTAGGCTCTCTCCAATCTAGAGGGTACGAGACCAAAGTGGAACCCATTGAGGTGAACCCATTGAGGTGGACCCATCAATCTTAAGTGGATGGATGACGATCTCCTTCTCAGAGGATGATTTGCAATTGAGAGAAAAATTTCACAATCGCCCTCTCTTTATGATTGGTGAATTACATGCATGCCCCATCAACCGAATTATGTTGGATGGAGGGTCAGCAATCAACCTTATCCTAAGGAGAATCATCACTTAATTGGAAATAGGGTCTGAGGATGTCACTCCATCTCATATCACAGTGCTGGGGTTCAACCAGTCAGAAAAGAAGCCAGCTGGCACGGTCCACCTTCATCTTAAGATCGGCGAATTAAATGATTACGCTCAATTTCATGTAATCGACACCGACACCTCCTACAATATCCTTCTCGGTCACTTGTGGCTCCATGACCAGGGGGTGGTTCCATTCACATTGCATTAGTGCTTCAAGTATAGTCGAGATGGGAGATAGTATACAGTCCATGTTGATAAAAATCACTTCCTATTGACCTCAAAAGTCAGGAGAAGGTGATCACAAGTTGGTGAAGAAGGCAGAACCATCGCTTTATGAAGATGTTGAGGACATTAGGAGAACACTAGTGAGCATGTTTAAAGAGGAAGAAAGATAAGGCAAAATTCTCCCTCCGACTCCCATTCATCCCAGTATGCCATCCATCATCCTTAAGGATAATCCATCTTCCCCTAAAGATGAGGTTTCCCCCTCTACTCTCAGAACTGAGCCACCTTCGCAAGAAGATGAACTAGAAGACACTCCTGAGATTGAGGAAGTTGTAGGGATAGATCTTCTTGCTCTGAAGATCACCTACACTCAATAAAAAAGTCTTACATGTCCCCATTGTACTCTTGAAAGCAGAGTTGGTGCACCAGCCACCGCAAAAGGTGTTGCGTTTCCCTGATTTTGAGAGAAAAGAGCAGTTAAGGAAAGGACAACCCTCTTGCCCTCAAGAGCAGAATCTCCTGGTAGAATTAAGAATAAAGGTTCATAGTCTCTAGAACCAATTGGGGGTTATACATATCGCTTCAAAACATCGAAAGGAGTTCGTGCCTGAGACCAAGATCAAAGACGGGCTTCGGGTGAATGTACCTCGAATAGAAGCTAAAGCCCCTCCCGATTGGACTATTTATAGCGAGTAGGCTCATCACATTATGGGAACAATGAATTATGAGCCCATGTTCAATTAAACATTAAGGGGAGAAGAAGCAACTGCTCCCCCATTCGAGGTCATTAAAGCTACAACGACTTGTCATAAAATAAATCAAGGTGTAGGGTATCCCTCCACATCCCATTCCATGAAGGGGTAGAAACAATGAACAAAAGAAAGAGAGAGAGTGCAGAGAAGCAAATGGAAAAAGAAAATTGACACATCACACTGAAGAAAAAGAGAATTTTATTCATGAAGCACGGGGATATTACAAGTGTCGAAATAAAAAAAAAGAGAAAAAGAAAAAGAAAATAAGACGACACTTTCAAAAGTGATCAATCACTTCATTGATCTTTCCCCTATATGCTGCAACTGATATCTTAGCCTGTTGGATGCGTCTTCAACTCTACCACCATCTCAGCCTCATGCTCGATCAAGGCAGTCCCTTTAGCCAAAGAGCAAAATATTATGGTTACACACCTTCTCCTTTGCTTCCCAAACTGCGGTCTCCTCCTCCAACTTATCTAGATCTCGCGTCAGGTTTAATACCTTCGCCTTCAGGGTCATCATCTTGTTGTGGCAAGCGATGGCCTCCTCAGCAACGTTGGATCTTTGGGAGACCGCAACGTCCTTTTCCTGTAATTGAGCTTCTATCAGTTCATGATGGCGTATGAGTGAGGACTCCTAAGAGGGCAATTACGAACTCTCTAGTCGCTTTGCAGTTACTTTCTCCTGCGAAGCCCTTACTCTCCACCCTTCCAGCTCGTTCAAGACGCCGTTAAAATATGGAAGGACCTCTTGTGCCCCACCTAGAAGAGTAACCTCCCTCAGCCTCTAGATGGCACTGTCAAGCTCAATAAGGGGTAGCTCCTGTAGCTCATGAAGGCCTATTCGAAGCATACCCAAGAATATGCTAGATATCCTGCTAAAGCTACGACAGGGTGAAACCACATAGGCCGTCACAATCGGAGAAGTCGTGGTGTTAGCGACGGGACTCGAAGGGCTGACAGCCATAATCGCTATGGGCTCTCCCGGGGCGACCATAGTTCGAAGTTACAGGCTCCTCATACTCAAGATGAGCCCCTGTTGCCTCAGCATTACCCTCCTCGCTTGGATCTTCACACGTGGCCCTAACCTCCTCAGGCTTGACCCTCTCAGGACTAAGTTTTGTCGTCGGGCCCTTAGGCATAGCCTCGCCCATAGTAGGCTCAATCCTCACACGAGCTGCTTCCCCTTAGCTTTCAACCTCTGGAGTCACTACATTTACGGTCCCTTCAGGACCAAATTCTCCATCTGGAGCAGCCTCAATAAGCTTAGAAACAGCCTCCCTGCCTTGATATTCACTCATTGAGACCACCATTTCAGTCTTAGCCTACTCCACTGCGGCCCTTTCTCCCTCCCTCTCAACCTATGGCGACCTCTATGAGTTTGGGGCTAGCCTCTTCCCCTCACCCTTCATCCTCCTAAACCACGTCCTCAACCTCGGCAAGTTCAGAGGCCCTCTCTACTTCAAGCTTCTCACCTTGGGTAGCAACCCCAGGGCCCGCATCAACGTCACCATCTCTAGCCCCATCAATTTCCATTGGGATTGGACCTAACTCAAGAGCTGCTGTTGTAGACGGAACTAGACTCATCACTGCAACCTCAGATGTTGCCTCCCACTCAGAAGTGATGACAATGGGGTCGGAGGGGCCTGAGTCATCTACTTGAGTGCCTGAGGAACCAGAAGAAAGCTTGAGAGAGGATGATGAAGACTCAGCAAGTGCGGAGGATGACTTGGAAATGGCGGGGGATGAATATGATTTCGAAGAAATAGATGGCGAACAACTATTTATTGGCTCTTGGTGGACAGGAAGTCTGACACTCTGATGCTTTGAAAGGAGCCAAGCACTACGAAGCAGTGCACGAGTACCCGTAGGGCAACATGTTTTCTTTTCTTCCCCCTTGCCTTAGAAGGAACAGGCAACTCAGAACTCTCTCCTTGAGAAAGGTCTGTAACAAGTCTGTTGTGAGGGCCGCTCGCGATCAACGTGTTTAGGTCCTGGATTGGATGCCCCCCATGACTAGAGACCTTTCGACCCTCCTCCCACTGGAAGATGGAGGTGAGGTTATCGAAGAGGCTCCCTATCTTCTTCTCCGCATGGCGAGGAATTGCGATGAAGATTTTCTGCTGCTGTCTCTCGAGGTATCCCAAGAGTCTGCTAGTCTTGGGGGTAGTTGAGAATAAAAGTCTCGCTCAAGGAAGGAATCTTGAGCATTTTCTTACGGGTGTCGTGGCCCCAATGGTAGTCCTACCCTTTCCAAGGGTGATCAACTTCCCAGTATCCTCGATTAGTGATTCTCCACCACTGCTCATTAGCTTCAGCAGCTCAGACTCTTCTGTCGAAGTGTGGCACTACAAACTTACTAAGCTCGGTCATTTCTAAGCACGAGGACCGAGCAGTACGAACATGCTCCAACAGCCACGATTCGCGAAGAGTCCCCAGCTCTTCCTTTTCCCCATTGTTAGCCATGCCGTGGTGCTTCTCGAAAAACATGGAGAAGGGGCACCCCTGATCAAGCTCGTGCTGACGACCAAAACGGTGAGAGAAGTACCCTTCGAGCATGACACTGTAAGGAGTCCGATAAGGCAAGACTCTGCCTCTGATGCTTAAGATGAACATGAGATCCTTGTCGGTGATAGGAGCACCTGGTTAGGTGCTTCGATCTTGACCTCCAGATCTAAGTGATCTGGTGGCACATATCTCGGATTTCTAGTGACCCCGGGATTTGAGATAGATCTCTCGAAACCTTGCTCAAGAGCAAGGGAAGGTATACCAACCAATGAGAGAGGAATTTAAGGTGGGTTCGGGACTTACTCAGGCTGGCTCGTATAGACACCCCCTTAGATCAGATCGAAAAGCCCCCTAGCTGCTTTAGCTGGTTCGAAATCACCTCCCTTGACCTGTAATGTCCTTGTTTTTCTACATAATAATACTACGGTTAATTTGCAAGACAAGTGGGTTAAAGAGACCGACCCTTGTCTTTGGGCATTGACATCCACATGGCTAAGAATGTGCGGGGTTAGAGTGATGAAGTGGAAGTTTTGAGCAAAGGTCGAAAAAGGAAGAAAACTTGATGAGGGGACGAGACTAGCTTGATAGCCAGATAGTGACTGACTCGGAGTGGTAGCAAGATGGGCATGGTACTCAGGACTAGCACGACGACAATACTACTTGAGACTGAGGCCGATGGGGCGATGCTAGGTTAAGACCACCTAAATCAAGTGAGGAGAGAAAAGAGCGAAGAGAAGGAAAGAGAGCGAGATGGTAGAGGGGATAAGGTCCCGACGGCACTAGGCATTACCACCCATGACCGTGGAGTAGCAGTGTCACGGCTCTAGAATGACGCTAGACACTACTGCTCATAGCAAGAGGGTGAGTAGAAGACAACGAATGATGTTAGACATCGCCGTTGGCAACATAAGAAGGTAACGCACCCTATGAGAGCGATGATAACCTCTCATGGAGCGCGCCATGATAGCCATTTGCGAAGCGCGTGATGATACTTCTCAAGAGGCGCACGGTGACAGGCGTTGGACGCAAGAAGAACGATGATGAGCAATAAACACGTGGAGGAAGATCGCGGACGGCGATGGGCATTGAGCACGTGAAGGCAGCTCACAGATGGTGATAGGTGCTGTTGAGGACTCTAACGGGCGGCGATAGGTATCACCGTTTGCGATAAGTATTACCATTTACGATAGGCACGCAACAGGGGAAGACTCCTATGGGCGGCAATGAGTTTCGCCGTCTGGGCTCTTCACTGAGACATCGAAGCTACGTTTGCGGATAGCGATGAGTAGTGCCGTCTACAGGCCTCACTAGGAGAGAAAGACAGGCGAATAGAAGGGGAAGAAGACTCACGCATGGCACTACTTTTACCATGCGCGACTTGTGAGACCACGGGAGACGCATGCACGACACTGTCACTGCCGCACATGGCCTCCGTTAGGAACTCAGACAGAGAAGAGGAAGAAGAAGAAAAAGAGAGAGAAGAAAAGAAAAGGAAGAGAGAGAAGATCTACCTCAAGCCTAGGGATACCGATCAAAAGTTTATCTCACCTTGTTCTCTCTCTCTCTCCAAATGTGACCCAAGAATGGTAAGAAAGAGAAACTGTATTAAGTAAAAACTCTCTCTTTTGTGAGGGATTGAGTTTGTGTTCTCCTCTTTTTGTGCGCACAATGATGATACATATATATAGAATTTGCCCCAAACATGGGTGGATGATCAAAAGTAACCTTAATTATTGAAAATTAAGATTAAAATAATATAAAATAAATTAGAAAATAGGGTGCAAAATGATAGATTTGCCCCTTCCTAAAAATTCGTGGAATTTCAGAACAGCCTCTGCGTTGTCCTAGAACGTGCTTGATTTTTCATGGATGATCCGGTGTGTTCCGATGCCCGGTTGATCGAAAGATGATTGTTTTCTTGTAGGGCTCGACATGGTGATCAATTTGATACCCACTTCGAGCCATGGATCGTGTTTTTAGTGCATGACCATTTGACTTGAAATTTGAATGGATCTTGAAATTTTGGATCGATAGTGTGGTCATTCCTTGATGTTTTTTGGTGAATTCTTCATTATATCACACTAAGCTTGCCGTTACGATTGTGGGGTAACAAACACAGCTCGATTCCGTGCCCGATTTTGCAACTTTGGAATTTTGGTCGGAATATGGAATTTTGGCGACGGAATTTGTAGTGGCTTCGTCGGCATTATGTGCAGAATCTGATCGTTCATCATGTACAGGGTTCAGGTCAGAGATGGTCCGAGACCTTATACATGCGATGAAATTGGTCTCGCGTCGATCGGGCTTGCGAGCAATATGATTCGATCGCTCGAGCGAGGCATGACCCTGCTAAATTTCCTGCATTTTTTTCACAGATCAACAACTTATCTTTAGCTTTTCTTCGCGCTCGGGCATCGTCAAGGGACGTGCCACATATCGAATCGCTCGTCTTGATGTGACGAACATGTCCACCAAATTTGAGCGCAATCTGACTTGAGATGGGTGAGATAAATTCACTGCTTGTGACTGTCCCTTCAATGGTGTAGAGTTGCAGGGTGGCCGCATGGGAATAGCATGCGACTCCTCATGTTCCCCTCTTTTGCCTATAACCTCTTCATGGAGTGTCTGTTCAAGCTGAAATTTGACCCCTGAAGGTTTTCAACAGTGCCAAATCTAATGGCGGTGGTCCCACAACAAATTGAGACACCGATAATATAGCCCTAGCTATAGGGTCCATTTCAGGGTGCAAGATGCCAATTCTGCTGGAACAGTTTCTCAGTTTACACTGCTTTAGACGTGTCAGAATGTGACAAAACTTGATAGAAGATTTTTGAGAGTTTTCATGAAGATCTTAGCCTGTTCTGGGGCTATTATGAGACTGTCAGAATTTCCACTGTTTGCTAAGCTTTATTGAGCGGCCCCATGATGATGAAAAATATCTTTCACCAACATGCCCCATCGAATGTTGTTCTTTAAGAGAATAGAGAAGTGCAATCATTCGAAAAGTTTGAGTAATCTTGTCAAAGTCCTCACCCTCAAGGGACTCTTTAAGATTTTGAAGCGTGAGGCCTTTGTAGGGATCTCCTCGGATAGAATCACTCCTAAGGGATCTTGTTGAAGTCCTCACCCTGGAAGGAATATTTATGATTCTGAAGTGTGAGGCCTTTGTAGGGACCTCGGATAGAATCAGGCCTGAGGGATCTTATAAAAGTCCTCACCCTCAAGGGACTATTTGTGATTCTGAAGCGTGAGGCCTTTGTAGGGACCTCCTCGGATAGAATCCGGCCTGCGCGGAGGCCAAGTGCTAAGAACCTTTTGGTCGGCATTGTTCGCTACTACACCAGGTTTTCTTTTGATGCTCAAGGTATCTCTGTAGGTCCCATCTAGTGGGGTCCAATCGGGGGACTTCTAACCTATCCTGAAAGTTTGGTCTCATGTAGGCTAGGGGATTTGGCGAGGAATACCCCGAAGCTTGTGGCAGGTTAGACCCTGGGTTCGTCAGTTTCTTGCTTTCGTGATGGTCCTTAGCATTTTGGAGGGATCTTTTAGTCATCATCCTCACCCTCGAGGACTCTTGTTATTGTAGGGAGCTCTTATGCGGCTCTCACTCCTTGACGAGCCATGTTGTTGATGTTTGACATTTGAGGAGTTTAGGTAGACCTCATTAGAATTGTGATTGTTTAGAAATTGAGTGTCGATTGAGGCGTGGGTCATGCGTCAACCTGTGTTGTCGGTCCAAATGCCCTTTTGCAGGTTTTCACTTGAATAGGGGTAGTGGCATCGTATGGACGTTTTTCGCTAACTTCTATTATTTGTGGGCTCTTTTACCCATAACCTTGTAGTCATGTTCACCCTTTTTGTCAGTTTTTTCTCACGATACCCTTTTGGGGCTTTCGCCGTGCCTGAGTTTAATTTTTTATGGAACTCTTTTACTCATGGTTTCGTGACGATGCCCTTCTGTCATTTTTACTCATGATGTTCCCTTGTACAGGTGTACACCATGCCCATTTTTTCGTGTGAAGGCGTGTTTAGGGTCATGCCTTCGAGACCTATGCGAAGCCTTTTATCATCATACAGCCAGGATGTGCACTATAGTTCAGGGTCATACAACTGGACCGTAGTGATGATGAGTGAGTATGGTCATGGCTTTGACTCACTCTGAGGGGATGGCATGAGGTTGCTTGTGAAGAGTTGATGATAAATGGATGGTGGGTGAGTAATGGTGACCCACTAGCTGATGGCGAGTATGAGTGACAAGATGGCGCGCCTTTTTGTGAGCATGGGTAAGACTCACTGGAGAATGGTGAAAGATGCTAATGATGAATGGACTCATTGGAAAGGTAACGAAGGTGGTGCGTGCACACGAACGGGTCTGTTAGGGAAGATGTGCAAGGAGATGCACGTAAAAGGAGTGTGTGCATGTGTGGCCTCACTGGAGAGGTAATGGAGGTGGTGTGCGCACATGAACGGGTCAGTTAGGGAGGATATGAGTGAAGATGCATGTAAGAGGGGGTGTGCACGTATGTGGGGGCGTTTTTAAGGTCATGCTTCCTGGACCTGGGTAATGCAGTTTAACGTCATGCGGCCAGGACGTGCACTATGGTTTAAGGTCATATAGTTTCGACCGCAGTAATGTAGTTTAAAGTCATGCAACTCGGACCGTGCAGTTTAAGGTCATGCCATAGATCTCCGGTACAGTCTAAGGTCATATTGGTTAGGTGCCTCGATCTTGCCCTCCGGATCCTTGAGGGGTTGAGTGGCTCGAGTCTCGGGTTTCAGGGAAGACCCAGGATGTTCATGAGATCGCTCTCTCGAGAACCTCATTTGAAAATAGGGGCAGGTGTTACCAATCGATGAGAGAGGAATTTAAAAGCTGGGTTCGGGAATTACTTAGGTTGACTCGCGTAGGCGCCCTCTTAGATCACGAAAGAAAGCCCCCCCAGTAATGAAACTAGTTCAGAATTACCTCCCATGGCTCGTATTCTTATTATTTTATGTTTTCTGCTTTCTGCAATCACACACATAAATGGTAAAGGTTATGGGATAGGTGGGTCAGGCCTCACCCTTTTCCTCTTTTATGAACGTATGCAAGCATGTGTATTCAAAAAGAAGAAAGAAAGACAAGGGGAGAGAAGGATTCGACTAAGCGAGAAGGTCAGGGCAGTGACTAGGCTGGTGGATAATTGATATATTGTGGTGGCGAAATGGGCTCGATAACTGAGACAGGCTCACAGGATCACTACTAGACGTTATTACCAATATCGACTAGTTAAGCACGATGGTTAGTCTGTCATGACAGCAAAGTGGGCCAAGCGAACCTGGTGCAACAACATTACAGCTAGACCACAGGACTGCCATGAGATGCCAGCTTCAATCCCTCTTGGTCGAACGAGAGAGTAGCGGAGGAATGGTTAAAGAGAAGAAGGGGATAGACGAAAGAAGAGAGAAGAAGGAAGAGGAGATGCAGTCGGTGCTAGACATCGCCGACTGTTCCAGGGGATGGGAGAGAGAGGAAGCAGTCGGCACTAGGCTTCACCAACTGTGTCAGATGAGAATAGAGGAAGGGAGCCAACTGACGCTTAGTCTCGCCAACTGACAAAAGAAGAGAGGGAAAACCAATTGGCACTAGGTCTCATCGACTGATAGAAGAAGAAGGAGAAGACCAACCGGTGCTAGGCCCCGCCGACTGGTAGAGAGAGAAAAGACAACCAGTGTTAGGCCTCACTGACTGGTAGAAGAAGAGAGAGAAGACCAACCACCACTAGGTCTCATCAACTGACAGAGGAAGAGAGAAGAGACCAACCGGGGCTAGGTCTTACCGACTGATAGAGAGTGAAAAGAAAACTGACACTAGGCGTCACTGATTGGTAGAAGAAGAGAGATGACCAACCGACGTTAGGTCTCATCGACTGATAGATGAAGAGAGAGAAATCCAATCGGTGCTAGATCTTGTCAGTTGATAGAAGAAGAGAGAGAAGGCCAACCGGTGCTAGGTTTTACATATTGACAGAGGAAGAGAGAGGAGACCAACCGATGCTAGGTCTTACTAATGGACAAAGGAAGAGGGAGGAAACCAACCGATGCTAAGTCTCGTCGACTCATAGATGAAGAGAGAGGAAACTCACCGGCTCTAAGTCTCATTGACTGATAGACGAAGAGGGAGAAGAAAAGGGAGAAAGAGAGAATAGAGAAAGAAGATAGAGAAAGAGAGAGAAGAGAGAAAGAAGAGAAAGAAAGAGAGAGAAGAGAGAGAGAAGAGAGAAAGAAGAGAAAGAAAGAGAGAGAAGAGAGAGAGAAGAGAGAAAGAAGAGAGAGAAAGGGAGAGAGGAGGAGAGAGAAAGTTGCATGCTCAAAGGGTGCCAACCCTTTTCTTCTATCTCCTCTCTCTCTCTCTCTCTCTCTCTCTCTCTCTCTCCAAGGCATACTCAAGCTTAAGCAAGGAATCAAAATTTCTATTCAATCTTAAAAAAAATCAACTGAAGGCCGAGGTTTTTTGTGGGGGTGGGCGTGTTGTCTTTACAATGAGGCAGTGCCTGTTTATGTAGAGTTGTGCCCAAACATGGGTGGATTGATCAAAATTAAACCTAATTGTTGAAAATTAAGATATAATTGAATTAAAAAAAATTCTAAAAATGGTGCAAAAGGACTGTTTTGCCCCTACCTAACAATGTATGAAATTTCAAAACAGTCCCTGTGGCTGCCCGAGAATTTACGTGATCTTTTGTGGCTGACCCAGGGTTGTTCTGATGCCTGTTTGATCGAAAGCTTGATGTTTTCTAGTAGGGCTCGGCATGGTGATTGTTTGGATACAAACTTCGAGCCATGAATCATGTTTTTAAGTCATGATCATGAGACTTGAAATTTGTTTGAATGTTGGAAACTTTGGATCAATAGTGCGATCTTTCCTAATGTTTTATATGGTTTTTTTTGTCATAGTACACTAAGCATGTCATTACAATCGCGTTGCAACAATTGGAATGCGATTTGGAGCCCGAACGAAGATTTCACATCTTTTGAGTTTTGGCTAGAATATGGAATCCAACGACCAAAATTTCAGTAACTTCATCGACTTTGTGCATGAAATCTGACCATCCATCATGTATGTGGTTCGATCCAATGATAGCCCTGAATACGCACACAATAGAATCGGTTTTTCGTCGATCCGTTATGCAAGCGTCGTGATTTGGTTCATCGAGCAAGGCATGTCGTTGTTTAATTTTCTGCAACTTCTTCACATATCGGAAATTTCTCTTTAGCTTTTCTCCCTGTTCGGATATCGTCTCGGGGTGTGCCACATATCATATTGTTCGTCTTGATGGGACAAATACGCTCACTAAATTTGAGAGCGATTCGACTTGAAACGAGTGAGTTATGAGCCCTAAAAGTGACTGCTCGTAACTATAAAAATAGCCACCTTTGATAATGTTTTGATACAGTGAGGCCATACGGGAATAGTGTGTGGCCTCTCCTTTTTCAATATTTTCCTCATATCTTTGTTCTAGAGTGTTTGATCAAGTCGAAACTTGGCCCATAGGGATTTTTGACTGTACTGGATCTAATGGTGGTGGTCCCATAGGGATTTGAGATACCAAAAATGTAGCTGCAGTTGTAGAGTCCGTTTTAGGGTGCTAGAGGCCAATTTTTTGAAAGCTGTTTCTTTGTGTTCAATGCCTTAGATATGTCTGATCATGATGAAACTTGGCAGGTGGTCTTTTAAAGTTCTAATAATGATCTTGATGAATTCTGGGGCTGTTATGAGGCTGTCAAGAATTTTCCACTGTTTTGCAAGCCTTATTGACCTGCTTCCTACCAGAGACCAAGGTGATGAAAAATACATTCAAACACATATAGTTTGGACTATGGCTATGCAGTTTAAGGTCAAGTAGCATGGACCATGGTTATACAGTTTTAAAGTCTTGCAACTAGGACCATACAGCTTAAGGTTGTGCAACTAGACCTTCGTTATAGTTTAAGGTCATATGGTTTGGATCATAGCTTTGCAGTTTAAGGTCATGCAGCACAGACCAAAATTGTGCAGCTTTAAAGTCATATAGGTAGGACTATAGTCATGCAGTTTAAGGTCATCCAACACAGACCATGCCTATGCAGTTTAAGGTCATGCAATGCGGACCATTATGTGGGTCGCCATGTGGATGAAGCTCTATGGGAGATAGGTCTGTGAATAACAATATGACTCCCTGGGGATAAAATAGCTAAGGCTATTCACAAGCGGAGAGCTTTAGATGAAGATGGTGGCCCTATAAAAAGCGATAAGTGGAAGCGAATCTTCAATGGGGATTAGGGGGGACAGTGTGACTCCACGGGGATAATGATGAGGCTTCATGTAACACCATTGAGGATGACAGTCCGAAGTACAAGCGTAACCCTGTTGGGGGTTGAGAAGATAATCATAGACCTAACTCTTTGGGGATAGTGGGTCGCAATAGGATGTGACTCTCATTGGGATGTTGGCACGAAACAGACTCATTGGGAATAAAGGGGTAGGTATGACCTTTTGCAAACATCTAACTTCACTGGAGATGTTGATGAAATACACCTTAGTAAGAGGTGGTCTATCTCTCGGTTAAAGTTATGCGTGTGAGCCATATGTCACGCCGTGCATTACAGTTTTAGGGTCTTGTAGCTTAGACCGTCGCTATGTAGTTTTAAAGTCATGAGGCCCTCACTACAGTTTAAGGTCCTGTAGTTTGGACCCTGGTCGTACAGTTTTGAGTCGTGTGACAAAGACTTAACAGTTTAAGGTCATACAACTAGACCTCCACTACAGCTTAAGGTCATATAGTTTGGACCATGACGGTGCAGTTTAAGGTCATACAACGAGGACCGTCACTACAATTTAAGGTCATATAGTTTGGACCATGTAGTTTAGGGTCGTGCATCTGGACTATCACTACAATTTAAGGTCACATAGTTTGGACCATGCAGTTTAAGGTCGTGCATCTGGACCATCGCTACAGTTTAGGGTTATATAGTTTGGATCATGCGGTTTAGGGTCGTGCATCTAGACCATCGCTATAGTTTAAGGTCATATAGTTTGGACCATGCAGTTTAGGCTCGTGCATCTGGACCATCGCGATAGTTTAACATCATATAGTTTGGACCATGGCAGTGCAGTTTAAGGTCATGTGGCATGGACCGTCGCTACAGTTTAAGGTCATATAGTTTGGACCATGTAGTTTTGGGTCGTGCATCTGGATCATCGCTACAGTTTAAGGTCATATAGTTTGGACCATGTAGTTTAGGGTCGGGCATCTGGACCATCGCTACAGTTTAAGGTCATATAGTTTGGACCTTGCAGTTTAGGGTCGTGCATCTGGACCATCACTACAAATTAAAGTCATATAGTTTGGACCATACAGTTTATGATCGTGCATCTAGACCATAGTGTGGTGAGGTAATGCATCTCTATGGGGAACAAAGCCGCCACAAAAGATTGGACTCCATGAGGAGTGAGAATGTGGTGTAGGGAATGAACTTCTTGAGGATGCAGGATGAAGGTCCAGATGGGAGTGTCATGGCATGCACGTGGCACTAAGTGTTGGATGGCGCATGCAACATTAGGCCTAAATGATGTGTGCATGGCATTAGGTCCCTTGGTGAAGAGAGCGGCAGTAGCACGACGATGAATCTTTGACGAGGTGTGAGGTGATGACCTCTAGGCGAAGGCGCATGATGATAGTCCTTGGGTGAAGTAAATGATGATAACCCTTTCGGGTCACGGGCTTGACCGGCCCTGGCCTGATATTATTTCCATTAGAAACTGGGGATTGGAGCATCATTTCATGTTTGTCGAGGCCAGTTTGCAGTACTACTGAGTATAAAAGGGGGAGAAACCCCTTTTTACTATTTTATTGAAGGATAAAATAGTTGAAGAGTTTTCTTAGAGAGAGAGAGAGTGGGCCTGAGCTTCTAAGGAGAGATTTCCCGGCTAGAACTTCCCGACTGAAATCTGCAGTAGAAAGGGAGCTCTTTCTGACAAGCTTCAGTGAGTTGTGGGCCTTCACGAGGTACTTGCGAACATCCTTGGAGAGTGCCGAGGCTCTCAGAGCAAGGAACATGGTTTCTCGGGGCCTTAGCCAATTTGCAAAGGTGCCCTGTCGGGGTTTGAGTGCTCCATTGGTCGTTCCATGGATGAAGGGAGGTTGCAGAGAGTTCAGAGGACTCTGTCGGTCCTCTGGTTATTGGAGGAGGAGGAGGAACACCAGTGGGCTCGCTGGGAACTTAGTAGAATTCTGGTGAGCTTGTGGTGAATTGCTGAAGTGCAGAAGCAGGGAGAAGGGAAACCCGCGAGGTCACAAGGAGCTTTCGAGAATTTTCTGTGGCTTTTCGCTAACTCTGGTAACGAGTAGACGGCAGGGAAGGGTTTTTCCGGTGGTCAAGAGTGAATTCCCGATGAAGAGGGGAAACGCTGGTGGGAATCCGGAGGGTTGCAGGGCCATAATGGTTGAGAGACAAATGGTCTTGGGACAGCGAGAGGTCGCTCGCCACACGTGCGGTGACAGGCCATGCCGCAAGTGTCACCAGGAGGCGTGTCTGTACTTCGAGGAAAGCACTTGTGGCACGTGCTTGATAGATGGAGCACTAGCATTAACACCTCTTGTTCGCGAGATGGCGATACCATTTCAGTGGTCAAACGACAATAGTCTTCCCATTGGCTGTGGGACGGTGATACCCTGACAGCATTACACCCTGAGTGCCCAGTCGGTGATATGCCTTTGTGACTGCAGCCTCTTCGCAGCTGCCTAGCGTCCCTTGCCAGTGAAGCTACTAGTCTAATGCGGAGTCTTCGGGTTTCATTCTAGATATGAGGAATCTCTCACAGGAAGGGGAGCTTGGTACTGTTGAATTCATCGGTGAAAGCTTGGTGAGAGGTGAGCCAATCTGGCTCACCGAGGCCTTATGTGGATCAAGGTGGCCCTTGAGCATCACCTTTGTGAGTGCCCCCATCCAGTTGGTGATGAGGGAAGACAATGACGACAATGTGAGTGTAGAAGGAGTAGGCCTCCTACATTGCCTGAATCAAAACATAGCCTCTAATGCGAACTTACCGACTCTAGGCAAGCAGTTGGTAGACCCCGGGCATGAAATGGTCCTCCTCTAGTTTGAGGGTACAAGGGGAACACCAGTACCTGAGGGGATACTCCTCATGGACCATGAAAGTGATGAGGTGTTTCAGGAATATTTTGAGAGGAGCTTCCTTGGCAGCTGCCCTCCAGTGCTCGACGGGCTACTATGACCGTTGTTCAAGCACAGTCAAAGTGTTGTTGGAGGCTTGGAGCCATGCTAACAACACATGGTTGCTTGGTCATGGGGAGGCAGTGATGTCGCTGATGGACCTGCACTTTGTTGGCGGGCTGTCGCTTCTTGGTGCTATGTATGATGAGTTTATTCCCCCGAACTCAGTCATTTTTGGAGGGGACAAGGTCGGTAAAGAAGCCCTGCCGGCTGGGCTTCAAGAATTGTTCAAGATCTAGCAGTGGCTTTATGATGAGCCCAAAAGTGGGCGAGTCACCTTCGCCAAATAAGTAATGTTCATCGTTGGCGACTTTACAGATGAAGCTGGCTCGTCGCCGAGAAAAGAGGGGAAGGAAACCCCACCAGTTTTTGAGCTACGAAAGAAGAATGAGCACATCTACCTGGTGGCTTACTTGGTGCTTTTCTTGTGTAAATTTTGCTTGCCAGGAGGGGTAGACGTCATTCGTCCCAGAACTTTTTATGTGGCTTGTGACATGGAGCGAGGGAAGGAGTACGCACTCGCACAACCCATTTTGTGCAGTATTTATCATGGCTTGGGAGCCATTTTCAGGGGAAGGCAATATCAAGGGGATGAAGGAGGGAATGACATCGTAGATGGCGATGCCTTCCCAAGAGATTTCAAGGATCCATTCCCAGTCCATTATGTGTATGGTTGGCTTCGAGCTTACTTCCCGGACACATACCTCAGAACCAAAGTGTTAGAGCACAACGTGTGCCCATTTTTGCTGAAGAGCAGAAGGTAGTGTTCCATACCCCAGGCCATGCGTGCAGCTTGTTCTTTAATGGTCACCTCCACATGATCCGTGTGGCGTTCCCAGTTGGAAGCCTCACAGATCATGCGTATGTTGATGCGCTGAGCCACCATCTAGATGGTGACTTAACTAGCCTAAAAGAATTGATATTTATGTTGGGTGTGAGAGGCAGAGTTCTTGCCTATCACACTGTCCATAACACAAAGCTTGAGGGCTACTTTCCTCATCAGTTTACCTGGTAGCATGGGCTAGATCAAGGTTGTCCGTTCTTAGTATTCTTTGAGAAATGGCATAGCAAGGCTGCTCGCTGGAAGATGGACCAATTGGAAACCCTTAGGGAGATTTGGCTCCTGAGGCACATTCGCATTGCTTGGGCCACATGCTTGGAGGCCACCAAGGTCAATAAGTATGTGCTGCCCCATTTTGGTAGGACAGTACGGGCAACCGAAGCCCATGAGCGCTGGTGGAGGATAAAAAACAAGGGGTACTGGGACATGGAGCACCCTTGGAGAAGGGAGGGTAGCAGTTGGAGCTAAGATACAAGGCAGCGAAAAGTGGCTATGACCCCTCCCCTAGGCAAAATCTTTACACTGGGCCTCCCTCATGATTGGCGCATGCTCAGGCGGCCTCGCTAGAATGCCATGGATGAGTCTTTCTTGGTTCCTCAATATGGAGAAGGGAGAAAGAGTGTTTTTCACAACCTCTCTGCCATCTTCAAATGGAAGGAAAGCTGCAAAGTCCAGGGGCATGAAAGGCATCCGGTCAAGGATTTGAATGAGCTGATAAGGAGCGGCACTCATAGCAAGTTAGCCGCCAGTTCTTCTAAGTCACGCACCTCGAAGGCTGCTGCGCCCAAGTAGAAAAAGGAAAGAAGAGGAAGTGGTATGCCTCAGTGACTCCTTGTACTTCGTCCAAGAAGGTGACCAAGACTTTAGGGCGTAAAGGGCGTCATGCTCCAGTGGTTCGTGAGCCAGAAGACAGCTTCTTCTGAGGGCTGTGTGTCTCCTGATTTTTCTGCATTACCCTCTGCTCTTGAGGCTTCACCTTCTCCTTCTCATGAACTTTCTCCTGGCCCTTCGGAGGTTCAAGCCGGTATCTCACAGCCTACTGCCCCGATCGAAATGGCTTCGGATCGGGAACCGATATCTGTAGTTGAACTGAAGAGCTCAGTCCTGATGGCGATAAATGGGGAAGGTGAGGCTGGCCTTGATGAGGCTGGCATTGACGAGGCGGCGGAGGCCAGAGAGGGCCTTTAGAGTTATAATGGTTGTTGTGCGTACCGAGGAAAGGGAAACCCCAGTAGAGCTTGTGGTAATAGAAGAGGATGGAGCCCCAGGGGTTGAAGAGGGGCCACCTGAGTAGTAGGAGCTGGCTGCCTTGAGTGATGCATCTACAGGGGGTGCAGAAGCAGGACACTATGAGGGAGCAGGCTTGGAGGGCCCAGAGGCGGCACCCGTGACTATAAGGGAGGCATGCATCATGGGAGGGCCTGTTGCTGAAGTGATCGCCATGGGGAACAAGGGCGAAGAAAGAGAGGGAGAAGGTGTCGAACCTTCCGAGGCGGAGATGGAGATTCGAGAAGAAGGGGGATGCAGGGAGAGATCGCTGTCCCGAGAGAGGAGGCTGCTGTGGTGCAGCCTGAGACTGGGGTAGTAGCTCCAAGCAAGGAGGCCAGCCTTGCCTCAGCTGTGGTTGCGGTGCTTGCAGATGGCGAGGCTATGGTATCTGGGCATGAAAGGATCGAGCCTGACATAGTCATGATAGGGGGTCAGAGTGAGAAGGTTGTTGCCGAGGTAGTAGAGCATCCTGAGGTTGCTCTTGAACCTGGGGAGCCTAAGGCCTTGGCTGTAGCTAGGGATCCTCCTGCTATGATTATTCTTGCTATATTGCCCAGGCCTTCTTTCAGCGGCCTGTCAGGCATCATTTTTGAGACGCTTCGGATGGGCCTTCAGAAGTTGAAGGAGCTGTCCCTTGAAGAGGTTGTAACAACGATCCAACAGTTGAGGAGGATTGCCTTAGGGAATGCGCCGGAAATCCTCCCTTATTTTGACAGCATTGCAAATGAGCTGGAGGGATGGAGGATGAAGGCTCTGAAGGTGGAAAAGGAGAGAGCTCGCGACTAGAGTCAATGGAGGCTTGCAGGGAGCTAGCACAAGTCCAGGTAGAAGAGATAGAGGTTATCGCTTCTAAAAAGTCTGCTCTTGCCGAGAAGGCCGTAATGCACAATAACAAGGTGCAGACCCTAAAGGCGAAGATTACCAAATGGGCATAGGAGCTTGCCAGGTTGGAAGAGGAGTCGGCAGCTTGAGAGGCCGAAGATAAGGAACTAGGCCAGAAGGTGCTAGACCTCGATCACTCATTGGGTGGGCAACTAGCCCTAGTGGAGCAGGAGGCTGGGCTGGTGGTCGCATTGAGGGTGGACATCGAGCGAGTGAAGGTCTCGGCTGATGAGTGCAGAGGGAGAGTCAATGAGATCATCAACCTTTTTGATGGAATCTTCTTTCTATTTTTCTCTTTATTGTAAAGAAACGACATTTTTGATGAATAAAATAGTTCTTTTTCTTATCTATGCAATGCATGTTTCTTATTTTCCTTTCTTCTCTATTTCATTGCTTTCGCCCTTTCATAGTTTGAGACGAAAAAGAATAGCCCAATCTTTGCTTCATCTTGTGGCAGTTTGTTGTGGCTTCAATGAACTTTAATAGGGGAGCCCTTATTGTTTGATTGGACAGGGGCTGATAATTCATGATTCCCATGATTTGATGAGCCTGCTCATTGTAGATGCTCTAGTCTGGGGGAGCCTTGGCTTCGATTCGAGGTGTGTTGGTTTTGAGCTCGTCATAAGTCTTAGTCTCAGGGACAACCCCTTTAAGTGCTTTGAAGCAATGCGTATGACCTCCAATTGACTCTGGAGGTTACGAACCTCGCTTCTCAGCTCTGCCATGGGGTCTTGTTCTTGAGAGCCAGAGGATGACTCTTGTCTGCCTGTACTTCTTTGACAATCCTTGAGAAGTGTAAGACCTTCTTTGGGCTACTGATGATCCCTTTATTCCAGGAGGATGGATTCCTTGATGGTTGGTGTGCCGGTTCAGCTTCTAGAAGAGAGATGGGGACATTTAAGACCTTTTGCTGGTCCGACGTACTGGAAGGTCTACTTCTAGGGCTTCCTCAAGCTCAGGAGTTGCCTCTTGCTTGCCTTTTTTCTCCAGCGAATTAGAAGTAGAGGGGGAAGGTTCTTCTTTTGGGAGAGGATGCCATGACCTCGGAGAGGTTGCAAACTATACTTGGGTAGATCAGAGTCACATGGAGGATGTTGCCCTGTCTTTCCTCTTCTTTGAACATGTCCGTGATCATTCACCCCAGATCTTCAACGTCAGGGTCCCATCTCTCTCACAAGCTTCCAATCATCATCCTTTGACTTTTTTGGCATTGGAGGGTCTGTGAAATAGTACTTGGTATCGGCATAGTGAGTCTCAGCTACAGGGAACGGTCTTTTGTCAGCATAGACCGTGTGCTGTCTCCCTTCTCGGTTGTATTTGAATCATTGGTGGAGCATGGAAAGAACCACCCCCTGATCGTGAAGCCAAGGACGACCAAGCAGGACGTTGTAAGAGGTATCGATGTCGATTACGTGGAGCTGAGTGTAATCGTTGAGGTCACCAATCTTGAGACGAAGTCGCACTGTGCCAGCTGGCTTCTCTCCTGATTGGTTGAAACCTTGCACGGTGGTGTGGGTTGGAGTGAGCTCATCAGACCCTAAACCCAATCGGGTGAGGATCCTTCTTGGGATCAGGTTCACTGCTGACCCTCCATCCAGCATGATCCAGTTGATAGGGCAGGCGTGGAGTTCACCATTCACAAAGAGGGGGCGATTGTGGAATTTACCCCCAACTGAAGGTCGTCTTCGGAAAGAGATTGCCAAGCACCCTCTTAGGATGGCTGCATCAACAATAATGGGCTCCACTTAGATCTCGTATACCTCTGGGTTAGAAAGAGCTTGCGTTAGGGCCATACAATATTCTTTAAATAGCAGGAGGGCTTCATAGATACTTAGAAAGGCTGAAAGCTTTCTCAAGTGCCCAATTATGTTATATTTCACTTTATCCTCATCAGTCTTTTGTGTTCCTGATCTAGTCACTGGTGTAGGTGGTAGGTAGGTTTAGGAACAAGCTTTGGTTGGGTTTTGGTTTGTGGCACTAACTAACTTTATTGCTCAGCCGGTGCAGTCTGGGTTGATGAGGAAGTAATAGGGGCTTGTATTAGGAATGTAGAGGTTTGGGGTTGAGGTTTAGGGGATAGTGAAGGATCAGGGAATTTTGAGGGCCTTGAGCTTTTGAGGTGTGAGTTATAGCTTCTTTCCCAATCTTAGACCCATTTTTCGCGTGCTAGCTTATAACTTGATTTTGGCTCGGGTTGACAAGGCATCGATGACTGTTAAGAATCCAGCCGCATGGGCCAACATCTCTCTGAGGCACTCTTGCTGTGGCTAGGTGAGGTTGGTGCCTTCAAACTCTCTGTTTAGAGTGTCGAATTCTGGGCACTGTCACGCTGCACCTGTGTAGAAAATAGAGGAGGAGGGAGGAGAAGAAGAGTTAGAATGTTCCGGGTAGCATTTTACGTCTTCGCCGGAATTGGATGTGTGGAGGGGGTATTTTAAGTTTTGCCTTGGCGTTGACCGTTGTGGGGTGCTTTTAGCATCATCACTAATATTGGAGGAATCTTGAGCTGCTGGTGGCTTAGGGATGTCCACCTAATTGGACAAAAGTATCAGGCGAGCTGCGCCTGGGATGAAGTCTTGCAAGTTCAGCAGTGGAGGAAGGGGCATGAGGAATTCTTCCTCGACTGGTGGTTGAGGGATGGGATTCCTTAGACAGGTTAACCTAGGTGCTCGCCGTCTCCTTCCGGATCCCTGAGGGGATGTTTGGACCGCCCTCTCTGGCTAGTGAGTAGTCCTAGCTTGATGGATTCCCTCATGCTTCAAGGATTTGAGCCTACGTCGACCATGGTTGACTTCCCAGGGCTGAGAGGTAGAGGGCTCTGAAGAGTCCAGTGTATGCTCACGAGGGGCTTGTAGTGTGACTTCCTCTTAAACAGGCGTGACGACCTAGACGCGTTCTAGGAGAACTACACAAACGATGATGCATTGCTGGACTTTCTCCACTATTATAGCTTTGAACCCAGAGCAGTCGTTGAGTTCGTGGCCCCATAGTTGGTGATATGGGCACTAGAGCTTTTTCGTACCCTAGATAAGACACCTCGACTGCTTGGTGGGCTTGGGAGTGATAAGACCCTATTGAGGCATTCCCTCGAAGAGGGCTTGTAGAGGGTCTTGCTCGGCATTTCCCCAGTCTTACGCTAGGAGGTCTTCTTGCACAGGTGGATCTGAAATACCATAAGCTTCTTGGCATTACCACTTCTTCTTTGCCAAGATCTTGTGTAAGTCAGTGCATTCACTGATGTCATGGCCTCGTATTTGGTGATATGCACACCAGAGGTTCTCAGTCCCCAGAGCCAAGAACTTAAGTTGTCCTGTCGGCTTGAGAGTGACGAGTCCTTCTTCGAGCATTATGGAGAAAAATGCACGGAGGATAGCAGGTGCCTTGTCACCCCTTTGGATCGTGATTATGTGAGAAGCCTCAGTGGCCTCGAACGCTTTCTCCAACTATTTGAGATTTGTCTGACCCTTGTTGATAAGGGCTTCGATAGTGTCGTTGAGCTTATAACAGTTGTGAGTAGGGTGGCCTACTCTCCCGTGATAGGCACAGTACTTATCATTCGTCTCTTGCCCAGCTGACTCTGCAATATTGGCCTCCGACAGTTGGATCATGGTCTGTTCTAGAAAAATTCAAAGAAGTGCAGGAGTCTAATCCTTGTCGAAGGGGTAAACCTTATTCTGGTGCTAGGCCCAAAAATTGTTTTGCTTACTATATTTAGGGGGCAGGATGCTATTGTAGGACTGCTGCTTGCCCCCGGCCTAACGCGTCCGTGCCTTGGAGAGGTTCAGAGTCTGAGGGGCCACGCTCTTAGGGTCAGTCATGGTGACAACCGTGCTGATCACTGCTTTTTAGTTGCCCCGACTATTGGAGCGAGAGTTTGGGCCAGAGGGTTACTAACGAGGGCTGCCATGGTGCTTGAACAACCCCTCAATACGAACTGCCTTAGAGATGAGCTATCACATTGAGGGTGGATTGGATGCCTCGACATGTAGGGTGCTCTCAGGAAGCATGTTCCGTATGCAGGTCAGGACCGCTTCCTTCTCAGTCATGGGAGTGGAATGGAAGGTTGCCAACTCTTTCCATCGGGTGATGAACTTGTCAACAGGCTCACCAGGGTCTTGCATCAGGGTGAGGAGTTTGATTGTCACCATGTTCCTTTAGACTTCGTAGAAGCTTTAGTAAAACAACTGCTCCTTCTCTTGCCATGTGTGTACCGAGTTGGGAGGCAGTTGAGCATAAAACTGGAAGGCTGACCCTTCAAGAGTCTCGACGATATGGCGGAGGTGGAGTCATCCATCAGTTTCTGTCTCTTGAAAAGCCACCTGGAAGTGAGCAGTATGCTGGTGTGAAGACATAGTACCGTTGAACAAGGGAAGCTTCCCCTTGTGATAGTTCGGAGGGAAGGGTACTTGGTCAATGTATGAAGGGTACGGCTTCTGGTAGAGCGGTGCCTCTTGCCTGCCTGAGACCTTGTTCTTGAGGCTATGGGCCACCATAGTATCTATGTCGATTTGAGAGACTCCTTGAGAGGCAGAACTGTCTTGGGAGACCAGTGGGGGAGTTTTCCTAGGAGTCGTGTCCTCAACAATCGGGGAATCGGTCTCATGGTGAGAAGAAGTGGGCTTGGAGGCTTCTAGGCATTCCATCTTTTGAGGATGGATTGCATCATTACCTCGAACCTGGTCAATCTGTCCTCCTGAGCTTCGTCTAGGTTATTGATCAGCATGACACTGACTGTCTCTTCTGAGAGGTCCGAGCCAGGGGGAGGAGCGAACCGTCGAGGTTGGCGAGTCCTGCGTGGCAAGTCGGTCTGCAAGGGTTCAGCTTGCCACGAATGGACTTGAGCCTTGTATGCTAATATTGTGAGGACCGGTTCTCAACAATCTTGGGACCACGGTTTCTTGACAGTAATGACCCAGAAATACTCTTGGACTCGCTCAGGTTTTGGAGTTTGAAGAGGGAAAAATGGATTACAAGGCAGGAGGTCATCAAGAGTGGTGACCTTTGACTGCCTTGGAGGCTTCTTTGGTTAGGATCTGAAGACCTCTCTTCTGCTTATTCCTTAGACGGCTGTGGACTTCGTTCCAGAACCAAGCCTGAGACCTGGTCTTCCCCACCTTCTTTAAACATGAAAGAGCCGTGTGTATGAGTTGGAGCAGGGAGTGGAGTCTAAGGATAGAAGGGAGCTTATGTTTCTGCCTTGGAGGCTGGAGGCCTCTGTCTGACATCAGGCCGCTACCTGAGTTCCTTTGTGCGGCCCATGTTCACGGTTGGCTTGAGGCTGGCTCAAGATGGCACTCTTAGGGAAGACCTTTGCGTACTAGGGCTCGAGGTGCTTGACTGGTGTCAGGCGAGCAACAGAGGCAGTAGCCGGTTCATGATTCCGCTTGAGTCTGGACTAAGGAGGAACATGCGAAAGCGGTGAGTGTGCACCTTTAGGGTTAGTCTTCCAGGTGACTTGGGGGTAAACCTAGGCTCGGTCAATTGGTTTGACCTTGGGAGGTCGAGACCCACGAGATTGTGCTTATGAGGGACGAGGCTGAAGCTCATCTCTCACAGAGTGGGGCCGTGTGTGCTGGGAGGGAGGCCTAAGCAGTCAACTCTCATGTGCTTGAGGTAGCAAAAAGCTAGTGCTGCCCCGAGTTGTGGAAAGTGAATGCATGACACACGAAGGGTTGAGGCCAAGAAGGCCTAGCCCTTGATGCGAGCTCAAGGCATGGTGGGGGTTGCCCCTAGGGGTGGCTCGAGTGGATGGACCACGAGCCCTTGGGTGTGTTCAAGAGGAGGAGGCTACAAGGTCTCCGCCTTGGTGTGCAGAGCCTCTAAGTCTAGAGGTTCGAAGAGGTGAAAGAGTATAGGGGGTTGCCTCGCGGCGAACCTCAAGAGCGACAACAATTCGCTTGCTTCTCGCAAGAATGATGGGGGCAGCCTTTTGACGTGCCTCAACAATATGATAGGCATGGGACTTGCTGGTAGTAGGGTGTGTGCTGTGTGCAGTGGCAGATCTGCCACCGATGCAAGAAGCCTTGGTGAAGGGTCCACCAAGGCTAGGCAGCAGGGAGTCAGGAAAATTTAAGTCTCCTCTAGCACCGACCCATGTAAGAACCTGGGAGTCAGACTGTGAGTCGTGACTTAGCAAGAGAGTAGGGAAGGAAGCTTGAGCATTTCGCTTCCTTGGGATAATCACAAGTGCGGGGATAAGGAAGTCCCCGAATCGGATGAACGGGTTGAACAACCCAGATACCATAAAAATTAATGCAAAAAGTAAAAGATAATACTGGTCAAACAAGAGTGAACTGACTAAGGGGTAGTAAGTCCCCAATGGAGTCACCAAGCTGGTTAGGTGCCTCGATCTCGCTCTCCGAATCTAGGTGATCTGGCGGGACGTATCTCGGGTTTCTAGTGAACCTGAGATTTGAGATCGCCCTCTTGGAACCTTTCTTAAGAGAAAGGGCAAGTATATCAAACGATGAGAGAGGAAATTAAGGTTGGTTGGAGACTTACTCGGGTTGGCTCGTGTGGGCACCCTCGTAGATCACATCGGAAAGCCCCCCAGCTGCTTTAGATGGTTCGTAATAGCCTCGCTTGACATGTAATCTCCTTGTTTTTATGCACAACACTACTATGGTTAATTTATAAGAAACGTTGGTCGAAGAGACCCACCCTTGTCTTAGGGAATTTCACATCTACGTGGCTAAGAATGTGCGGGGTTAGAGTGAGGAAGTGGAAGTTTCGAGAGAAGGTCAAAAACGCAAGAAAACTTGATGAAGGGACGAGACTAGCTTGATAGCCGGACAGTGACCAACTCGGAGTGGTAGCAAGATGGGCATGGTACTCAGGACCAGCATGGCGGCAATACTACTCGAGACCGAGGCCGATGTGGTGATGCTAGGTTAAGTCCACCAAAATCAAGTGAGGAGAGAAAAGAGTGAAGAGAAGGAAAGAGAGTGAAAAGAAAGAGAGCGAGACAACGAAGGGGATAGGGTCCCAACGACGCTAGGCATTGCCACCCATGACTATGGAGTAGCAGTGTCACGGCCCTGGAATGACGTTAGACACTACTGCTCATGGCTAGAGGGTGACTAAAGGACTACAGATGATGCTAGACATCGCTGTTGGCAACATAAGAAGGTAACGCGCCCCTGCACATGCGGCGATAGCCTCTCATGGAGCATGTGGCGATAGTTCTCATGAGGCGTACGACAACAGGCGTGGGACGTAAGAAGAACGACGATGAGCATTGAACACGAGGAGTAAGCTCGCGGATGGTGATGGGCACCGAGCACGTGAAGGAATCTCGCGGACGGCGATAGGTGTTGTCGAGGCCTCCATTTGGCAGAGTGATAGTATCGCTGTCTGCGATAGGTGCGCAACAGGGGAAGACCCCTGCGGGCGGCAACGAGTTTTACCGTCTGGGTTATTCACTGAGACGTTAAAGCTACGTCTGCAGACGAATAGAAGGGGAAGAAGACTCATGCATGGCACTACCATCACCAGGCGCGACCTGTGAGACCATGGGAGAGGCATGCACGACATTGCCACTGTCGCACTTGACCTCTGCGAGGAACTCAGACGGAGAAGAGGAAGAAGAAGAAGAAGAGTGAGAAGAAAAGAAAAGGAAGAGAGAGAAGATCTACCTCAAGCCTAGGGGTATCGATCAAAAGTTTCTCTCACCTTGCTCTCTCTCTCCAAACGCGATCCAGCAATGGTAAGAAAGAGAAACTGTATTAAGTAAAAACTCCCTCTTTTGTGAGGGATTGAGTGTGTTCTCCTCTTTTTGGGCGTACAATGATGGTACATATGTTTAGAATTTGTCCCAAACATGGGTGGATGATCAAAATTAACTCTAATTGTTGAAAATTAAGATTAAAATGATTTAAAATAAATTAGAAAATAGGGTGAAAAATGACAAATTTGCCCCTTCCTAACAATTCATAAAATTCCAGAACAGTCCATGTGTTGCCTTAGAACGTGCATGATTTTTCATGAATGATCTGGGGTCGTTCCGATGCTCAATTGATCGAAAGATGATTTTTTTTTTCTGGTAGGGCTCGGCATGGCGATCGATTTGATACAAACTTCGAGCCATGGATCGTGTTTTTAGTGTACGATCATATGACTTGAAATTTGAATGGATCTTGAAACTTTAGATTGATAGTGTGCATGTTCCTTGATGTTTTTCGGTGATTTCTTCGCTAGATCACACTTAGCATGCCATTACGATCGAGGGGCAACAAACACAGATCGATTCCATGCCCGAATGAAGATTTTGCAACTTTGGAATTTTTGCCGGAATTTAAAATTTCGGTGACGGAATTTGAAATTTCGGTGACGAAATTTGCAGTGGCTTCGTCAACTTCGTGTGCAGAATCCGATCGTTCATCATATAAGGGGTTCAGGTCAGAGAAGGCTCGAGACCTTGCGCACGCGATGGAATTGGTATCGCATCGATAGGGCGCTCGAGTGGCGTGATTCGGCTGCTCGAGCAAAGCTTGACGCTGCTGAATTTCTTGCACTTTCTTCACGGATCAGCAATTTCTCTCTAGTTTTTCTTCGCGCTCGCGTATCGTCACTGGGCATGCCACATATCGAATCGCTCGTCTTGATGCGACGAACATGCTCACCAAATTTTAGTGCGATCCGACTCGAGACAGAAGAGATATGAGCATCGAATGTCATTACTTGTGACTGTCCCTTCAATGGTGTAGGGTTGCAGGGTGGCTACATAGGAATAGCTTGGGGCTCCTCCTGTTTCCCTCTTTTGCCTATAATGTCTTCTTGGAATGTTCATTCAAGCTGAAATTTGATCCTTAGGGGTTTTCAACCATGCCAGATCTAATGGCACTAGTCCCACATCAAATTAAGATACCAAGAATGTAGCCCTAGTTATAGGGGTTCGTTTCAGGGTGCAAGAGGCCGATTCTGTTGGAACTATTTCTCAGTCTACATTGCCTTAGACGTGTTAAAATGCGACAAAACTTGGCTGAAGACTTTTGAGAGTCCTCATGAAGATCTTGACCTGTTTTGAGGCTATTCTAAGACTATCTAAATTTCCACTGTTTGTTAGGCTATATTGAGCGGGAGCCCCGTGATGATGAAAAATATCTTTCAACAGCACCGTCCAGCTCTTTTCCATTTTCATCAATAAAGGTGCGATCAATAAGGCCCCCGATCGGAAAGGCGCCCTGGTGCACGCTAAAGGATTCCTTCCCAAATAGGCTTCATGCGTGCCTCGGGGTATGGAAGATTGCCTTCTGCCCGACAATTTGTAGCAAGAAAGGGCACATATGCTGCCCTAAGGCCAAGTTTATGGAATATGTTTTGGGGAAGTTAGCTCCAAGCCACCCATACACATAGTGAATGGGAAAAGGTGTCTTGAAGTCCTCGGGAAAAGCCTCATCCCCGACAATGTCGTTACCCCCCTCTTTTCCCTTATAGGCCTTTCCTCTTGAGGTGGCCCCCAATCCATGGTAAATATTGCACAAAACTGGTTGTCCAAGGGCATAATCATGCCCTCTTACCATGTCACAAGCCACATAGAGCATGCCTGGATGAATGATATCTGCCCCTTTGGGAAGTGCAAACTTGCATAGGAATAGGGCCAGATAAGCAGTCAGAAAGACGCGGTCGCTGCTGCCCTGGGACTGGAAAACTGGAGGTGTCCCCTTCGCAACTGCCTTCCCTTGTCCTCTGAACATGCCAGTCTCCTCAGGATAATCACCGTAAAAGAATTTTAGCCATTAAGCAAAGGTCACACGACCATTGCTGAAGCTGGTAAACCTCGAAAAGCTCCTTAAGCTCGACAGGAGGCTCCACTACCCCGAGATGGGCACCACTGAAGATGACCAAATTCTGGGGCACGAACTCATCATACATGGTGCCTAAAAGTGGGAGCACGCCAATAAAGTGAAAGTCAAGCAAAGAGATCCCTGCTTCTCCATAACCAAGGAGCTATGCATTACCGACATGACTCCAAGTCTCCAATCATCATCCTACTACTGAGCATTGGATGACTGCTAACAAAGAGGGTGCTTGAGAATGTCATTGTATAGACCCAACACCTTAATGGTCCACGAAGAGTACCCCTTTAGATATTGGTGACCAGGACAGCCCCTTGGTCTTTACCATTCTTTTTCCCAAGGTGGGAAAGTTCTCTCTAGAGGCCACATTCTTGTGCATGCAGTGGAGGAGGGCTACCCCTTCTTTGATTCTAGCATTCCCATCATCATCCTCCCTAATAAAGGTAACACTCAAATGCCACTCTGGCTTGCACAACGCTTCAATGAACCAAATGGGCTCACCCCTCACTAAACTTTCTCTAGTAAAATTATTGGAGCCAAGCTCTCCTCCCAGTGGAAGGTTCTTCATGTCCGGGATACTATGTGAAGATTGGACCATTATGTGAAGCTTGAGGACTCATTGTCGTAGGAGAATCACCAAGGAAAGAGGCTATCGTCGCCTGTGTTCGTAAAGGCTTGCACCGGTTGTGTCTGCCAGCGCCATCTGTGTTGTAAAAAGGCTAGCGCCTTTTGTGTTGAGAAAAAAGGCTAGCGCCAGCTGTGTCTGCTAGGGCTAGTGCCATCTGTGTTGAAAAACAAAAAAAAGGCTAGCGTCGGCTGTGTTTGTTAGGGCTAGCGCCGTCTGTGTTTCTGAAAAAAGGCTAGCATCGGCTATGTCTGCTAGGGCCAGTGTCGTCTGTGTTTTAATGGACTATTGCTGCCTATGTTCACAACCCAGCACCGGTTGACGATCAAATACTTCACATGTGTGACATGTGTCTCCTCGAATCCTAGGTATGCCACCTGAATATCTGCGAAGTGACCTGACACACATGTGTGAATGACGGGCACTCACCTTGATCGTTCAATGATCATGTGATCCTTCCCTTTCCCCATTGAAAACCCCTTTTCTGCTCGCCAAAAAAACTTGCTGTTACTTTTTTGCTACTCCCCGGTGATGAAAACCACTGGGGAAACGACAAAAAACCCATGAAAATGCTTGGCGACCCTTGTCAGCCTCTCTCCCAATGACCTAGAACCCTTGTCAAAACACCTCTGCAACACCCTTGGCGTTCTCCCTTCTTCACCTGAACCCTCGCTTCCTCATCCGAAACCTCCGCACTTCCCAGAAAAATCCTATTAACACCCTGTTGGACCCTTTAACCGTGTCGGAATACCTGCGTTTCTGTGCACTGTCAGAATTCCCACGTCGAAAGTCTTTTCTTTCTCTCTCTCTCTCACTGCTAACCTTGAGTGAAAACGGTAAAAATGGGGTTTTAGCCCCTTATATATAAGAAGCTTCACCGAAGTGCCCCTAACAAATTGAGGATGCCAGTCAGGTCCCTGAAAACAAACTGATGATGGATCAGACCGGGTCGGGCTTAGACTCAAAGCCTGAATCAGATTACCATCATCCATGCTCCAGCGTCGCTCATCTAGTACCAAGCGCCAATGACCAGGACCAGGTTGGGCTCAAGTTCAAGGCCTGAATGCAGACCAATGTCGCTCGCGACTAACGTGGTACGTGAAGCCCACTAACTAACGCCAACTGTGTTTTCAAAGGTTAACGCCGGCCGATCAACGCTGCATGTGACTAATGCGACATGTGTCACTGACAATTGCTAGCGCCGCTCGTGCTAGCGCTGTGTGCGCCAATGCTACTGCCGCATGTGTTGCTGTCGTCCATGGCTAATGCGACGCATGTGCTAGCACCTGGTTACTGTTGTGTGCGTTCCACCACTACCCTAGTGGAGTTTCACTCAGGCTGTGGCCTTTCATCCCCAATGGAGTCAGGAGCAGGCCACTGTCCCTCATCCCCAATAGGAGTCACACCCATACTGCAACCCATTATCCTCAATGTATTACCTCTTCAATCCCCGGTGGGTCTATTTCACAACAAGTCATTAGTCCTTTGCGATCTTATTCCCCAGGGAGTTGGGTTATCTATTTTCCATGAAGTCTCATTTTTCCATGGGAGTTAGATTGCCATCTACAGATTCATTCCCCATGGAGCTTTATCTACATGGTGACTCACACAATGGTCCGTGATGCGTGACCTTAAACTGCACAACCTTGGTCTAGTTGCACGACTTTAAACTACATGGTCCAGCTGTATGACCTTAAACCATAGTGCACATCTTGAATGCATAGCGTTAAAATGCATAACATCACGGTCCAAACTATACAACCTAAAACTGTAGCGGAGGTCTAGTTGCAAGATCTTAAACTGCATGGTCAAGGCTACATGACTCTAAATTGCATAGCTACGGTCCAAGCTATATGACAGTAAACTATATTGCACATCCTTGCAACATGACATTAAACTGCTTTGCACAGGTTCAGGAGGCATGACCTTAAAATAAGCTCCCAGACATGCGCACACGCCTTTTAGTTCACGTTCTGGCTGCATCACGTTTAAAGGCTTCACACAGGTCCTAGAGGCATGACCTTAAAGATGCCTTCAAAAAAGAAAAAAAGAAAAGAAAAGAATAATGAGCATGGTGTATACTTGAATAAGGGAATGCCATGAGAAAAAATGACGGACGGGTATGGTCATGAAACCATGAGTAAGAGAGTTCTGTGAAAAAAAAGACCCGAGCATGGTGAAAACCCGAAAGGGCGCCGTGAGTAAGAATGGAAGATAAGGGTGAACATGGATGAAAGGTCATGGGTAAAAGAACCTCGAATAAAAGGAGGTTGATGTAAACCATTTTTACGGCACCACTTCCCAGTCTAAGTGAAAATCCGCAAAGGGTGCTTGGACCAATAAACAGGTTAATGCAACACTCGCCTCTACAGGTGGCTTCGGTCACATTCTAAGAAAAGGAGAAAAATCCCTGGCTTCACAATATCAGGACACAAAAAAAAGAGCATCAAGGAAAGATTCTGACGGCTTGAGTCTGCTGCGAAAGGACTTGAAGGATCAAACACTAGCTAAGAAGGCAAGACAAGTCTCATGAAGAAGATTATTTGAACACATTTTTCAGCACCTTGGGTCCCCGATGCGGAATAAAATGAGAAGCCGATCAATAAAGCCTAAATTATAGTGGAATTCTCGATAGTCTTAGAATTTCCCTAAAATGGAAATAAACCTTCATAAGCACTTCAAAAGGCCACCTGCTAGTCACAATAAAAAATGTCTAAGGCAGTGCAGACAAAGAAAATATTTCGAAAAAATCAGCCTCTAATTAGAACACTATTTTTGATGTGTCAAATTGCTGTGGGACCAGTGCCACTAAATACGACACGGTTGAAAACCTCATGGGTCAAGTTTTAGCTTAATCGGGCACTCTTGTATAAAGTTATGGGTAAAATACCAAAAAGGTGTAGGCCAAACACTTTTCCCATGCATCCTCCCTGCCCCAAGTCACCATTAATGGTGATTGTTTTCACAATCACATGAATCAACTTTAGAGGCCCATAACTCCCTCGTTACGAGTCAGGTCACACTCAAATTTTGTAAGCTAGGTCATCTTGTTAAGACGAGCATTTTGATACATGGTATGTCTCATGATGATAACCGAATAGGGACAAAATCTAGATAGAAGTTGGAGATTCACGGCAAAAGTTACAGAAAATTTAGCAGCACCACGACCAACTCGAGAGGCCACTTCACGACGCTCTCACATCTAATCGACATGAGACTAGTGTTATCGTGTGTGTAAGGTCTAGGGCTATCTCTAGTCCGAACCCCGCTCTTGATGAACTGTTGGATTTCACAAACGAAGGCGTCGAAGCTGCTGTAAATTTCGGCCGCTGGAATTCAAGATTTGGTCAAAACCCAAAAGTTGTGAAATCTTCATGCGACCACGAAATCGAGCTAAGTTTGTTGCAACGCGATCGTGACAACATGCTTAGTGTGATCCAATGAAGAAATCAAAGAAAAACATCAAGAAATGAGCTTACTATCGATCCAAAGTTTTCAAGATTCATCCAAATTTCGAGTCGTGTGATTGTGGCTTAAAAACACGAGCCTTGGTTCAAAATTAGTATCAAATCGATCGTCATACCTAACCCTACAAGAAAATAATCATCTTTTGGTCAAACAGGCATCGTAGCAACCCCAGATCACCCATGGAAGATCACGCACGCTCTAGGGTAGTAGTAGGGATTGTTTTGGAATTCGATGTATTGTTGGGAAGGAGCAAAACAATCATTTTACACCCTATTTTTAGATTTTTGTTTAATTTAGAATAATTGTAATTATCATCAATTAGGCTAGTTTTTGAGCATCCACCCATGTTTGGGCCCAATTTTATAAATACGTGCTGAACCTAATTATAAAGGAACCTTTTTCATTCTTGACGCTCATAAATAAAATTTGAGTTTTTACTCTACGATCATGGGTGCATCTTGAAGAGAGAGAAGAGAGAGAAGAAAATGGCTGATACCCCTCGATAAGATAATTTTCTCTCTCCTCTCATCTTTATCTCTTTCTCTCTCCTCTCATTTTTATCTCTCTCTTCCTCTCATCTCTATCTCTTTCTCTCTCCTCCTCTTATCTCTATCTCTCTCTCTCCTCCTCTCTATCTCTCTCTTCTTCTCTCATCTCTTTCTCTCTCATCTTCTCTTATCTCTCCTTCTCTCTCCTCTTTTGATCTCTGTCTCTCTTTCTTTCTTTCTCTCTCTTCTCCAACATGCATGGCAGAGGACAATCGCCATGTGTGTCTTTCATCTTCTTCTTTCTTTTTTCTCCCTGCTCCCTTTCTTCGTCCTTCATGCACAATGAGATTTGTCATCGGGCATGATAACTTCCCCTGAGACAGATACAGTGGGTCGAGCCTTAACGTGAGTGACAGATCGGGCCACTATCTGAGTCTCCTCCTTTGTCATGGACGGCGGAAGCTCATCGCCATCAATGTTTTCTCTTTTCTCTTTCTTCTTTCCTTGTCATGGACGATAGAAGCTCATCACCATCCATATTTTCTCTCTTCTCTCTCCGTTGTCATGGACGACGGATGCTCATCACTGTCCACGTTTTCTCTCTTCTCTCTCCTTTGTCATGGACGGTGAAAGCTCATCACCGTCCATGTTTTCTCTCTTCTCTCTCCCCTGCAATGGAGGGTGGAAGCTATCACCATTGTGTTTTCTCCCTCCTCATCTCTTCATCATTTTTATCTCTCTCTTCCTCTCATCTCTATCTCTTTCTCTATCCTCCTCTCATCTCTATCTCTCTCTCCTCCTCTCATTTATATCTCTTTTTGTCACCTCTCATCTCTATCTCTCTCTTCTACTCTCATCTCTATCTCTCTCCTCTTCTCTTATCTCTCTTTCTCTCTCCTCTTTTGATCTTTATCTCTCTTTTTTTCTTTCTCTCTCTTCTCCAACATGCGTGGCAGAGGACAATCATCGTGTGTGTCTTTCATCTTCTTCTTCCTTCTTTCTCCCTACTCCCTTTCTTCTCCATTCATGCACAGTGACGTCTGTCGTCAGGCATGATGACTTCCCTTGAGACACATACAGTGGGCCGGGCCTTAACTTGAGTGGTGGGTCGGGCCACTGTCTGAGTTTGCTCCTTTTTCATGGATGGTAGAAGCTCATCGCTGTCCATTTTTTCTCTCTCCTCTTTCTTAGTCATGAACGACAAAAGCTCATCGCTGTCCTCATTTTTTCTCTTCTCTCCCCTTTATCATGGACGACGGAAGCTCATTACCGTCCATGTTTTCTCTCTTCTCTCTCCTTTATCATAGACGATGGAAGCTCATCACTGTCCATGTTTTCTCTCTCCTCACCTCTTTATCATGAACGACGAAAGCTCATGGTCGTCCATGTTTTCTCTCTCATCATCTCTCCCTCATAGACGATGGATGCTCATCGTCATCCATGTTCTCCTCTCTTCTTCTTCTGTCATAAGCGATGAAGGCTCATCACCATCTATGTTTCTCTTTGCCTTTTCTCTCTCTTTGTCATGGACGGTGGGAGTTCATTGTCGTCTATGTTCCTTCCTCTTTTCTTTATCCTGTCATGGATGGCGGAAGCTCATCGACGTCCATGTTTCTCTTCTCCTTTCTTTTTCTTCTTTCTTCCTCTTCCTTCTCTCTTTGCCTTTCTCCCTTTTTCTTCTCTCTTTTCTCTTTTTCCCTCTCCCTTCTTCCATTCTATTCTTCTCTCCTTTTCTCTCTCTCCTTGCTATCTCTTCTCCTTTCTTCTCCTTCTCACTTGTTCTATTCTCTCTTTTCCTTCTCTTTCTGCTCTCCCTTTTTTCTTCTTCCTCTTGCGTTTGACCGAAGGGTGGTTCGGACTAGACTGTCATGGTAGCCCTATCGTCTAGCCGTAATACCGTTGTGCCGATCGGAGTTACCGTGCCTATCTTACTGCCACGACGAACTAGCCATCGTGCCAGGTTGGTTGGTATTGGTACTGTTGTCTAGTAGTAATGCCGTTGTGTCGGTCTGAGTTACCAAGCCCATATTGCTACCACGCTAGCCAATCACCTATTAGTCTAGCCATCATGTCAGTCTCCTTGGTCAAATTCTTTTTATCCCAATCTCTATTCTCTCATTATTCCCTTCTTCTTTTGGGTGTGCATGCCTGTGTACATTCAGCCAAAGACAATTGTCTTGTAACCTTAGCCATGTGTGTGTGATTGCCGAAGCATGAGAGTACAACCCAAGGGAGGCGATTTCGATCCAGTTATAGGACTGGGGGGACTTTCTTCATGATCTAAGAGGGCACCCATGCGAGCTGGCTCGAGTAAGTACCGAACTACCTTAAAGATTTCTCTCATCAGCTGATATACTTGCCCTTATTCTTGAGCAAGATTCCTGAGAGAGCGATCTCAAGTTTCGGGTTCCCCTGAAACCCCAGACACGTGTCGCCAGATCACGTAGATCCAGAGGGTGAGATCGAGGCACCTAACAAAAGAGCACCATTCTCAGGAGGTCAGTAATGCACTACAAGATGTTGAAGATGCCCCAAGAAGGCTAAGTCAGCCAAACCTTGGACCTGTTATGCAGTAACCAGGATTGAGCTCTCAGGGGTTGCCTCGTACAAAGAAGATAGGTATCCTACTTGTTGATTGATGGCAGAAAGCAAGGTTGAGCCCAATGCCAGTCACTTCGATAAACTGGGGTACCCTACCCTCCAAGGACATTCTAGTGCACAAAGCAGATAGCCGTCAACGAAGGCCCTTCTACAGACCATTCAGAATAAAAAACAAAACAAAGAAACCCTGACCAAATGGGAAGAAGTGCCCTAAAGCATGACACTTGGCAGCCAGACAGGCCTAATTCTGATCAACGAGGTCCATACAAAATCCTCAACTGTCAGAACCACAAATAGTCCCTTGAGGGCGAGGAATTCGACAAGATTCCTCAAAAAATTCTCTTCTCCCCCTAAAGTCTCCATGGATGGACCTGCAAATAATGCATCCAAATGTCTGAGCATCCTAGTTACAGCAATGCGTGGATCTCCTCGACGTTCACGTGGTCTTGCAGCTAGAAAGGAAAAAGTAATAGAGCCGAAAGGAACTTTTCCAAATGTTGCCCTTTTCGCTTCTCTCGAAGCATAACATTCGGTGGGCCATACTGTTTGAAGACATTTTTCAACACCTTGGGTCCCCAATGCGGAATAAAAGAGAAGCCGGTCAATAAAGCCCTGATTTTTAACAGTCTCAAAATTACCCCAAAATGGGTGAAAATGTTCAAGGCCACCTGCCAAGTTTTGTCACAATCTGATATGTCTAAGGCAGTGAACACAAAGAAACAGTTTCGAAAAAATCAGCCTCTAACACTCTAAAACGGACCCCATAACTAGAACTCTATTTTTGGTACATCAAACAGATGTGGGACTAGCACCATTAGATTCGACATGGTCAAAAACCCCTATGGGTCAAGTTTCAGCTTAATAGGGTTCTCCAGGACATAGGCCACACACTATTCCAATGCGCCCCCTTTGCACCAAGTCACCATCAATGGTGACTGTTTTCACAATCATGAGCATAAATTTTGAAGACCTGTATCTTACTTGTTTTGAGTCGGATTGCTCTCAAACCTTTTGGAGCATGTTCGTCTTGTCAAGACTACAATACCCAAGCAGGGAGACAAGCTAGGGAGAAGTTGGCGATTTGATGTAAAAGTTGTAGAAAATTCAGCAGCGACGCATCCCATCGAGTAGCCAAATCATGGTGCTCTTGCATAGAATCGACATGAAACTAGTTCCATTGCATGTGTAAGGTATAAGGCTATGCCTGGTCCGAACCTCTTGCGTGATGAACGGTCGGATTTTACATGCAAAGCCGATAAAGTTGCTGTAAATTTCGGCCACTGGATTTCAGATTCCGTCCAAAACTCAAACATTGTAAAATCTTTGTCTGAGCACAAAATCGAGCTGCGTTTGTTGCAACGCGATCATGACAACATGCTCAATAAAATTCAGCAAAGAAATCACGAAGAAACATCAAGAAACGAGCACAATATCAATATGAAGTTTTCAAGATTCATTCAAATTTTGAATCGCATGATCGTGGCTTAAAAATGTGATATGTGGTTCGAAGTTGATATCAAATCGATCGTTATGCCTAGCCTAACGTGAAAGTAATCATCGTTTTGTCAAATGAGCACCGGAACGACCCCGGATCAGCCATGAGAGATCAAGTATGTTCTAGGGCAGCAACAGAGACTTTTTTGGAATTCCATGTATTATTGGGTAGTGGTAAAACTATCATTTTGCACCCATTTTCTTAATTTTCTTTAATTCAATTAAATTGTAATTATCATCAATTAGTTTAGTTTTTGGACATCCACCCATGGTTTGGCCCAAGTCTATAAATATATGTTAAACCTCATTGTACAAGGGCTTCAATCCTACTTTCAATTGATGAATAAAGTTTGAGTTTTTACATTGAGTTGGAGAGGCACATCTTGGAGAGAGAGAGAGAGGAGAGAGAAGAATTAAGTCGGTACCCCTCTTCCTTAAGAAATAGGAGAATACAGGTCAAGGGAGGCGATCTTGAACCAGTTGTAGGATTGGGGGGACTTTCCATTGTGATTTAAGAGGGCATCCATGTGAGCCAGCTCGAGTGAGTCACAAACCCAGCTGAGGTGTGTCCCGCCTCACATTAAAATTTCTCTCTCATCGGTTAGGGTACTTGCCCTTGCTCCTCAGCCTCGGGTTCTCTTTGAAACTAGAGACATGTGTCACCAGATCATCTAGATCCGGGGGCGAGATCGAGGCATCTAACCACCCGATGCACCCTCACGACGACCTCCGTTTGTCGTTCTCCCGCGAGACCATCTCCATCATGCCGCGCGACCACCTTAGCCGCCGCCCATGACTGCACGACCACCTGCTCACAGTGCACCCTCGAGACCACCTTTATCGGTCGTGCTCCCGCACGACCATCTCCATCCTGTCGTGCGACCACCTTAGCCGCACCCATGACTGCACGATCACCTTCTCCCGGTGTACCCTCGTGGCCACCTTCTTCCGTTACACCCTCGTGACCACCTCTCACTGCCGTGTGCCTTGCCCTCAACCTTGCCGAGCCACTTCCTCATTCTTTAAAGTCTTCCCTCAGCTCTGCTGCCCTCTCTCTCCACATCTTCTTCACTACTACCCATCAATCTGCTGCCCCCATATCTCCCATCACTCTCTCTCTCTAAAACAAAAAACAACCCAAGCGGGCCTCTTTCTTTTTGCCTACTGTCTCCATCCTCTCACTTCTCCTTATCTCTCTCGCTCACCTGCAACCATTGCTCTACCTTTGCTGCTGTCCACTTTCCTCGACGGGCCATCTCCGCTTATCTCATCCGCCACGCTCCACCTCAACAATCTCTACCTCTCTCTTCTGTCACAGCCACCTCAGCCACCTCCGTCTCTCTCTTCCACCATTCCCTTCACCCCTGCTGCATCATTTTCACTGCCATTTTCTGCTATCTCCGCCATTCCCTTTCTCTCTACTCTCCACGATCTTTGGCAACCTCTGAACTCTTTGTAAATTCTTGCAACTCTCCCATTTTCCCTCGCTACATTTTCTCTCTCTAAAAAGCCACAAAGCAAAACACCTACTTCTTCTTTTTTTTTCTTTTCGTCTTCTTTCTTTTTCATTTTATGTTCTCGTTATTTTTGTTCCGTTCACCCCCTCACGTTATTTCGTTCAACCCAACAAAAGCTTTCTCTCTCTAAACTTAAAAGAAAAAACTACTAATTGACTTTCTCTCTCTCTTATGTATTTTTTTTTAATTTATTAAGCCATCTCATTTTATTTCTTCAACCCCTTACCTTTCATTTTATTCCATTTTATTCCCTTCCTTTCATTTTATTTTATTGACTTCATTTTATTTTCCTTTGTTCTATTTTATTCTATTTATTTTTACTTAATTTATCCTACCATACCGTACTCTATTTCATTCATTTAATTTATTTTATTATCTCATCTTATTTTACTTTTATTTGTTTGTACCTCATTTATTTTATTTTACTTTGCTTCATTTTATTTTAATTTATTCCATTACATATTTTATTTTATTTCATTATAATTCCATTTTCTAAATTTTATTTTATTTTTATATTTAATCCATCTCTTTCATTTTCATCTCATTTTCCATCACTCTTATTTCACTATCACTCTTATTTCACTTTTGTCTCTTTTGGAAGATCTAGCGAGAGCCAAGCTAGTGTTCACCTCTGCTCTTTCTCTCCATTGCTTGTTTGATCAGAGGGCAGGCTGAGCCTTATGCTCCCATGACAATCTTGTCGTCAAGCGGTTTAGGCATCATGCCGGTCTGATTTACCGTGCCCATCTAGCTGCCGTGTCAGACTAGCCGTTGTGTCAGACTAGCCGCCGTGCCAGTCTTGTCGTCGAGTAATTTAACCGTCGTGTCGATCTGAGTCACCGTGCCTCTCTAGCTGCCACGTCAGACCAGCCACCGTGCCAGTCTAGCTGTTATGCCAACCTAGCCACTCGGTCAAACTTCTTCTCTATTTCACCACTCTTCTCTGTCCCTTCATTGTAAAATATGTATTAAGAGTTCTTTGTTAAGGAGACGGCGTAAGGCCATCAAATTGACACAAACTTCATCATGTTAACTCTTTCATTTTCCTTTGAGTACACACACATGTGCGCACTCACCCAATGACAAGGTGGGGTCCTCAGACCCAACTGTCTGTACTGTAATGTGCGTGTGTAGTTACAAATAAGAAGAAACAGGTCAAAGGAGGCAATTTCGAACTCGCCGAGCATTCCACGTGATCTAAGAGGGCACCCATTCGAGCTAGCTCGAGAGTGTCACGAACCCAAGTGAGGTAAGTCTCTCCTCACGACTCAAATTCCTCTCTTACTGTTTGTTATTCCTGCTCGTGTCTTCCTTACGCGGTTCTCAAGAGAGCGGTCTTAGGTCCCCCGTCCATCTCGAACCTAGAACCACTCCACCAAGTCAACCCGACTCAAAGGGTGAGATCGAGGCATCTAACTACCTTGGTGACTCCACTAGGGACACACTACCCCATCGTTGGATTGTTCTTATTTGGCCTTACATTTCTTTTATTTCTTGCTCATTATACACACACTCGTCTTCGGGGTTGCTCAACTCCTCATTCGAGTCGAGGATTTCGTAACCCCTGCAATCGTGAGTCTTCGTCGGGAACAGGTTCCGCGAACCGCATTCCCCACCCGAACAGGTTCCGCAAACCTCGTTCCCGACCTTTTTTTTTAGCATCGACCCAGTGTCGTGCTCCCAGTTCTTCACTTGGATAGAGGTGAGGATGGATCTAAAAGTCCCTCACTCCCTACCTCCTTTCATTGACGGACCCTCCGACAATGCACCTTGCATTGGTGGCACACACACCACTGCACACAGCATGCACTCTGCTACTGGCAAGTTACTTGCCGGTCCAACTATTTGGGGCAGCCTGAGGGCCACCTGTCCCTCTTCCACGACTGGTAAGTCATCTGTCGTTGCCTCTGTGGGTCGCTGTGAGGTTAGTCCTCATTCTCTATCACCCCAGGCTCTTGGAAGAAGAGGGTCGACACCAGGGGGTGGCGGCTTTAAAGCCTCCACCTCACACACACCCACGAAAACTAGTGGACCATCCATTCTAGCTACACCTCGAGGCAACCCTCAGGTTACCTCTGGACACTGTCAGGGTTTGGGTCTTCTTGAACCTAGCCTAACACATCTTTTGCATGCACACCGCACCACTTGAGGAAATCCTTAGGTTACCTTAAGACACTGTTAGGGTTTGGGTCTTCTTGAACTCGACCCTACACATCCTATGCAGTGCAACACTCGGGGCAACCCTTAGGTTACCTCGAGGCATTGTCAGGGTTCGACTCTTCTTGGACCTAGTCCTACACACTCCTTGTGTATGTATCGCATGGGGCAGCCTTGTTGCTGCGCCTGCCTGAGCACACGAGGGGGGACCTCCTAACCCCCCTCCCAGCACATGCCTGCTCACTCTGTGAGGGATGGTAACATGACCATTCCATATCACACACGTGCTCATGGCACTGTGCCTCTTAAGGTCAGACATGCTACTCGAGCCCGGGTTGTGCCCTAGGTAACTCGAAGTTCTTCTTCAAGGGGCACACACGCGCCAATCCTGCCACCTGCTCTGAGCTCACCTTTGCACTGTGCACAGATCCAAAACTTCCCCTAGTTTTGATGGCAAAGAAAAGAGCACCATTGAAGACTTCTCTTCTGAAGATGAGAGCCCTCTCTCCCCCCTAACTCCCCTTGATGCAAATGATGCTGAAAAAGCATGGCATGAGGTGAAAACTAAAAAGGTTGCTCGGGGCGGGATGAAGCCAGTTATCTATGGTGATCTAGGTCCCATTTGGGGCAAAGACGAGCCCACGAACTCGAAAAAGAGCCAGTTTGACCTCAGTGACCCCATCAATCCTGAGCCCATTCCCCCATCACCTGATCATACACCCGAACCCACTTCAGGTTAGGGCACCGAGAGCAATAGCTTCTTCTAGCAGACTGAGCTCGGGGCAGCTCGTGGGAACGAATCACTTTCCCCTAAACTCTTATTGAATCGGAAGGCACCGCTGTGGGATAGTTCCAATGCCTCAACTAAGATGGAAGCCAAACCCACCGAGGGCATTGTCCATGACTCCCTTGTGGTTGACAGTTTGATCTATGGAGAGACAAGTCTAGTTAGGTTCCTCGATCTTGCCTCCCTGGATCTAGGTCATAGGGTGACATTGTCTCGAGTTTGGAAAACTCGGAACTTGAGATCGCTCTCTCAGGAACCGTGTTTAAGAACAAGGGCAGGTATCCAATTAGTGAGAGAGGAATTTTAGATGTGAGGTGGGGATCAACCTCACCTGGGTCCTTGATTTACTCGGGCTGACTAAAATGGGCACCCTCTTAGATCATGACGGAAGGCCCCTCAGCTACTTTAGCTGGTTCAAAATTGCCTCCCTTTACCTACAATCTCGTTGTTTTTCCACACAACACTACTACGGTTAATTTGCAAGACAAGTGGGTTGAAGGGCCCACCCTTGTCTTAGGGCAATGCACATTCATGTGGTTAGGAATGTGAGGGATTAGAGTGATGAAGTAAAAGGTTCGAACAAAGGTCGAAGAGCGAAAACTTGATGAAAGGACGAGACTAGCTTGGTTGCCAGACAGTGACCGACTCGGAGTGGCAGCAAGACGCGCATGACACTCAGAACCAATGCGACGATAATAGTACTCGAAATCGAGGCCAATATGGCGGTGCTAATCTAGGTTAACCCTCAATCGAGTGAGAAGAGGGAAGAATGAAGAGAAGGCATGAGACAGTGGTGAGATAGGGTCCCGATGGTGCTAGATGTTACCACCCATGACCGTGGAGCAGCAGTGTTATGGCCCTTGGACGGTGTTAGACACTACTACTCATGTCTTGAGGGGGAGCAGGGAACTACAGACTACACTAGGCTTTGCCGGTGGCAACACAAGAAGCTAGCACACCCCTACGCAGGCGGCGATAACCTCTTGTGAAGCGCGTGGCGATAGCATTTACGAAGCGGGGGATGATAGCTCTCATGAGGCACATGATGATAGGAGTGGGACACGAGAGGAACGATGATGAGCACCGACACACAAAGGAGGCTCGCGGAGGGCGATAAACATCGAGCACTGGAAGGAGGCTCACAGACAGCGATAGGTATTGCCAAGACCTCTCACAGGCGTCGATAGGCATCACTGTCTGCGATAGGCATGCAAGCGGGGGAGACCCTTGCGGGCGGCAGTGAGTTTCACCGTCTGCGCTCTTCACTGAGGTGTCGAGATACGTCTGTGGACTGTGATGAGCAACGCCGTCTGTAAACCTCGCTTGAGGATAGAGATGGACGAACAAAAGGAGAGGGAGGCTTGCGCATGGCGCTACCATTGCCATGCATGACCTGTGAGACCACGAGAGAGGCATGCACGACACTGTCATTGCTGTGCATGGCCTTTGAGGGAAGCTCAAATGGAGAAGAGGAAGAAGGAGAGGAAGAGAGAGAAGAAAAAAAGAAAAAGAAGAGAGAGAAGATTTACCTTGAGCCTAAGGGTACGGGTCTAATAGTTTCTCTCTCCTTACTCTCTCTCCCAACGTGACCCAACAATGAGAAGAAAGAGAAACTCTATTAAGTAAAAACTCTCTCTTTTAAGAAGAATTCAAGACTTTTTTTGTACAATGATGGTACAATATATGTAGAATTGTGCCCCAAACATGGGTGGATGATAAAAAGTAACCCTAATTGCTGAAAATTAAGAATAAAATGAATTAAAATAAATTAGAAAATGGGGTGAAAAATGACTGATTTGCCCCTTCCTAACAAGTTGTGGAATTCCATAATAGTCCTTGTGTTGCCCTAGAACGCGCATGATTTTTCGTGGATGATCCGGGGTCGTTCTGATGCCCAGTTGATCGAGAGATGATTTTTTTCTTGTAGGGCTTGGTATGACAATCGATTTGATACCAACTTCGAGCCATGGATCATGCTTTTAGGGCATGTTCATGTGACTTGAAATTTATATGAATCTTGAAACTTTAGATTGATTGTGTGCTCGTTCCTTTATTTTTTACTATGATTTCTTCACTAGATCACACTGAATATACCGTCACAATCGTGGGGCAACAAACGCAGCTTGATTCTGTGTCCGGACGAAGTTTTACAAGTTTGGAGTTTTGACCAGAATCTGGAATTTCAACGACAAAATTTGCTGTCAATTTGTTGCCTTCATGTGCAAAATTCATTTGTTCATCATACACAAGGTTCGGACCAGTGATGGCCATGGACCTTACGCACGCGATGGAACTGGTCTCACGTCGATCGGGCTAGCGAGCAGTGTGATTTAGTCGTTCAAGCGAGGCACGACGCTGTTGATTTTCCTGTACTTTTTTCATGGATCAACAACTTCTCTCTAGCTTTTCTTTATGCTCAAACGTAGTCACGGGGTGTGCTACATATCGAAACACTTGTCTTGATGAGACGAATACACTCACAAAATTTGGGCTTGATTCGACCTCAGACGAGTGAGATATGAGCATCAAAAGTCATTGGTCATGACTGTCCCTTTAATGGTGTTGAGTTGTAGGGTGGCTGCACGAGAATAGCGTGTGGCTCCTCCTATTTCGCTATTTCATCTATAACATTTTCCTGGCATGTTTGTTCAAGCTGAAATTTGATCCTTGGGGGTTTTCAACCTTACCGGATCTAATGGCGGTGGTCTCACAAAAAATTGAGACACCGATATAGCTCTAGTTATAGGGGGGTCCGTTTCAGGGTGCTAGAGGCTGACTCTGTCGGAACTATTTCTCTGTCTGCACTACCTTAGACATGTCGAAACACGGTGAAACTTGACAGGAGACTTTTGAGAGTCTTAATGAAGATCTTGACCAGTGTTTTAGGCTATTCTAAGACTGTCAGAATTTCTACTGTTTGCTAGGCTTTTATTGAGAGGAGGCCCGATGATGATGAAAAATATCTTCCAACGGCATGCCCCGCCGAATGTTGTGCTATGAGAGAATTGAGAAGTGCAATCATTTGGAAAATTTCTCATGGCTAGCTACAAGTCTATGTGAATGCTGAGGAGATCCACACAATGCTACAACTAGGGTGCTCAAACATTTGGATGCAATGTACGAGTCCACTCGTGGAGACTTGTAGGGGGAGAAGAGACGTTTGAGGGATCCTGTCGAAGTCCTCACCCTTGAAGGACTATTCGTGAATTTGACAGCTTGATGATTTTATATGGACCTCATTGGCTAGAATTAGGCCTATTTGGAGGCCGAATGGTATGAACCTTTAGTCGGAATTGTTCGCTGCTGCACCAGGTTTGCTTTTGATGATTAGAGTATCTCTGTAGGTCCCGTCTAGTGGGGTTTAGTCGGGGGACTTCTGATCTGCCCAAAATTCTGAGCCTATTAGCTAGGGGGATTTCGGCAAGGTGGCCTCATGGGACCCATCCTGGCAGGTTCAATCGGGGGCATGTCCCAAAGCTCTAGGCCTCTTGGCCAAGGAAGGTTTTAGGCGAGGTGATCTCATGGCGAGGAGCAAACCTGAGTCTCTAGCAGGTTAGGCCCTGGCTTCGTCAGTTTAATGCCTTCGTGATGGTCCTTAGCATTTTGGAGTTGAAGTGTGGGAGATCTTATCTTGCTCTCACTCTCGGATGAGCCATTTTTGGGTTGTTGACGTGTGGGAGATATTCTACGGCTCTCACTCTTTAATGAGCCATTTGGTGTTGTGATTGAATGCTGGCATTTGAGGATTTTAGATAGACCTCATTAGCCAGAATTGTGACTGTTTAGAAATTGAGTGTCGATTGAGGCTGTGGCAGTGCGTCAAACTGTTTTGTCGGTTCCAGTGCCCTTTTGCAGGTTTTCACTTGAACAGGAGAAGTGGCATCGTAAAGACGGTTTTCACCTAATTCTTTTGTTTTGGGGCTCTTTTACCCATGACCTGACAGCTATGTCCACCCTTTTCATCTTTTTTTCTCATGGTGCCCTTTTGGGGTTTTCATTGTGCCTTGGTTTTTGCTTTTACGAAACTCTTTTACTCATGGTTTCGTGACCATGTCCGTCCATCATTTTTACTCATGGCGTTCCCTTGCTCAAGTATACGCCATACCCCTTTTTTTTTGTGAAGGCATGTTTAAGGTCATGCCTTCGGGACCTGTGCGAAGCTTTTTAACGGCATGCGACCAGGACGTGCACTATAGTTTAAGGTCATACAGCTGGACTGTAGTGGTGATGAATGGTAGTCTGTAGAGGTCATGGAATGAGTATGGTGATAGTTTCGACTCACTTTGGGGAGATGACACGACGCTGCAAATGAAAGATGGATGATGTATGAATGGTGGGTGAACGATGGTGACCCACTAGCGGACAGCGAGTATGGAGGTGGAATGATTCACCGTTTTGTGAGCATGGGTAAAACTCACTGAGGAATGGTGAATGAATTAACTACAGAATGGTGAATGAATTCACTGGGGAATGGTGAATGAATTCACCGGGGAATGATAAATTATGGTAATGAAGATGGTGCGCGCACTCAAATGGGTCGGTTAAGGAAGGCATGTGTGAAGATGCAAGTAAAGGGCGTGTGCACATGTGCGAACTCACTGGGGAGGTAATGGAGGTGGTGTGCGCATACGAATGGGTTGGTTAAGGGAGACACGCGTGAAGATGCACATAAAAGGGGTGTGCACATATGTGGGGACATCTTTAAGGTCATGCCTCCTGGACTTGTGCGAAGCAGTTTAATGTCATGCAGCCGAGACGTGCACTATATTTTAAGGTCATATAGCTTGGATCGTAGTTATGCAGTTTAGATTCATGCAACTAGGCCCATGCAGTTTAAGGTCGTGCAATTAGACCTTCACTATAGTTTAAGGTCATATAGTTTGGACCATGGTTATGCAGTTTAAAGTCATGCAACTAGGACCAGGCAGTTTAAGTTCGTGCAACTAAACCTCCGTTATAGTTTAAGGTCATATCGTTTGGAATATGGTTATGCAGTTTAAAGTCATGTAACTAGGACCATGGTTGTACAGTTTAAAGTCATGCAGCACGGACCATTGTGTGGGTCTCCATCTAGGTGAAGCTTCATGGGGGATAGGTCTGTGGATAGTAATATGACTCCATGGGGATAAAAATATCTAAGGCTATACACAGGCAGAGGCTTTTAGATGAAGATGGTGGTCCTATGAGGAGTGGCCAATGGAAGCGAACTCCTTTGGGGATTAAGGGGGTAAGTGTGATTCCCTGGGGTGAAGGATGAAGCTTCACATAACTCCACTAGGGATGACGTGCCGGAGCATAGGTGTAACCCTACTGGGGGATGAAAAGATAAGCATGGCCTTAACTCATTGGGGTTAGTAAGTTGTAATAGGGTGTGACTCATGTTGCAGTGTTGGTGCGAAGTAGACCCAGTAGGGATTAAAGGGGTAGGTGGGACCCCTCTTTTCATGTCATACACCTAACTCCACTAAGGGTGTTGATGAAATACATCTGGTGAAGAGGTGGTCCCTCTCACAGTTAAGGTCATACAAATGGACTATTGTCGCACCGTGCGTTATAGTTTTAAGGTCTTGTAGTGCGGATCATGGCTACGTAGTTTTAAATTCATGGAGCTAGGACCATGCAGTTGAAGGTCGTGCAACTAGACCTCCACTATAGTTTAGGGTCATATAGTTTGGACCAAGGCTGAGCAATTTAACGTCACGCAGCCAGGGCGTACATTATGGTTGAAGGTCAGATAGCTTAGACCGTGGTTATGCAGTTTATAGTCATGCAACTAGGACCATGTAGTTTAAGGTTGTGCAACTAGACCTCCTCTACAGTTTAGGGTCATATAGTTTTGAGCAAGGCTTCACAGTTTAAGGTCATGCGGCTCGGACCATGGCTGTGTAGTTTAAAGTCATGTAGCATGGACCATGGCTGTGCAGTTTAAGGTCATGCAGTACGGACCATGGCTGTGCAATTTAAATTCATGCAGCACGGACCATGGTTGTGTAGTTTAAAGTCATGCAGCACGAATCATGGTTGTGTAGTTTAAAGTCATGCAGCATGGACCATGGCTGTGCAGTTTAAAGTCATGTAGCACGAACCATAGTGTAATGAAGGAACACAACTCCATGGGGAACAAAGCCGTCACCAAAAACTGGGCTTTCTGAGGGGTGAGACTGTGAAGCAGGGAATGATGGACAATGGTCTAGATGGAATGTCGTGGCATGATCACGACACTAAGTGTTGGATGACACACGCGACATTAAGCTTAGATGTCGTGTGCATGGCATTAGCCACTTGTTGAGGCACACGATGTTAAATCCTTGACGAAGGGAACGACGATAGCTTCTAGGTGAACGTGCGCGGTGATGACCCTTAACGAAGGTGTGCGACGATGGTCCTTGACGAAGGCATGTGGCGATAGCCTCTGACGAAGGCACGTGGCGATAGCAACTGGTGAAGGCGCACGGCGATAGCATCTGACGAAGGCGTGCAGCGATGGAATCTTATGCAGCATGTGATGAAAGCCCTTTCGAGTATCGGGCTTGACCCACCCCGGCCTGGTCTTATTGCCATCTGAAGATGGGGACTGCAACATCTTTTTCGATTTGTCAAGGGCAGTTTACGGCACTGCTGAGTATTAAGGGAGAAAACTCCCATTTTACTGTTTTTCCATTGGGTAAAACAATTTAGAGAGAGAGAGAGAGAGAGGTTGAGCCTTTAGCAAGAGACTTTTGGCGAGGGTTTTTTTAGCCAAAGCTTGCAGTAGATAGGCTTTCAAGAGCTTTTCTGGTAAGCTTCAGCAGGTTACGGGTCCTTGCAGTGTGTTAGCAAACATTTTCGAAGAGTGCAGAGGCTCCAGAGAGAAAGGAACTGGGCTTCTCTGAGCCTTAGCAAGATTTGTAGAGGTGCTTTGCCGGAGTTCGAGAGCTTCTCTAGTAGTCCCGTGGTTGAAGGGGAGGTCGCAGAGAAGTTAGAGGAGTCTGATGGTCCTTTGACTATCAGGGGGAAAGAAGGAGGAGTAGCAGTGGGCTCATGGAAAACTCGGTGGAATTCCAGTGAGTTCGTGGTGAGGTGCTGAAGTGTGAAGGCAGGGAGAAGGGAAACCTAGGGGGCCGTAAAGAAGTTTCGTAGGGATTTTGGTGGTTTTACGTGATATGCCCGGCAGTCAGAAAAGGGGGGAAAAATAGGGTTAGACGGGGTTTTCAACAGGTAAAGGAGTGTTTCTGTAGAGGAGAGGAGTGTTTTCGGCGAAACCCCAAGGTTTGAAAGGTCGTGAGAAGGTGGTCCATCGGCGAGGAGAGATGGTTGGGGAAACCGAAGTGGCATGGGAGTTAATGTCCCCCGGGAGTTGGAGACGGTGGGAACTGGGGCAATCCAAGGGCATGTGCGACATTAAGTCGCATGCAGTGCTGCCTTCGCACGCCCCTTTGCCACACACGACGATATCCATGCACGGGAGCACACCACTCGCAGCAATGTTATCGTGCAGCGTTGGCCTACACGTGGTGATGGTAGGATGTGACATTGTGTTGCGCACGACGATGGCTGCGCGTGGCGTTGAATTGCGCGCGGTGATGACCATGGACGATGATGTCTCACGGGAGTCAAGAGTGATGGAAAACGAGGAGGCCCTACGTCTTGGTCTGTTGGAAGCCAAGTCTTCCAGCACAACCATGAAGTCCATGTCATTCCATCATGGATCGGTTCATTGGAAGCTAGCCATGCCTTGTCAGATGAATTGAAGCTGCCTCGAAAATGGTTGGCTTCTTTTTTTTGGCCTGTAACCATCCTCTTTGGAGGTTTCACTTCTTTTTCATGAAGAGAGCATTTCTTTGGTAGGTTAGCTTCTTCTTCATGAGGAGAGCATTCCTTTTTATCCTGTATCCGTCCTCTTACCCTCAGATGCAAGAACTTTGTAACTTCCCTACTAATGGGCTTTTGACTGTAGCATGTAATTTTTCCTAATGCAACAAAATAAATGAACTTACTTTTAGTTGTCTTGATGTTCCTCATCTTCATTTCTTTCTTTTTACTGCACGCATCGCACTTTAGGGATATGTTAAGGATAATACTTCTTTAAATACCACTCGTTGATAGGGGGGTTGCCTCTTCTCCATCAGAGTTTGCCAGTATAAAGGCCCCATTTGGTGTAACTTCCTTGACTATGAATGGACCTTCCCACTTAGGTGCATATTTTCCTTTGCGGCACCCATGCATGACAATCGGTCTCTTGACTACTAAGACTAGATCCCCACGAGTGAATGAGCAAACCTTGATAGACTTGTCAAAGGCTCTCTTCATTCTTCCTTGATTGAGCTTGAAGTTCTGTTGAGCCTCTAGTATCTTTTCGTCAAGGGCATCCAACTCTTGGTAATGGAGCTTGACCCACTCATCCTCAATCAGTCCCTGATGTCTAGCAACATAGAGTGTGGGTATTTGAACCTCGAGGGGTAAGACCGCCTCACCTCCATAGACCAGGGAATAAGGAGTGGAGTTTGTAGCATTCCGAGTGGTGGTGCGATAGGCCCACAGTGCTTCTGGGTAGCTTCTTATGCCAATTCTTTTTTGACTTCGAAACTGACTTTTGGAGGACCCCGCAGAGAGTTTTGTTGAACGCCTCAACCAAACCATTGGCTCGAGGGTAGTACATAGTCAAGTACTTCCACTCAAAACCGAACTGGTTGGCTAGGCGATCAACATCATGGCTTCTAAACTGGGGGCCATTATTAAAAATTATTCGGTCTGAAAGCCCAAACTAGTAGATGATCTGGTGACCCACGAAGTTGGCTACCGTGGTCCTTGGAACCTGTTTGAGAGGGACTGCTTCAGCCCACTTGCAAAAGTAATCTGTCGCTGCTAGAATGAAGGCATGATCTAAGGCAGAAGGAGGGCCGATGGGTCGTACAATATCCATACCCCACTGAGAAACGGGCCACGATGTCACTGTAGGGTGGAGAGGCTCCGGAGGCTGAAGAATGAGGCTTGAGTGAATCTGGCACACTTGGCATCTCTTATCATAGTTTTGGGCATCAGCCACCACTGAAGGCCAATAATAGCCGAGTCTGCGTATGCGCTCGTAGAGCTTAGGGCCAGACTGATGCAACCCAAAGATACCCGAGTGCACTTCTTCAAGTACTTTGCTTGCCTCTTGTGTATCGACACATCTGAGAAGGATTTTGTCAAACGACCGTCGAAAGAGAATGTCCTCGTAGAGAAGGGTCTACTTGGTAGATATATGTCGTATGCCGTTGCGTTCCACTTGATCCTGAAGTAGCCTTTCATGCTGTATGAAGTCCATGATAGGCTCCCTCCAATCTTCCACTTGTTCAACCTATGCACACATCGGGTCAAAGAATTCGACCTCCTTCTTCCTGACCTTAGATTCTTTACCTTGGGACATCTCTTGCTCTGCCTCAATGACATCCTTGGCTACGAGAAGTGCCCCGAATGGATAAGGCGGGCATTCAAGGAAGACATCCCTCTCATCATCTGCATCAACTTCGGTTCTCAAGTTGACGTGTCTCCATTCAGTTACCCTGATTGGCGTGGGCATTGATGAAGATAGTTGAATGGTGGCCCCGAGCTTTGAGAGTGCATCGGTCTGTGAGTTTAGCCTTCTAGGGATACGACTCAGGGATAAATCATCAAACATGGCCATCTAAGTTTTGGTCATTTCATGATAAGGCTTAAGAGTATCCTTCCTTACGTCATAAATCTCTTGAGGCTACCAGATGACGAGCTCAGAATAGCCGAAGATGTTTAGCTGCTCCAAGTCTAGCTCCTAGGTCTTCAACCCAATTATGAGGGCTTGATATTCGGCTTTGTTATGGGAGAACGCCTTTGCCAGTGAGAAGGATAGAGGAATCATTCCACTATCGGGGATCAGGAATACGACTCCGATGCCTCCTCTATCATACTGGAATGCTCTGTTGAAATACATCTCCCATGGCTAAGTTAGTGTCGTACATAAAACTTCTTCATCCGCTAGATCACTTGTCAAGGGAGATTCCAAAGGGACTGGGTGAGCTGTAAGAAAGTTTGTTAAGGCTTGACCTTTTACTGTCGTCTGTGGCACATACGTGATGTCGAACTCCATCAACAATAATGCCCACTTGGCCAGGTCATTAGGAACTTGATTGGGCCAGTCTTTGAGATTAACTTGACCTCGTGATCAAGCAAATAATGGCGGAGCTTTTGTACCGTGAAGATCAGGGCTAGGCACATCTTTTCAATGGGAGGGTAATTCTTTTCATCTCCCTGCATCCTCCGGCTTGCATCGTCCTGAGACGTTTGAGTTGAACCTCCGAATGTAGGCGAGCTATCCTTGAAGAGACCGCAATTCATGGAGGGTCATAGGCGATGACATGTCCTGAATGGCCTTGATCTTGACTGACTCGATGTCCAACCCATGGTACCTCACAATGAACCCTAAGAATTTTCTTGAGCGTACACTAAAGGCACATTTCAAGGGGTTGATTTTGAGTTGGTGATGCCGCAGTCTTTCAAATACCTTTTTAAGGACTTGTGCGTGAATGTCCTTTGTTTTAGACTTCACTACCCGATCATCCACATAACACTCGACCAACTTGTGGATCATATCCTTGAAGATGGTTGTCATGGCTCGCTGATACATGGCACCGACATTCTTGAAACCAAAAGACATCACAATGTGGCAAAAGACACCTTTTGAGGTTAAGAACATAGTGGCCTCCTCATCTTCTAATGCCATCCTGATTTGATTATAATTAGAATACCCATCCGTAAAGAAGAAGATTTGATAATGAGCCATGGAGTCAACAAGCATCTCGGTGAATGGTCTCGGTGAATGGTAGGGGGAAGTCGTCCTTACGACAGGCAGTGTTCAAGTCACGAAAATTATCTCAGACTCTGATTTGGCCATTCTTCTTTTTTACTGGAACTACATTTTCCAGCCATCTTGGGTATTTGACTTCACGTATGAACCCAGCTTGCCTGAGCTTGTTCACCTCAGCATTGATCTGCATCTCAAGGTCGGGTCTAAACCTCCTTGATTTCTACTTCATGGGTTTGATGGTGGGCTCAATACTAAGGCGGTGGACAACAATCTGAAGGTCTAGATCGAGAATCTCTTGATAATGCCAGGAGAAGACATCCCGATTTGCTCGGAGGAGGGAAATATAACTTTCTTTCTCCTCTGGGGACATTTTTGCTGAGATGAAAGTTGGCCTTCGGTCGGCTTTATCCCTTAAGTTGATCTCTTCAAGCTCGGAAGCGGTGGCCTGACCGCCTTCTTCCCACTCTTCTGGAGCTTCCTGAAGTTCCTCATCAGGGGACTTACAAGGATTTTCACTGACCTCGAAGGTAGAAACCCATGATCTTGACATCTCAGCTTCTAGGAGGGGTTGAGTGTGGGAGAGGACTCCCGGTCCCAGACTGGCCCAGACATTGGGAGGGTCAGCCTCGAACGGGGATTCCATGACCTCGTGTCTGGGATTACTTGATGCTTGCCTCGATCTGTGATGGTTCATGAACTTGGCAGGCCGCGTGGGCACATGAGCCTGAAGACGACTCGGTTTTAGCTTGGGCTGCCATGGTGTCAGCGACTATTGAGAATCCAGCCGCTTGGGCCTACATCTCTCTGAGGCGCTTTTTTTGTGACATACCGAGGCTAGTGTATCTGAGCTCTCTATTTAGAGAGTCAAAGTCTAGGCACTATCGAGTTGTACCTGTGGAGAAAATAGAATAGGAGGGAGGAGAAGAGTTAGAATATTCCGGGCAGCCTTTTACATTATCGTCAAAATTGGACGTGTGCAGGGGATATTTTAGGTCATGCCCCGGCTCTAACTGTTGAGGGGTGCTTTTAGTGTCATCACCCATTTTGGACCACTGCAGGGGATATTTTAGGTCTTGCCCAGGCTTGGACTATTGTGGGGTGCTTTTAGTGTCGTTACCCATATTGGAGGGATCCTAAGTTGTTAATGACTCAAGAACGTCTGCCTGATTGAACGAAAGGATGAGGTGAGTTGTGCTTGGGATGAAATCCTATAAAGTTTGTAGTGGAGGAAGAGGCCTGAGAAATTCTTCCTTGACTGGTGGCTGAGGGATGGGATTCCTCTGATGGATTGACCTAGGTGCTCGTCGTCTCCTTTTGGATCCCTGAGGGGGTGTCTGGATCGCCCCATCGGGCTGGTGAGTAGCCCTAGCTTGGTGGACTGCCTCATGCTTCAAGGACTTGAGCGTACTTCTCCCATGGTAGACTTCCTAGGGTTGAGAGGTCAAGGACTCTGAAGGGTCCGTGTATGGTCATAGGGGACCTGTAGAGGGGTCTCCTATTGGATGGGTGTGACGGCTGGGAAGTGCTAAGGGGGAACGACGTAGATGATGTGGCCTTCTTATACCTTGCGAGTGACTATAGCTTCAAACCCATAACATTCTTTTTTGTACCCTGGGTTGCCTGGCGGGCTTGGGAGTGATGAGGCCCTGTTGGAGCAATGCCTCGAAGAGGGCCCGCAGAGGGTCTGGCTCAGTGCTTCTCGGGGCTTGTGTCCGGAGTTCTTCTTGCACTGGAGGAAGAGGGACTTGAGGGCACCCTTCTAGGTTACCATGAGCTTCCTGGCATTGCTGCATCTTCTTTGCCAAGAGTTCATGGAAGCCAGTTCATTTACTCACGCATGGCCTCGTATCAGGTGATACAAGCACCAGAGGTTTTCAATTCTTGGAGGCAAGAACTTAGGCTGCCTTGTCGGCTTCGATGTGATGTGTCCCTCCTCGAGCATTATGAAGAATAGTGCATGAAGGACAGTGGGTGCCCCCTCATCGTCATTGATCATCACTATGTGGGAGGCCTCGAACACTTTCTTTAACTCTTCGAGCTTTATCTGACCCTTGTTAATAAGGGCTTCGAATAACAGTCATGAGTGGGGTGGCCTACTTTCTTGTGATAGGCACAGTACTTCTCATTTGTCTCTTGCCTAGCCGGCTCTGAGGTGTTGACCTCCGGCAGTTGGATCATGTTCTACTCTAGCAGCAGACGAAGCAGTGCAGAGGTCCACTCCTTGCCAAAGGGGTAAACCTTATTCTGGTGTTGAGTCTAGAAGTCACTTCGACCAGCATTTTTAGGAGGTGGGACCTTATTGTAGGACTATTGTTTGCCCCCGGCCTGAGGCGTCTGTGCCTTAGAGAGGTCCAAGGTTTGAGGGGCAACTTTGTTGGTGTCAGTCAGGGTGACAGTCGCACTGATCATTGCATTTTGCTGGTGGCCCCGACTGTTGGCGCTAGAATTCGAATTGGAAGGTTGCTAACGAGAGCCACCATGGTGTTTGGACAATCCCTCGATACGAACTTCCTTAGAGAAGAGCTCTGACATGGAAGGCAGATTGGAGGCCTCGACATGTAGGGCGATCTCGGGAAGCATGTTCCGTATATAGGTTTGGACAGCTTCTTTTTCGGTCTTGGGGGTGGCATGAAAGGTTGCCAGCTCTCCATCGAGTGATGAACTTGTCAACCGACTCACAGGGTCTTGCGTCATAGTAAGGAGCTCGATGGTCTCTACGTTCCTTTGGACTTCGTAGAAGCGTCGAGAAGACAATTGCTCTATTTCCTACCAGGTGTGCACCGAGTTTGGAGGCAGCCGAGCATATCACTGAAAGGCTAGCCCTTCGAGAGTCTCAACGAACTAATGGAGGAGGAGTCGTTGTCTCTCGACAGACCGCTTGGAAGTGGGTGGTATGCTGGTGAGGAGATGTAGTACCATTAAACAGGGGAAGTTTCCCTTTTTTATAGTTTGGGGGAAATGACACCTAGTCAATGTATGAAGGGTACGGATTCTGGTATAGCGACACCTCTTGCATGTCTGGGACCTTGTTCTTGAGGCTGTGGGCAACCATGGAATCTATATCGGTCTGGGAAACCCCTAGAGAGGCAGAGCTATCTTGGGAGACCTGTGGGGGAGTTTGCCTGAGAACTATGTCTTTGCCAGACGGGGAATCAGTCTCATGGTGAGAAGAAGGGGTCCTGGAGGCTTCCGGTCGTTCCATCTTCTCGAGGATAGACTGCACTATTACCCCGAACCTGTTCATCCATTCTTCTTGGGCATCATTTAGATCATTGATGACCATGACATTGACAGTTTCTTCTGGAAGGTAAACGCCAAGTGGGCAGTGGACTGCCGAGGTTGGCTAGTCGAGCATGGCAAGTCTGTCTATCGGGTCGCAACATGCCCCAACTGGACTTAAGCCTTGCATGTCGATCTTGTGAGGACCTGCTCTCGACGGTCTTGGGACCATAGCTGCTTGGCAGGAATGCCAGCAATACTCTTGGAGTCGCTCGGGTTCTAGAGTTTGGAGAGGGAAAAAGGCATTATGAGGCAGTAGGTCACCGAGAGTAGTGACCTCAGCTGCCTTGGAGGCCTCTCTGGTCACGATCTGCATGCCTCTCTTTTTCTTAATCCTGAGGCTGCTATGGACTTCAACCCAGAACTGAGCCTGAGGTTTAAACTGCCACACTTTCTTTAAGCAAGCTTGGGCCGTGTCTATTAATTAGAGTAGGGAGGCCCAATGACAGAAGGCAACCTAGGCTTCTTCTTTGGAGGCTGGAGGCTTCTGCCAGACATCAGGTTGCTGCTCTGAGTCCCTTTGTGAGGCCCTGATGCGTGGCTGACCTGAGGTTGGCTCCAGATGATATTCTTAGGAAAAACCTTTGTGTACCAAGTCTCAAGGTGCTTGCTCGGTGAAGGGAGAGCAGCATAAGAAAGAACTGGTTTACGACTCCGGCGAGGAGGAACCTGTAAAGTTAGTGTGTGTGCACCTTTAGGGTTAGCCATCCAGGTGACTTAGGGGTCAGCCCGGGCTCGGTCAACAGGTTTGACCTTGGAAGGTCGAGACCCACGAGCTTGTGTTTGTGAGGGATGGGGTAGGAACCTATCCCTCGCAGGTTGAAACGGTGTGTGGTAAGAGGGAGGACGAAGCGGTCGATCCTTTGGTGCTTGAGCCGACACAAAACTGGCGCCGCTCCAAGTTGTGGGATGCATGGCGCATGCAAGGTTTGGCCCAAGAATGCCTAGCCTTGAACAAGAGTTCGAGAAAGCGTGAAATTTGCCCGGAGATGTGGCTCGAGTGAATAGACCACGAGCCTTTAGGTGTGTGCATGGCGTGGAGACCTCGGGATCTCCGCCTTTGTGTGTCGAGCCTCCAGGTGTAGAGGTTTAAGGTAGTAAAGGAGTTCGGGGTAGCCTTACGGCGACCCTCAGAAGTGATGGCAACCTGCTTACCTCTCGCAAGAGTGGATTGGACAGCCTTCCGGTGTACCTCAGCAATATGACCGGCAAGAGATTTGCTAGTAGCAGGGAGGGTGCTGTGTGCAGTATCAGATGTGCTACCAATGCAGGGGCCCTTGGTGGAGGGTCCCCCAAGGCGAGAAAGCGAGGAGGCAGGGGCCTTTAAGTCCCCTCTCGCACAGATCCAGAGAGAACATGGGAGCCGGACTGTGAGTCCTGACTCAGAAGGAGAGTAGGGAAGGAAGCTTGAGTAGCTTGCTTCCCTGAGACAGTCACGAGTGCTGGGATAAGAAAGTCCCCGACTCGAATGTCAGGGTTGAATAACCCAGGTGCCATAAAATGTAGTTCAGAAAGTGAAAGAAGATATTGATCAAATAAGAGCAAACCGACGAAGGGGTAATAAGTCCTTAGTGGAGTTGCCAAGCTGGTTAGGTGCCTCGATATTTCCTCCCTCGATCTAGGTGATCAGGTGAAAATGTCTCGGGTTTGAAAAACCAGGGACTTGAGATCTCTCTCTCAGAAACCTTGTTTAAGAACAAGGGCAGCAATCCAACTAGTGAGAGAGAAATTTTGGATGTGAGGTGGGGACAAATCTGTAATGACCCAAACTTTTCCCGGCCAGTTAGAAGGCATGGCCAGAAAGGGAAGTGTGCCAGCGCCGGTTGAGTTGCCCAGCGCCAGTTGGGTTGTCCAACGTCGGCTGTGAAGGAGAAGAAGCGCCAGGGCCAGTTGGGTTGTCCAGCGCCGGCTATGAAGGAGAAGAAGCGCCAGCACCGGTTGAGTTGCCCAGTGTCAGCTGGGTTGTCCGACTGGGAAGGAGAAGAAGCGTCAGCATCAGTTGAGTTGCCCAGCGCCAGCTGTGAAGGAGAAGAAGCCCCAGTGCTGGTTGAGTTGCCTAGCGCCGGTTGGGTTGTCCAGCCCCCTCTGTGAAGGAGAAGGAGCGTCAGCACCGGTTGAGTTTCCCAACGCCAGTTGGATTGTGTGCAATGCCGGCTGTGAAGAGGAAAAGCCCAGCGCCTGTTGCCCAGCACCGGTTGGGAAGGTTAGCACCGGCGGTGTAGTGCCAGCTGCGTAACACCAACTGTTTCACCGTGCGCCGGTTGTGTTTCTGCTGTGTGTGTTTTCCATGTGGCACAAGCATGCTCCCGCCCATAATTATGATGTCCCCCATGTTTGTTCTCTCTCTCTCCTCTTTCATGCCACTTGTCAATTGCATGTTTCCATCTCATGATGGTGTCCCCCATGTTTGCCCTTCTCTCTCTCCTCATGCATGTCCTTTAGTTTTGCATGAATGCCACTTGTCCCATGCTGCCCTTTTCTCTTTTTTTAAATAGATCCCTTCCCATCCATCTCAAGAGCTTTGTCCCCTCTATCCCCCACGTTTTTTTTTCTCTCCCTCTCCATAACACTTAGAGCTTTAAGCTTTGGGAGCTTGACCTTTGAGGAGGAGCTTGTTGGAGGGTATACTTGGAGTTCTTGTGATGTAAGTGGATCTCTACCCCCTTGCACCAAGTTGCATGAGGCATAAGTTAAAGCATGAATAAATTTAAATGCTGAATGATTTGAAGCATGATTTTCTGGCATAAGATTGCATAGGAATTGTGTTAGAAGAATAGAGTTGTACGTGTGTTGTTGTGCTCTGTTTTTTCAGGAATTTAGTTCTTCTTTGTGTATCATGCTATGCACTGCTGTGATATTCTAAAAATTTGTGAGTTGTTTCTCTTAGGAGTCTAGTTTAGACTGGTTTTCGTCTCATGTTGTTATCTTGCATAATTTATAAGTTGCAGAATGATCCTTGATGCATGCCATGGATGGACTGTGAAAATCCAGGGACTGTTCATATTTGTGTAACACCTGGTTGACCAATGAAATGATCTCAGAATCATCTAAAATCACTAAAATTGGAAAGATCTCCGAGTCTAGTTTCATTTTTATGTTTATTTCTAGACAATATTCTTTATAGATTGGAGGATATAATGTGAAATGTGTATGCATGCCACTATTAGCATACTATTACAATTTTCAGAAATGCTACTTCTGTTGTACTGAGACTTTGCATGACTTATCGAAGTCTAAATGATACGAAACTACTGCCTTTGGAAATATATAAAAGTCCAGTAAAATTTCTGTGTTTGGTCCCTGTCGAAATTCCTTGTGAAAATGAAGATATGTTTCGAAAAATATGGGTAGGTCACTGTTTGACTGTTTTTCTGGATTTTGCATGAACCCTGATGTGATCACTAGTTTTCACCAACCAAACGAAATCCATTTTCTGTCAAACTATAGAATTTTGAAAGATATTGGAGTAGGCTAAAACTTTCATGCAGAAATCATTTTGAAATTCATCTTAGATTAAAAGTTATTTATCATTTTATGAAAACATATCAGTGGACAGTTTTGGTAAAAGCACAGATTTAATGCCTCTGATGTCACTGAGTTTGAAAGACCAAAATGTACCCATTTTATTCCAAACTACTGCCATTTGAACTGTTTATGAGTTAGATGCAATTCACATGTTGATCACTTTTTGAAATTTCTTCTTGATTTTGATTCATGGACAAAATTTCAAAGACTTGTCACTGTCTTCACTGCACAACAGATTTCAGAGGAAGAGTCTCTGCTCTTGGGCACTTTTGAAGGGCCAAATAAGGTCCAATTGCTTTCAAAATACCTCCATTTGGAAGATAGCTGGATCTAGCATAAAATGTTTTTTGGAACTATCTTTAGACTCTAAAACAATCAAGAGTTATGTCCCTTCTTCGATAGGATATCATTGTTTGAAATTACAAGAAATGCTATCATGTCACACTGATATTGTTACTCCGTGATATTGATACTGTCATTACATGATACTGATATTGTTGCTCTGTGCTACTGAAATTGATATTCTGTGATGTTAACCTGACCATTATGTGATACTGATATTGTTTGACCTTGTTATATGAATTTTGATATCTGACCGCTACACAATGAACCTCCATTGGTAGTGTGCCCTCTAATTTTGTAAGTGTGAGCATAGACTTGCCGCACAACGATATAAATGTGATTTTCTTTCAGATTCTGTAAGTGGAAGCATGGACTTGCCACACAATGATATATATATGATATTCTGTCAGACACTGTAAGTGTGGGCATGGATTTTCCACATGATCCTTCCTTGACTCCCCATGATAGGACATGACTCAGGATGTGAGTAGTTGGGAGGGTCGCGCCCCCCAGATCTATGTATGGTAGTGTAATGCCCTCTCGCCAAAAGGATGCAAGGAGAGGGTAGTGTCTTGCATGGCCTCAGCCTAGTAAAAACCCCAAAGCGCGCTAGGGACTGTGTGTATGCGTGTGTGAAGACATTACATAGTGATGTTCGCTTGTCATTGTCTTCCCTCCTGAGTGATGGTAGAAGTCCTAAGCAATGGGATTGGCTTGGCCTAATAAATAGGGCCTCTACTTCAGGAGTAACTTGTTTCTGTTATGCTTATTCGAATTCTGTATTCTGTATGAACATCTGAATGTATCTGTACAACACTTATATATGCTCTGACATGTGACCACATTCTGTGAAACAAATGTGAATCCTGACAAATCATGGACATATAATTATGTACTTACTTGCAGTCTGAAATGTAAGGGAAGTGATCTACTTACTGAGCTTATTGCTCACTTTGCTTATTTCATCCGTGTAGAGAACTAGAACCTGATCACGTGTGGCGAATGGTGGACAGGTGATAGCAGGTGTTTGGAGTTCAAGCTGGTTCAGAACCCTCTTCTTGACTTTGTAGGTGTCTGGTGCCGTTGCCACGTGTTGTTCTTTTGATTTAATATTTTGAGATAAAAGTAAGGCTTGTAAGCCTTGAACTTTATTTTAAAGACTTTTTAGGGATAAATGAAGTTAATATTTAAATTTATTCAGTTTTATGTCGCTTGATGTATGAGTTTTATCTTCTTTGGTGGTTTGCTTTGATTCCTCACTTTTAATACGTATTGATGCCACTCCCACCTGAGTGATGTACACGACCTCTGTGTTCGCGATCCCGCGCTCTGTCACCCTCTAGTATGGGACAGCGGGGGTCAGGGAGCGGGGTCGTGACACAACTTCATCTGGGTCCGTGACTTACTCAGGTAGACTGGCATGGGCGTCCTCTTAGGTCACAACGCAAAGCCTTCCAGCTTTAGCTGATTCAGAATCGCCTCCCTTGACCTGCAATCTCTTTTTTTTTCTCCACAACACTACTATGGTTAATTTGCAAGACAAGTGGGCCGAAGAGCCCACCCTTGTCTTAGGGCAATGCACATTTGTGTGGCTAGGAATGTGAGGGATTAGAGTGATGAAGGAAAAGGTTCGAACAAAGGTCGAAGAGAGAAGAAAACTTGACGAAGCGACGAGACTAAGTTGATAGCGGACAGTGATTGACTCGGCGTGGTAGCAAGACGGGCATGGTACTCAAAACCAATACGATGACAATACTACTCGAAACGAGGCCGATATAGCGGCCCTCAATCGAGTGAGAAGAGGAAAGAATGAATAGAAGGCACGAAAAGGTGGAGAGATAGGGTCCCGAAGACACTAGGTGTTACCACCCACGACTGTGGAATAGTAGTGTTACGACCCTTGGATGGTGCTAGACACTACTGCTCACGTCTTGAGGGGGAGCAGGGAACTAGGGATGGCATTAGGCATTGCCGCTGGCAACACAAGAAGGTAGCGCACCCCTACGAGGGCAACGATAGTCTCTCGTGAAGCACGTGGCGATAGCCATTTATGAAGAGCGCGACGATAGCTCTCATGAGGCGCACGGCGATAAGCATGGGACGCGGGAGGAACGACGATGAGCACTGAACTCACAAAGGAGGCTCGTGGATGGTGATAGACACCAAGCATACAAAGGAGGCTCACAAATGACAATAGGTATTGCCGAGACATCTATCGAGCGACGATAGGCATCGCCATCTCCGATAGGCGTGCAACAGGCGGGAGACCCCTGCGGGTGGCAGTGAGTTTCGCCGTCTGCACTCTTCACTAAGCCGTCGAGGATAGATCTGTGGACGGCGATGAGCAGCGTCATTTACAAACCTCCCTAGGGAACAGAGATGGACGAACAAAAGGAGAGGGAGGCTTGCGCATGGCACTGTCGCCATGAGCGACCTGTGAGACCACAGGAGAGGCATGCACGACATTGCCACTGCCGTGCATGGCCTTTGAGGGGAGCTTAGACGGAGAAGAGGAAGAGAGAGAAGAAGAAAAGAAAAAGAAGAGAGAAGATTTACCTTGAGCCTAAGGGTACCGATCCAATAGTTTCTCTCTCCTTACTCTCTCTCCCAATGTGAGCTAACAATGAGAAGAAAGAGAAACTCTATTAAGTAAAAACTCTCTCTTTTATGAAGAGTTCAATCCTTTTTTTGTACAATGATAGTACGATATATATAAAATTGTGCCCCAAACATGGATGGATGTTCAAAAGTAACCCTAATTGCTAGAAATTAAGATTAAAATGAATTAAAATAAATTAAAAAATAGGGTGCAAAATGACAGATTTGCCCCTTCCTAACAAGTTGTGGAATTTCAAAACAATCCTTATGTTGCCCTAGAACGTGCATAATTTTTTAAGGATGATCCGAGGTCGTTCTGATGCCCAGTTGATCGAGAGATGACTATTTTCTTGTAGGGATCGGCATGGTGATTGATTTAATACCAACTTCGAGCCATGGATCGTACTTTTAGGGCACGATCATGTGACTTGAAATTTGAATGAATCTTGAAACTTTGGATCGATTGTGTGTTCGTTCCTTGATGTTTTTCTGTGATTTATTTGCTAGATCACACTGTGCATGCCGTCACAATCGCGGGGCAATAAACACAGCTCGATTCCATGACCTGAAGGTTTTGCAAGTTTGGAGTTTTGGCATAAATTTGAAATTCCGACGATGGAATTTGTAGTCACTTCGTCGGCTTCGTGTACGAAATCCATCCATTCATCATACATGATGTTCAGACCAGTGACGGCCACGGACCTTACGCATGCGATGGAACTAGTCTCATGTCGATCGAGCTCACGAGCAATATGATTTGGCTGCTTAAGCGAGGCACGACGTTGTTGATTTTCTTGTACTTTTTTCACGGATCAGTAACTTCTCTCTAGCTTTTCTTCACACTCGGGTGTCGTCACAGAGCGTGCAACATATCTCATATGAGTGAGATATGAGCATTACAATTCACTAGTTGTGACTATCTTTAATGGTGTTGAGTTGTAGGGCGGCCGCACGGAATAGCATGTGGCTCCTCTTGTTTTGCTCTTTTGCCATAACATTTTCTTGGGATGTCCGTTCAAGTTGAAATTTGATCCCTGGGAGTTTTCAACCATGTCGGATTCAATGATGGTGGTCCCACAACAAATTGACACACCGATAATATAGCTCTAGTTATAGGGGAGCCTTTCAGAGTGCTCGAGGCTGATTCTGCCAAAATTGTTTCTCGGTCTGTACTACCTTAGACATGTCAAAACGTGATGAAACTTAGCAGGAGACTTTTGAAAGTCTTGATGAAGATCTTGACTAGTTTTGTGGCTATTATGAGACCGTCGGAATTTCCATTGTTTGCTAGGGCTTTCATTGAGCGGGGGTCCCATGATGATGAAAAATATCTTCCAACAAGGTCCCCTTCCCATAATACAAGAGAATGACCCACTATCTCCCCCCAACGTTTGCATCGACATCTCGGCTCCCCAAGATCAAGCTGAAAAGAAGACTGGTATTGTTGAGCTTCTTCGAGGGTTTGAGAAATTCATTGTCAAGGTCGACCTTCGGAACAAGAAGGGGACTCTGCCACTGTCTACTTTCCTTCCGTCTTTGCATGGATTCATCATAGGATCTTGAATACTTGATGGAAATTCATCTGCTCTTGTTTATTCTAGTGATGCAGCCTCCCTCGCCCGCTCTAGCCCAGACATTCTTACCTATGTTGAGAATTCATCATTCTCATCTGAGGAAAGCTGCTCCTAAGTACTGGATAAGATGAGCTGAACCCTTGTTGACAGCCCTGCTCAAAAGGATCCTCCATGCCCTGAGAACACCACGACTCCCTGTAAAGCCAACTGCCTGCTCTCCCCATGCTGTGAATGCCTCAGGTGCATTCTTGAGGTTGATGATAAAAGCTTGTTGTCCTATGAGAGGTACAGGTTCTCTCCTGATGGTAAAGAGCCCTCAAGTATAGTTGGTGACGAAACTATGGTGATTACTGAAGTAGTAGAATCCTATGGAGACGAGATCCCACAGCTTAAAGCCGTATTAAGGCAATTACAAGCTGAGATGAGATCAAGGGATGAAATGATATAAATCTTGTGCCAAGAGCTATTGACGTCACGTAGGCTTGAGCGTATCCCCTCGAAGCACCAATCCCTCTTTACAATCCCTCAAGCACTGCCTCTAGTCATTGAAACAAGGTCATCAAGATAAGAGCTACTCCTGCACTCGCCTCCCTCATTGTCAGTTCCTTCTCCAACTTTTCTTCAGATTTAAAACGGAGGACTAGTAAAACACATGGTAGCCAAAGCATAAAAAAGATTCGATCTCTCAGTGACAGAGAAGCTGTATCACTACCATAAGTTGCACCCAGCTTATGATCAAACTCTATTGTCACAAGGAGACCAAAGACTCGACTTCCCCAAGTACAATGCCATGTGCTTCTCATGGCGAGGCCGATGCAAGGGTTATTCCTTTGATAAGTGCATGATCTCTGAGTTGCTTAAAACTCTCTTATCTAAGGGGATGATCGAACTACCAATGCCTAAAAGACTAAAGGAAGTCGAGAGGGATGTTAAGCCTAATTATTGTCGATATCATAACATATTTGGTCATAAGACTAAGGAGTGTATTAACATTGGAGACATTATCCAGAATCTCATAAACAATGGGGAGATTGAACTAACAGAATGATTCCACAGATGATCTAGTGCTGCACCGTGGTTCGAGCTGCAAGACCCTAAACTGCATAGCCACGGTCCGAGTTGCATGACCATAAACTACATACCCATGGTCCAAGCTGTAAGACCCTATACTATAGCTCATGTCTTGGTTGCACGACATTAAACTGTAGTACATACGATCTTGGAGGCACAACCTTAAACATGCCCTCAGGTCCTAGTGTACGACCTTAAAGCACACTATCACTACGGTCTCGGAGGCCCGACCTTAAACATCGTCTCAAGTCTCAGTAGATGACCTTAAATCATACCAAATCGACAGTCACAGTGGCATGAACTTAAACATGCCTTCGTAGAAAAAAGAGAGGGGACGGACATGATGAAAACCTGAAAGGGAATCATGGGCAAAAATGTCGAAACACAGACATGGTGAAAGCCTGAAAGGGAACCATGAGAAAAACTGTCAAAAGAAAAAGAAGAAAAAGAAATAAAAGAAAAATGACAGGGCATGGTAGCATCACAAACTATCATGGGCAAAAGTCGTCAAATAAAAAGATGGTCATGATGCGAGCCCGAAAGGGTGTTTAAGTAAAAAAGACACATGTGAGGGCAAACATGTTTATAAAGAGAACGCTTAACGGCTCGCGGCCTGCTGAAGGGCAATGTTACCTCACCACCATGTGCACGTTCTTACCGGGACGACTGTCTAGACTGCCATACGTGTTTCTTACGATGGCGCCACCTTGTGCGTTGTGATGAAAGCTTGCCACGTGCGTCTCATTATCTAGACCCCTGAGTGCATACCGTCAAGCACGTCTCCACATTAAGCTCGTCGAGCGTGCCCCTCACCCATGCTGTCGAGCGCGTTCCCTCTTTAAAGTGTTGATGTGCGCATTTTGTCGTCGCGCACGTTTCAACTCCCAATCTGCTGTGCACAAACCTTGTCTTCAAGCGCTCCCTTGATGCATGATGCCGTGCGACTGTCGCCGTGAACCTCTCATTTTACCACATTATGCACACATCGAAGTCCATTATCGTGCAAAACTCCCTAAGATGATGACCATGGATGCCTGACTTTCAAGTACTGCTGCACGTAATCCTTTTGTTAATGCACCCACGCCCTTTGCATGCGCTTCCACGCATGCCTTCCCTAGCTGACCCGTTCGTGTGTGCATCGGCAAGGTCAGACCCTCATCACTTCTCCATCCCCATTGTAGTCACATTGATGCCCTAATCTTTTATCCTCAAGGAGTCACACCCACTTCTTAATCCCCAGTGAGTCCGCTTCTGCCTACCATCCCTCACTGAGTGACCATCACCATCTGAACCCACTGCCCATAAATGGTCTCGGCCATTTCATCTCCAGTGAGTTAGAGTACCATGCACATGCCCATTCCCCATGGAGCCTCATCCACTTCACATCTCTTAGTGAGTCCACCCCTCAGTGGCAACCCACATACATGGCGACTCATCACAGTCCAGGTGTATGACCCTAAACTATAGTGCACGTCCTAACCGCATGACGTTAAACTGCTTCGCACAACGGTTTAGCAATAAGACCCTAAACTATAGTGCACGTCCTGACCGCATGACATTAAACTGCTTCGCACAACGGTCCAGTTGTATGACCCTGAACTATAGTGCACGTCCTAGCCACATGATGTTAAACTGCTTAGCTCAGGTCCTGGTGGCATGACCTTAAACATGCCTCCATACACGTGCACACCATCTTCACTGCCTCCCAGCAAATCCATCTCCATAAACTCCTAGAATTCCCGAGTGAGTTGTACCCTTGCTCACAAAACCACGGTGAGCCATTCCACCATCCATACTCACCGACAGCTAGTGGGTCTCTGCTATTCACCTTCCATCCAACACAATCCATCATTCACAGGCAGTCTTGTGCCATCACCTCAAAGTGAGTCAAACCACCACCATACTCACCCCATGGCCTCGACAGACTGTCATCCATCACCATCATGATCTAGCTATATGACCTTAAACTATAGTGCAAATCCTGGTCGCATGATGATAAACTGCTTTGCCTAGGTCCCAGAGGCAAGACCTTAAACACGTCGCCACAAAAAAAATGGGCATGGTGTAAACCCGAAAGGGGAACGCCATGAGTAAAAATGACGGACAGACTTGGTCAGGAAACCATGAGTAAGAGTGTCCCGAAAAATAAAAACCTGGCACGGTGAAAGCCAGTAAAGGGCGCCGTGAGAAAAAATGGAAAAAGGACAGATGGCCATCTGATCATGTGCAAAAGAGCCTAATAAAAAGGAGGTTAGTGAAAGTCATCTTGACCGCACTGCTTCCCCCTGTCCAAGTGAAAGCCCACCAAGGCACTCGAACCAATAAGCAAGTTGATGTAGCACTCGCCTCCATAAGCGGCTTCAACCGACATTTCAAAGAAAAAAATTCTTGGTAGTAGAATACCCTATTATCGACACCCAAAAACAAGAGCTTCAAGAAAAATGCGATAGTTTGAGTCCATTCATGAAAGGACCAAAGAGTCAGAAGAATCGTCTTGACTGCAAGTCAGGGTTCCATGCTAAAGGATGCCATTCCCAAGAAGTCAACCCAAAAACAAAAAGATTCATCTTAACAAGCCAAAGACGCTCCCATAGACAAGAAACTGTCAAACTAAGTCAATACCTACCCACAGAAACCAGGGTGAAGCCCCTAGTGGCCGTCTCGCCAAAAGCCCTCCCTGGATGGACCAAACATTCGGGATACCAAAAGAAACACACCCGACCTGGGCTAGGTAGGGTGGGACCCATAGAGGTAACCTGCTTGTCAAAGCTAACCTAGTGTAGCAGCAAAACGCCCACCAAGAGCTCCTTGGCTGTCTATATAAAGCAAAGCTACTTTGACTGACTGGGAAGAAAGCCCTTAAGCAAGGCCCCCAACTGCAAATAAGTCTGGATTTTGACCGACTGGGACTACAAGCCCTTAAGCAAGGCCCTCAGTTGTTGGAACCAAAACAAAAACATCCGATAAGGGTGAGGACTCTAAACACATCCCCTAAAAGTCTCCACATCTACATCCACAACAAGTTCCCCAACCCTCAGAGAGCCTATGCATAAGTGTCCCTTTGGCGTTCGTGTGATCCAAGGGCCAGGAATGAAACTAAAGTCGAATTTACAATTTTGTTTCCAATTGTTGTACTTCTCGCTTTTCTCGAAGCACAACATTCTGCGGGGCAAGATGTTTGAGGTCATTTTCCATCACTTGTATCCCAGGTGTGAATAAAGAGAGAGCAGTTCGTGACTTAAGTCCACAAGTTCCAAAACGCCTGTGGACTACAAAAGCCAAGGTCAATAAGACTTGATCCATAAGTGAAAGTTTTTACAGTCTTAGAATGGTCTAATAAGGTTCAAGATCATGCCTAAGGGTCTCCTAAGAACACTTGTCAAGTTTCGTCGAAATCCGATAAGTTTTAGGCAGTACAAACTACAAAACAGTTTTGGAAATCCTGCCTCTATTATGATGAGAATAGGCTTTTAACTACAACACAGTTATCGGATCATTAAATGGTCTTCAGAACATCACTATTGGATTCAGAATGTTAAAAAACCCACAAGTACTGATTTTCGATGCATTTCGATGCTTTTGAAGTAAGTTATGACCACATTACCAAAAATAGGTACGTCGTACACTATTATGGTGCACCCTCAGTGAACCAATTTCCATTAATACAAACTATGCTTTACAATTTTGGGGGGCAAACTTCACAAGGTCGAGCCTAAATTTTGGGAGCATGTTTGTCTCGATGATCCGGTCGATTTGATATATGGAACGAAGGATACCACGGCCCAAGCAGAGAGAATCGACGAGAGAAGGTTTCTAGAAAACTTCCAAAAGTAGTAGGAAATTTTCAGCAACATATCTCCTCAATCAAACGGCCATATCAAGACGCTCGCACTTTGGATCGACCTCAAACAAGACCCATTACGAGCATAAGGTCAGAGGCTTCATCTAAGCCGAACCTCGCATGTGATGGATGGTCAGATTTGATGCATGATGAGTCTAAATAGCTGCCATTTCGGCCACCAGAATCTAAACTTTGGCCAAAGTTTACCAATTTGCAAAACAGTCTTTCATGCCCCAAATTGAACCATTCTTTTTAGACAATGATCGTGGTAATTTTCTCATCATGTTACAATGAAGAATTGACAAAAAAACATTAATAAATAGGCTGAATCTTAAATCTAAGGTTGCACGTTTTCTCATGTTTTGTCACATCATGATCGTCATCCAAAACTCTTACCCTTTTAAGAGGGATTCACTGCTGTCTCTATTTTCTCTCTCTCCTATCTTTCATGGGCAGCAGTATAAGCCACTATCCATGTTTCTCTCTATTTTCTCTTTTTCCCTCTTCTCTCTTTGCTCTCTTCTCTCTCTCTTCACTTTCCTATATGACAGCATAAGTCACTCTCAATATTTCTCTCTTCTCTCTTTCTCTCTTCATTCATTTTCTCTCTCTTCTCTCTTTCTCTCTTCATTCATTTTCTCTCTCTTCTCTCTTTCTCTCTTCATTCATTTTCTCTCTCTTCTCTCTTTCTCTCTCTTTATTCATTTCTCACTCTTCTCTCTTTCTCTCTCTTCATTCACTTTCTCTCTCTTCATTCAGTTTCTCTCTTCTTTCTTTCTCTCTCCTTTCTCTCCTCTTATCTCTCTTCTATCTCATCTATATTTTCTCTCTCTTTTCCCTCTTCTCCTCTTTGGACCGATCTGGGTAGCTTTTTACGTCATCACCATAGTTGGACGTGTGCAGGGAGTCGTTTAGGTCTTTCGCCTGTTAGATTGTTGGGGCTACTTTTAATGTCGTCACCCTCATTGGATGTGCCCTGAGCAGGAGATGACCCAGGGATGTCCTTTTGGTGAGGTGAGGGAGAAAGAATGATCGCGTCAGGGATGAAATCCTATAAGATCAGCAAGGGAGGAATAGGCTTGAGAAATTCTTGCTTAATCGGCTGTTGAGACACCTTGTTTGTTCGGTGAGTAGCCCTTAGCGCCCTTCTTCTCCTGGCTTTCATCGGAAGTGCTTGATTCGTCTCGCTAGGTTTGTGAACATCCCTAGCTTAGGGAACTACCTCTTGCTTTAAAGACTTGAGCTTGCTTCACTCGTGGCAGACTCTCCACAGTTGGGAAGTTGAGGGTTCAGGAAGATCTAAATTCTCATTACCCGAGTCTTGTGTTGGGAGGTCCTCTCGCACCTATGGAGCAGTGACTTGGGGGTCTTCATTTGAAATGTTACAAGCTTTTTGGCATCCCTATGTTTTCTTTGTCATTATGTCGTGAAAACTAGAGCACTCACTCAGGTCGTGGCCCCATATCTGATGGTACGAGCACTAATGGTTCTCAGTTCCCTGAGCAAGGCGTCGTGCTGCCTTGCCGGCTTTGGTGTGATGAGACCTTCTTGAAGCATCATGACGAATAAGGCGCGAAGGAGATCGGGCACTTCATCTTCCTCGTGGACTGTCACTATGTGGGAAGCTTCTGTTGTCCCGAATGCCTTCTTTAGCTTTTCGAGTTTTATCTGACCCTTCTGGATCAGATTGAGTATGTAGCATTCATCTGTGGGGTGGTTAATCCTTCGATGGTAAGCACAGTAATTTGCATGAGTGTCGAGTCGAGCTTGCTTAGGAAACTTGGACTTAGGCAGCTCGATCATGTTCAATTCCAATAACAGTCGGAGTAACATGGGAACCCATTCTTTTTCAAAGGATAGACTTTATTCTTGTGCTTATCCCAATAATCATTTCGATTAAGGTTCGCAAGTGGGGGTACCCGGTTATAGGACTGCTGCTGCTTACCTGCCTGAGGTGATATCTTTGTTGTTCTTACCCCTTTGGAGAGGTTCAAATTCTGAGAGGCAGCTCTCTTTGAATCATTAACTGTGACAGCTGCAGTGATCACCCCTTTTTGTTGATTGCCTCGGGCGTTGGTTCGAGAGTTGCCATTGCCCCAGTTATTTCCTGAGCTTGAAGACTATTGTTGTGACCCGCTATGGTGGCGTGACAAGCTCTTCATGCAAACAGACTTAGAGATGAGCTTTGACATGGACGTCAAATTTGGGGCCTCGACATGTACGACGATCTCTGGTTGCATGTTTCGCACATAGGTCTGGATTGCTTCCTTCTCAAGCATGGGATTAGGATGGCAAGTAGCCAAATCCCTTCACCTTTCTTTGAATTGATCGATGGGTTCATTTGGTTCCTAGGTCAAGGTGAGAAGCTCTATGGTTTGGACCTCTCCCTTGACCTCATAGAAGCGCTGATGGAACAGTTTCTCCATTTCCTCCCAAGTATGAATTGAATTTGGGGGAAGTCGAGCATACCATTGAAAGGCATGGCCATCAAGAGTTTCAACGAACTAACGGAGGAGGAGTCTCGCATCAACCGCTATCTCTCGACATGCCACTTGGAAGTGGGCGATATTGTGGTGCGGGGATGTGGTATCATTGAATAGGGGAAACTTCCCTTTCTTGTAGTCTGAGGGAAACGACACCTGATCAATGTAAGAGGGGTATGGCTTCTGGTAAAGCATTGTACATGTATATTCAGGATCTGCCTGTTCTTTAGGCTGCGCCTTACCATAACATCGATGTCTACTTGTGAGAGGGGGTGAGGGACATAATTGTCGTATGAGGCAAAAGGAGGAGGTTGTCTTAAAGGTGCATCGTCCGAGTGCTGGGAGTTGGCCTCATGACGGGACACATTGACTAGGGATCACGTGCTTTCCATACGAACAATTTTCTCCATCATTGCATGCCCCATTTGTTCGAACCTATCAATGCTTGCTTCATGGGAGTCGCAAGGTTCATTTACAACCGTGATGCTGACCATTTCTCCAGGGAGGTCACGCTTAAGTGCAGCTGTGGGCTTCTGAACTTGGCGAGTTGTGCACGACGGATCGGTCAGTAAGGGCTCAACATGCCCCGACTTGACTCGACTCTTGTATCGTGAGTGTGTAAGGACCAGTTCTCGACGGTCTTAGGACTGTGGCTGTTGAGTGGTTGGCTCATCTTCTACGACACAGACCACTGTGCACGATTTTAGCACCTCTTCTTCGGGCTTTGTCATTTGAAGAGGGTAGAAGGGATTTTGAGGTAGAGGATCATCGAAACTGGGTGCCTCAACTATCTAGGTTTCTTCCCTTATCAGGATTTGCAGACCCTTGTCGTGCTTGGCTTTACGGCATTGATGAACCTCATGTCAGAACTGTGATTGGGACTGCGGCTGGTCAGCTCTTCATGCACAAGAGAGAGCTGTCTCCATTAGATGAAGCAAAGGGTGTGGAACAGGTACTGGGGTCGACCTGGGCCGGGAAGGTTAAAGGACTTGATCTCCCATCAGGTCTCTGCCCCAAGCTTTGTTATGGGCTTCAGAGGCTTGATCGAGATGATGGTGGCTCAAGGTGCTCTTGGGGAAAGTCTTTGAGTACCAATGCTTGAGGTGCTTGCCCGAAACAGACGGGGCAAGCAAGGGAAGGATCTACTCATAATGGTGTCTGAGTCGGGAGCAAGGAACAATAGTTTGGGAAGGTGGCGCTTGTGCGCCCCTTAAAGAAGGATTACGGGTGACTTGGGGGTCAGCCCGGGCTCAAACAAGTGGTCCAACCTTAGGAGGACGAGAGCTGTGAACATGTGTTTTTAAGGAAACAGGAATAAGCCTGCCCCTTATAGGGTGCGCTAGTGTGTGTTGAGTGGGAGGACGAGGGGGTCGTCTCCCATGTGCTCGGGTTGGCGCAGCGACGGCTTTGCCCCGAGTGGTGGGATGCACAAGCATAGCATGTACAAGCCCTGACCTGAGGAGGTCAGATTCTGAACACTAACTCGAGGTAACATAAGGGGTGCCCAGAGGTGTGGCTCTAGTGGATGACCCACGAGTTTAGTGTGTGTGTAAGAGATGGAGGCCCCAGGGTCTCCTCCTCTATGTGTTGAGCCTCTAAGTATAGAGACCCGAGGTGGTGAAGGAATGTGGGGGGTAACCTTGCGGCGACCCACAAGATCAATGACAACTTCCTTGCCTTTGGAAGAAAGGGATTGGGTAGCCTTTCGGTGTACCTTGGCACTACAATCGGCAAGTAAATTGCCGGTGACAGGGTGCATGCTGTGAATGGTAGAAGATGTGCTACCAATGCAAAGTGCTTTGGTGGAGGTTCCACCAGAGCCAGGAGATGGGGAGTTAGGGACCTTTAGTCCCTCCTCATGCCTATTTAGGTTAAGACCTAGGAGCTAGACGCTAGGTTTTTACTCAAGAGGAAACTTGGGAATGAAGTTCGAGGAACTTGTTCCCGAGGGACGCTCGTGAATATGGGGATGAGAAAATCGTCGATCCGGATAAATGGGTTGAGGAACCTAAGAGCCATGAGTGTGCAATGCAAAAAAAAAAGGAGAGACTAGAAAAACAAGGACGATCCGATAAAGGGGTAGTAAGTCTCCAGTGGAGTCTCCATGCTGGTTCTGTGCCACGATCTCGCCCTCTAAGTTGGGATGACCTGGCGGCACGTGACTCAGGTTTCAGGGGAGCCCGGGACTTGAGAACGCTCTCTCAGGAACCTTGTTAGGAAACAAGGGCAGGTATACCAACCAATGAGAGACGAATTTAATGTGAGTTTGGGACTTACTCTGGCTAGCTCGCATAGGCACCCTCTTAGATCATGAAGAAAGCCCCCCAGAACTTCAACTAGTTCGAAATCGCCTCCCTTGACATGTACTCTCCTGTTTCTACAATTACACATACGTGGTTAATGTTACAAGACAAGTGGGCCAAGGGACCCCACTTTGTCTTTGACAAAATGTACACAAGCATGCACATCCAAGAGAAGAAAGAGAGAATAAGAAGATAGAGATTGGGGTGAGAGGAAGAAAAGGTAGAGATAGAATAGAGGAAAGGGGCGAGAAGAATTTGACCAAGTGGCTAGACTAACACAGTGGCTAGACTAGTAAGTGGTTGAGCCAGGGTGGTAGCAAGATGGGTACGGTAACTTAGACCTACACAACGACATTACTACTAGATGACATAACCAATACCAACCAGCCTGGCATAATGGCTAGTCTGTCGTGACAATAAGATGGGCACGGTAACTCAAACCGACACAACGACATTACTGCTAGACGACAAGACTGCCATGACAGTGTTAATCTAAACCTCCCTTGGTTAAATGAGATAAGAAAAAGAAAGAACAGAGAACAGAAAGAGAGGGCAAAGGGAAAATAAAAGAAGAGAGAGAAAGAGAAGAAAAGAGGAGAAAGAGTAAGGAGAGAGATGAAAAGAAAGAGAGAATGAAAAGAGAAGAAAAAGAGAAAAATAGAATAGAAGAAGGGAGAAGAGAGAAGAAAATGAGAAAAGGATGAAGAAGAAAGAAGAGAGAGGGAAGAGAGAAATAGAGAGAAGAGAGAAAAGAGGATAGGAGGAAGTGATAGAAAGAAGGAAGAGAGAAAGAAGAAGGAAGAAGGAAGAGAGAGAAAGATAAAGAGAAAGAAAAAGGAAGAAAGAGAAAGGCAGGGAGAGAATGAAGAAGGAAGAAAGAGAAAGAAGATAGGGATGACATTGGGCTTCCACCATCCATGACGGGAGAGAGAGAAAAGAAAGAAACATGGACAGCGATGAGCTTTCGCTATCCATGATAAGAGAGAGAGACGAGCAAGAAACATAGGCGGCGATGAGCTTCCGCTGTGCATGACAAGAGAGAGAAGAGGAAGAAGGTACATGGACGACATTGGGCTTTCGTCGTCTATGATAGGAGAGAGATAAAAGGAAGCAACATGGATGGAGATGGGCTTTTGACGTCCATGACAAAGGGAAGAGAAAAGAGAAAACATGAAAGACGATGGGCTTCTGCTGTCCATGACATGAGAGAGAGACAAAGAACATAGACGGTGATGAGCTTCCACCGTCCTTGACATGAGAGAGACAAAGAAAGAACATGGACGGTAATGAGCTTCCGCCGTCCATGGCAAGAGGGGAAGAGACCTGGACAGTGACCCAGCCCACCACTATTTAGGCTCGACTCACTGTTCATGTTCTAGGAGACAAGAAAGGAAAGAGAATGTCATGCACAACCATAAGTACCGCCTTGCATGACTGAGGAGGAGAGGAAAAGAAAGATTAGAGAGAGAAAAGGAAAGATATAAAAAAGAGAGAGAAAGAAAGAGAATAGAGAAAGAAAGAAAGGAAGAGAGAAAGAAACAGTGAGGAGAGAGAATGGAAAGATAGAGAGAAGAGAAGGAGAGAGATGATAGGAGGAGAGAGATAGAGATGAGAGGAGAAGAGAGAAAGAGAGATGAGAGGAGGAAAGAGAAAGAGAGAGATAGGAGGAGAGAGAAAGATACCTTATCGAAGGGTATCGATGTTTTCTTCTCTCTACTCTCTCTCTCCAAGACACATCAACAATCTCTAAGAAAAATCTCAAATTTTATTGATCGGTCTAGAGAATGAGGGGGGAAGCCCTTTACAATTAGGTTTAGTACATATTTATAGAATTGGGCCCAAAAATGGGTGGATACCCAAAATCTAGCCTAATTGATGATAATTATAATTATTTTAAATTAAAGAAAAATACAAAATTAGGTTACAAAATGACAGTTTTGCCCCTGCCCAACAATTAACGAAATTTCAAAACAGTCCCTGTTGCTGCCCTAGAACATGTGTGATCTTCCATGGATGATTCAGGTTTGCTCCAGTGCTCTTTTTGTCGAAAGATAATTACTTTCTTGTTGGGCTAGGCATGATGATCGATTTGATACCAACTTCGAACTACGGACCACGTTTCTAGGCCACGATCATGCGGCTCGAAATTTGCATGAATCTTGGAAACTTTGGATTGATGGTGTGCTCATTGATAGTTTTCTTTAATCTATTCAATGAATCGCACTGAGCATGTCGTCACAATCGCGTTGCAATAAATGCAGCTCAATTTCTTATCCAAACGAAGATTTCACAACTTTTGGGTTTTGATTGGAATCTAGAATTTCGATTGCCGAAATTTACAGCAAATTCGATGCCTTCATGTGCCGAATCCGACAATTCATCATGTGCAAGGTTTGGACCAGAGATAGCCCTAGATCTCATGCACGTGATGGAGCTGGTCTCGCATCGATCCGATGTGCGAGCGTCGTGATAGAGCCGCTCGAGTGGGTCGTGATGCTGCTGAATTTTCTGCAACTTCTGTCGTGAATCGCCAACTTCTCTCTAGCTTTTCTCCCTGCTCGAGTATCGTCACGGGACGTACCACATAACAAGATGCTCGTTTTGACGAGATGAACATGATCCAAAAGGTTTAAGCGCGATCCGACTCAAAACGAGTGAGATACCGGTATTCAAAGTTACTGCGCATGATTGTGAAAACAATCACCATTAATGGTAACTTGGTGCAGGAAGGCCACATGAGAATAGTGTGCGGCCCACCGCTTTTTAATATTTCACCCATAACTTTGTCTGGAGAGTCTGTTTGAGCCAAAACTTGATCCATAGGGGTTTTCGACCGTGTCGGATCCAATAGTTGTGGTCCCACAACTATTTGATGCACCAAAAATAGAGTTCTGGTTACGTGGTCTATTTCGGGGTGTTAGAGACTGATTTTTTCGAACTTATTTGTTCGTTTGCACTGCCGTAGACATGTAGGATTACGATGAAACTTGGCAGGTTACCTTTTGGAGTGCTTAGGAAGATTTCACCCGTTCTAAGGAAATTTTGAGAATGTAAAAAATTCCACTGTATGTCAAGGCTTTATTCATCGGCTTCCTCTTTTATTTTGCATCGGGGACCCAAGGTGATGAAAAATGTCTTCAACAGCTTGCCCACCGAATGTTGTTCTTCGAGAGAAGTGAGAAGGACAACATTTGAAAAATTTTCTCGGCTTTATTTCTTTTTTCTTCTTAGCCACAGAACCACGTGAACGCCGAGGAGATATCCACGCAATGTTGTAACTAGGATGCTTAGATTTGGATGCAATGTGTAGGTCCATCCATGGCGACTTCGAGGGAGAAGATATTTTTTGAGGGATCCCTTGTGTGGACTCTTTGCTACTGGTGGGGGTACTGCATGGACTGCCCATCATCCACCTCAGGAGCTCTTCTTGGGTTCCGACAGCTAGGGGCTTTCAAAAGCTTGTTAATCAGAATGCATGCTTGATTGGTAGTCAGGTGCATTGCTTGTGATTTCTTCCCAATCAGTCAGGGTTTTTGTGTCCTTTGGTGGTGGTCCACGTTTCGAGGCTTTTTCTTTGAATAGACAGTCAAAAATCCCTTGGTGGGCATATATGCTGCTACACTCAGATTTTCTTTGATAAGAAGGATACCTCTATGGCTCTCATCCTGCCAGGTTCAGTCGAGGGCTTTGTGTTGACCTGTCCGAATGTCTGGGCCTGTCGGTCAGGGAGGGGTTCTGTGAGGTAACCTCATGGCGAGGCATCACCTTGATGTCTTTTCCTGGCTTTACAAGTAGCCTTTAAGGGCGTCTTTGATTTTCCATTGTGATTGTGTTCTTTTTGGTTGACTTCTTGAGAATGCGATCCTATAGCATGGGACCATGTCTTGCCATTTTGACAATTATTTTGTCCTTCGAGTCCTTTTGCAAATGGACTCAGACTTTTGGAATCTTTTCCTTGATGCTTGTCTTATCGGGTCCTGATATTGTGGTGACGGTCCTAACATGAGACTGTGGGGCAAACGCTGCATCAACCTGCTTGTTGGTCCAAGCGTCCCTTATGACTTTTCACTTGGACTTGGGAAGTGGCAATGTAGAAATGGTTTTCATCAACCTCCTTTTATTTAGGGCTCTATTACGCATGTCCTTTCGACTGTGTCCATCCTTTTCTTCCTTTTCTACTCACGGTGCCCTTTTCAGGTTTTCACCATGCCCGAGTTTTTATTTTCACAGAACTATCTTACTCATGGTTTCGTTACCATGCCCGTCCGTCATGTTTACGCATGGCGTTCCCTTGATTAAGTGTACACCATGCCTGTTATTCCTCTCTTCTTTTTTTTTTTTGTGAAGGCATGGTTAGGGTCATGCCTTTGGGACCTGTGTGAAGCCCTTTAACATCATGCGGCTAGGACGTACACTATAGTTTAGGGTCATATAGCTTGGACTGTGGATGTGCAGTTTCAAGTCATGCAGCTAAGACCATGCAGTTTAAAGTCATGCAACTAGACCTCTGCTACAATTTAAGGCCGTATAGTTTGGACCATGGTGGAGGTGAATGGCATTCTATGGAGGCCATGAAGTGAGTATGGCTGTGGTTTGACTCACTTTGGGGAGATGACATGAGACCACTTGCAAAAGATGGATGATGTCTGGATGGAAGATGGAAAGTGGTGACCCACTAGCGGACGGTGAGTATGGATGGCGGGAGGGCTTGCCGTTTGTGAGCGCGAGTGAAACTTACTACGGAATGATGAATGGTAATGAAGAAAAATGAGTGTAATGGGGGGTTGATGAGGATGGTGCGCACACAATCGGGTCGGTTAGGGAAGACGTGCGTGAAGACGCACGTAAAGGGCGTGTGTGTGTGTGTGGGGGGGACATGTTTAAGGTCATACCTCCTGGAGGTTTAACGTTCTACGGCCAGGACGTGCACTATAGTTTAAGGTCATATAGCTTGGACCGTGGCTATGTAGATTAAAGTCATGGAGCCTGGACTATGCAGTTTAAGGTTGTGTAACTAGACCTTCGCTACAGTTTAAGGTCGTATAGTTTGGACCATGGTTGTACGGTTTAAAGTCATGTAGCTAGGACCATGCAATTTAAGGTCATGCAACTAGACCTTTGCTATAGTTTAAGTTCGTATGGTTTGGACCATGCAGTTTAGAGTCATGCACCTAGACTGTTGTGTGGGTTGCCATGTAGGTGTAGCTCCATGGGGAATGAGTGTGTGGATAGCAATCTGACTCCTTGGAGATAAAATGGTTAATGCCATACACAAGCAGAGGACTCAGATGGAAATGTTGACTCTACAAAGAGTGGAAAAATAGAAGTGGACTTCACTGGGGAATAGGGGGAAGTAGGAATTCTTGGGATGAAAAATGAGACCCTGTGGAGAATAGGTATCCCGATTCCTTGGGGATAAGATAATAAAAGGATAATGACTTGGTGTGAAACAGATCAACTGGGGATTGCAGAGGTAAGAATGACTCTAACTTTGCTAGGGATAATGTACTGCAGTACGGGTGTGTCTCCTACTAAAAATGAGGGATAGTGGCCTGCCCTTGACTCCATTGGGGATGACAGGTCACGACCTGGGTGCAACTCCACTGGGGATAGTTCTAGGACACATACGACGGTAACTAGGTGCTAGCACATGTACGGCATTAGCATGGAGAGCGTAACACAAGGAGGTGATCATGAGCAGTAGTAGGCATTGACACGTAGGTGCCAGCACGGGCGGCGATAACACACACAACGGTAGCGTACGCAATGGCAACACTCACGATGGTGACTTTAGAACACAGCCGGTACTGGGCACAGTCGACGCTAGCCTTTGAAAACTCAACCAGCGCTAGCCTTTGAGAACGCAGTCGGCACTAGCCCTTTGAGAACACAACCGGCATTGACCCTTTGAGAACACAACCAGAGTTGGGCAATTGATAACACAGCTAGTGTTGGACTGTTGAGAACATAATTAGCGCTGGGCACAGGTTACACTGATGGTGGTGACTTGTGTTTGGGCTTCGGGCTTGAACCTGACCCAATCCTGGTTTCTAATGCATGGCATTTCATGGGGGGCGGTAATCCTCCATTCAGGCCTCGAGTCTGAGCCCGATCTGGTCCGGTCTAGTCCATCGTCGTTTGGTCTTTTAGAACCTGCTTGGCATTTTCAGTTTGTGAGGGGTACTTCAGGAAAGCTCTTGCGACATAAGGGGGTAAAACCCCATTCTTACCATTTTACCGAAGGTAAAAAGACTTAGGCAAAAATTCTTTAACAGTGAGAGAGAGAAGGTTCCAGTGAGAGCTCCAGCGAGAGCACAAGGCTTACAAGCGAGTGTTGCAGGAGGTTCAACAAGTAGTAAGAAACTTTAGCTGGGAAGAGAGGGCATCAGAGAGAACACAGTGAGGTTGTAGGGGTTTGTGGCGAGGGATGCAGTGAGAAAACCAGGGGGTATGCCGAGGAGTAGTGAGGAACTCCGACTGTAGCTTTGGGATAATCGAAAAAGGGAAAAGGGGTGTAGGTCGTAGGGTATCGAGAAGGCACGCAATCTCCAGGGAGATGAAGAGTTGCGAGAAACCTGAGTCATCGCTAGAAGACGAGGAGTCTCAGGAAGTCGAAGGGTTGCGGCAACCGAAGAGTCGCGGGAACCGAGGGGCCACATAGAGATGAAGGGTCTCAGGGAGATGAAGAGTTTCAGGGAGACAAAGGGTCTTGAGGAAGCTAGAAGGTCATCGTCATTAGCTAACACTCACAACGATAGCGAGCATAGCCGACATTAGCCCTTTGTCTAACACAACCAGTGTTACCCCTCGAAGTCACAGTCGGCATTAGTCCTGGAAGAAACATTCATTGTTGGGCCTCAAGAAACACAGTCGGCGCTGGGCCTTAGAAATGTAGCCGGCGTTACTCTTTGGTAGACACAACCGGTGCTAGTGTCACCTGGCGTTTATCAGTGCCTCAATTGCGCATAACCATTGACATGACGCGCACGACATTAGCCTCGTGTGGCGGTTGCCGTTTGCTCATGATAGTTAGCAAGTTATACCCATTTGTGGTCATTCTTGGCGACAATTTGTGCATGGAGATTGTTGTGCATACTTGGGTAGGCAATGTGTGGCCGGGCTTGTGAAGCCTGTTGAAAGCTAAGTCCTCTAGTACAATAGGGAATTCATGTTGTTCTGTGGAAGGGTGCTCATTGTAAAGAGGGCGTTCTCTCCATCGTAGGCCAGTTCCTTACCAGAAGAGTTTGTTTTGTATGTTTGATATACTCGATCTAAAACCCTTCTACCTTCCCTTGCTTCGGGATCAAATTTTTGGTTTGTAACCATCCTCTTTTCCTCAGATGTAAGAGGAACATTGTGGGTCAACTATTCTCTTTTCCTCAGATGCAAGAGCAACGCTTTTGGTGCAGTCGTTTGTTGGAAGGTAATTTTCATCAACATGAGGTCCCCGCTCAATAAAGGCCTAGCAAGTAGTGGAAATTTTAACAATATTAGAATAGCCCTAGAATTGACCAAGATCTTCATGAGGTCTCTTAAAGGTTTCCTGCAAATTTTCGCTGCATTCAGACATGTTTAAGGAACTGCAAACTGAGAAACAGTTTCAGAAGAATCGGCCTCTAACACCCTACAACAGACCCCTATAACTAGAGCAATATTTTCAGCATCTCAAATTGTTATGGGACTGCCACCATTGGATTCAACATGGTTGAAAATCCTCAAAGGGGAAGTTTCAGCCCAAACGGAGACTCCAAAAAGAACTTATGGGTGAAAGAGTGAGACAGGAGGAGCCAAACGCTATTCCTGTGCGGCCACCCTACAACACTACATCATTAAAGGGATAGTCACGATCAGTGACTTTCGACATTTGTATCTTGACCGTCCCATGTCGGATCGTACTCAAATTTGGTGAGCATGTTCATCTAGTCAAGATGATTCAATATGTTTCAGCCCAAACGGAGACTCCAAAAAGAACTTATGGGTGAAAGAGTGAGACAGGAGGAGCCAAACGCTATTCCTGTGCGGCCACCCTACAACACTACATCATTAAAGGGATAGTCACGATCAGTGACTTTCGACATTTGTATCTTGACCGTCCCATGTCGGATCGTACTCAAATTTGGTGAGCATGTTCATCTAGTCAAGATGATTCAATATGTGTCATGCCCCGTGACGATACCCGAGCGCGAAGAAAAGCTAGAGAGAAATTGTTGATCTGTAAAGAAAGTGCAGGAAATTACGCAGCGTCGTGCCTCGCTCGAGTGGCCAAATCACACCACTTGAGAGCCCAAATGACGCGAAACCAATTCCATTGTGGGCGTAATGTCACGGTTCATCTCTGACCTGAACCCCATACATGATGAATGGACGGATCCTGCACATGAAGCCCACAAACATACTGCAAATTCCATCGTCGGAATCCTTGATTCTGACAAAAATTCCAAACTTGCAAAATCGTCATTCAGTCACGGAATCGAGTTGCGTGCAGTGCCCCTTGATCGTAACAACATGCTCAGTGTGATTTAGCGAAGAAAACACATAAAAATGTCAAGGAAAGAACACATTATCGATTCGAAGTTTCAAGATCTACTCAAAATTCAAGTCACATGATTGTGCACCAAAAACACAATCCATGGCTCGAAGTTGGTATCATATCGATCGCCATGCGTAGCCCTACAAGAAAGCAATCATCTTGCGATCAATCGAGCATCAGAACAACCCCCGATCAACCATGCAAGAACACTCAAGTCCTAGGGAAACACAGGAATTGTTCTGGAATTCGACAACTTGTTTGAAAAGGGCAAATCTGTCAATTTTTACATGTTTTCTAATTTCTTTTAAATCAATTGAATCTTAATTTCAAGCAATTAGGGTTACTTTTGATCATCCACCCATGTTTGAGGCACACTTTTATATATATGTACCACCATTATATGTAAAAAAAAAAAAAGGCAGACACATACACACACAAGAGATAGCTTTCACTTAATACAAGTTTCTGTTTCTTACCATTGTGGTGTTACGCTAAGAGAGAGGGTGAGGTAAAAGACACTTTCGATCGGTACCTCTATGGTTGAGGTAAATCTTCTCTCTCTTTTTCCTTTTCTTCTTCTCTCTCCCTTCTCCCCTCTCTTCTCCCTCTTCTTCTTCTAAGTCCCTCGCGGAGGTCTGCACAGCCGTGGCAGTGTCATGCATGCCTCTCCCTTGGTCTCGCATGTCGCACATGGTGATGGCGGCATCATGGGCGAGTCTCCCTCCCCTCCTTCTCATTTGTCTCTTTCTCTCAGTGAAGTCTGTAGACGGTGCAGCCCATTGTCGCCTACAGACGTAGCCTTGACGTATCCGTGAATGACCTAGACGATGAAGTGTTTTGCGGCCTGCAGGAGTCTTCCTCTGCTATGCTCCTAACGTAGACGGCGATACCTATCGCCGCCCGCTACAGGCCTTTGCAACACCCATCACCGTCCACGAGACTCCTACGTGCGTCTGATGCCATCGCCGCCCACTAAAGGCCTTGACAACACCCATCGCTGCCTGTGAGATTCCTCCGTGTGTCCGGTACTTATCATCTTTCCCCCTGCGTCCCATGCCTATTGTCGTGCGACCTAGGAGAAACCCTCGTCGTGTGACTTGTCAGGAGCTAGTGTCATCCAAGAGGGATGCGCCGCCTCCTTGCACTGCCCACCGCGATGTCTATCGACGTCCGGCTATCCCCTTTTCTTCACCGTCTCGTTCTTTCCTCTCCACCTCTTTCTCTTCTCACTTAATTGAGGTTAGGCCTAGCCTAGCACAGACGTGCCGACCTCGGTTTCAAGTATTATTGTCGCCGTGCTGGTCCTTAAACCATGCCAGTCTTGCTATCTCTCCGAGTCAACAACTTCTGACCGTCATGCTAGTCTCACCCTTCAGTCAAGTTTTCTTCTCCTTTCTATCTTTTGGTGATCACCACCCAGAAGCCACAGTCCCAAGATCGTCAAGAACCGGTCCTCACAAGATCGGCATACAAAGCTCGAGTCCAGTTGAGGCAAGCTAAGCCCCTCTAGATTAACTTGCCACATGTGACTCGCCAGCCTCGGCTGTCCGCTGCATCACCTGACTCTGACCTCTCAGAAGAAACAGTAAGTGTCATGGTGATCAATGACCCGAACGGCACTCACGAGGAGCGGATGAACAAGTTCGAGGAAATGATGCAAGCGATCCTCAGAAAGATGGAGCGCCTAGAGGCATCCAAGGCCCCTTCTACGCCTGACTCCCCAATCGGTGAGGACACAGCTCCTAGGCAAGCTTCGCCACCGGTCTCACAAGACAACTCCTCTTCTTGCAGGGTTTCCCAAACCGACATAGATGCTAGGCCCATAGCCTAAAGAACAAGGTCCCGGGCATGCAGGAGACACCACTCTACCAAAAGCTGTATCCTTCGTACATTGACCAAGTGTCATCTCCCCTGAACTACCAAAAAGGGAAACTCCCCCTGTTCAATGGTACCACGTCTCCTCACCAACATACGGCCACTTCTAAGCAGCCTGTCGGGAGATTGCAACTTACTGATGTCTTCTCCTCTGCCAGTTCGTCGAAACTCTCGAAGGACCAGCCTTCTAGCGGTATGCTCTGTTGCCGCCAAACTCGGTGAATACTTGGCAAGAAATGGAGTAGTTATTCTACAGCTGCTTCTACGAAGTCCAAAGGATTGTGGAAACCATCGAGCTCCTCACCTTGATGCAAGACCCTGGTGAGCCAGTTGATAAATTCATCATCATATGCAGAGAGTTGGTGACCTTTAACGCCACTCCCATGACCGAGAAGGAAGTAGTTCAGACCTGCATACAAGACATGCTTTATGAGATCTCCCTACATGTTGAGGCATCCAGTCCACCCTCCGTGTCAGAACTCATCTCTAAGGTAGTCTGTATTGAGGGATTGTTCAAGCACGGTAACACCTATCAGCAACGTGCCGGCTCAAACTCACGCCCCAGCATTCGTGGCAATCAAAAGGTAGTAATCAGCGCGGTCATCACCGTGGATGACACCAAAGGCTCGATTTCTCAAACAGTGGACCTCTCCAAGGCACAGGCGTCTCCGACTAGGGGCAAGAAGCAGTCTTACAATAGCGCCTGCATCCTAAAAACTCTAGTTGAAGCAACTACTTGGCCCAGCACCAAAATAAAGTTTACCCCTTTGACACGGAGTGGACAGTTGCACTACTTCGACTGTTTCTAAAACAGAACATGATATAATTGCCGAAGGCCAATACTGCGAAGTTGGCTGTGCAAGAGGCAAATGAGAAGTACTCTGCCATCCCACCCATGACTGCTATAAGATCAACGACACTATGAAGCCTTATCAACAAGGGTTAGGTAAAGTTCGAAGAATTGAAAAAGGTGTTGGGGGCAACTGAGGCATCTCACATAATCTCAATGCAAGAAGATGACGAGGCACCAGCTATCCTTCGTGCATTCTTCTCAATAATGCTCGAAGAAGGAATCGCCCCCCAAAGCTGATAAGGCAGCCTAAGTTGCTGCCTCCAGGGACTGAGAACCTCTGATGTGCATATCACCAGATACATGGCCAAGACGTCAGCGAGTGCACTGGCTTCCATAAGCTCTTGGCTAAAAAGATGCAGTAGTGCCCAGAAGTTCAAGGCGACCCGGCAAGACACCCTCGAGTCCCCCTCCCGGCTACACAAGAAGACCTCCCGACGTAAGCCCAGGGAAGTGCCAAGCAAGACCCTCTCCAGGCCCTCTTCGAAGCGATTCTCCATCAAGGTCTCGTCACTCCCAAGCTCACTAGGTAGCCAAGATGCCTTCCCCGGGGCACGAAAAAACTCTGGTGCCCCTATCACCAAGTGTGGGGCCATGAACTCAATGACTGCTCTGGGTTCGAGGCCATAATCATGGAGAAAGTCCATCAAGGTCACATTGACAGTGCGATTCTCCCAGAGCACATCCAAGCGCTTGCTCCCGTTCAAGGAGAAGCCATGCTGCAAGCCCCTCATAAGTATGCACTAGACTCCTCAGGGCCTTTGACCTCTCAGCCCTAGGAAGTCTACCATGGACCAAGCAGGCTCAAGTCCTTGAGAAGCGAGGTAGTCCGCCAGGCTACCGCCTCTTGCCGGCCTTATAGGGCGGTCCAAACACGCCCTCAGGGATCCCGAAGGAGATGGCGAACACCTAGGTCGGCCTGGTGAAGGGATCATCTTCCTTAGCCACCAGTCGAGGAAGAATTCTTCAGACCCCTTTCTCTGCTGCCGACCTTGCGGGACTTCATCACAGGCACAGCTCACCTCATCTTATCGTCCAATCAAGAAAATGGCCATGAGTCATAATATCTCAGGAGTCAGCCAAAACGGGTGACGACGTTAAAAGCACCCCACAACTGTCAAAGTCAGGGCAACCCCTTTCAAACGTCCAACTCCGGTGATGACATAAAAAGCTGCCCAGAACATTCTAACCCTTCTTCTCCTTCCCTCTCCTCTATTCCTTCTATAGGTACCGCTCAGTGATGCCCAGACTTCGACTCTTTCAACAGGGAGTTCGGTGACGCCAACCTCACCATGCCACAACAAGAACGCCTCAGAGAAATGCTACCCCAAGTGACAAGATTCTCAACATCCTCCAACGCCTTGGCAACCCAAGTCAAAGCTGAGCCATCTCTGAGCTCTTGCTCCCATGAAGCCTCCCACATGGTGCAAATATTGAAAGTACCAACCAGCATGGGGCAAATGGGTGTAAGATTCGGAAAGAAGCTACAAACCACACCTCAAAAGTTCAGGATCCTCAAATTTTCTAATCCTTCACTTCCCCCTAAGCTTAAACCTCAAACCTTTACACCCCTAGTACATATTCCTATTACTGCCCCATCAACCCAGACCACACGGGCTGAACAACAAAGTCAGCCAGTGTCACAAACCAAGACTCAACCAAAACCTATTCCTAAGTCTACCCTATCATCTACACCAGTGACTGGATCTGAAACAAAGAAGACAAATGACGATAAAGCAAAATACGATGTAATTGGGCACTTCAGAAAGCTTCCAGCCCTTTTGAGTATCTATGATGCCCTCTTGCTGTTTAGATATTACCGCATGGATTTGGTCCAAGAACTCTCTAACCCAGAGGTGTACGAGACTGAGGTGGAATCCATCGAGGTTGAACCAACCATTCTAAGTGGGGGCTTGGCAATCTCCTTTTTCGAAGATGACCTTCAGTTGGGAGGCAAATTTCATAATCGCCCCCTCTTCATGAATGGTGAACTACACGCTTACCCTCTCAATCGGCTCATGCTAGATGGAGGGTCAACAGTTAACCTGATCCCAAGAAGAGTTCTCACCCGACTGGGATTAGGGTCTGATGACCTCACTCCTACCCACATCACTGTGCAAGGGTTCAATCAGTTAGGAGAAAAGCCAGCCGGTATAGCGTGCCTTTGCCTCCAGATCGGTGACCTTAATGATTACGTTTAGTTTCATGTAATAGACACCGATACCTCTGACAACGTTCTACTTGGTCATCCTTGGCTTCATGATCAGGGGTTGGTTCCTTCCATGCTCCACCAATTTTCAAGTACAGTCTAGATGGAAGACAACACAAGGTATATGCTAACAAAAGACCATTCCCTGTAGATGAGACTCACTACACCGACACCAAGTACTATTTCACAGACCTTCCCACACCAAAAAAGTCAAAATATGATGATGGGACGTCTGCGAGAGAGACGGGACCTTCGTCTCATGATGACATTGAGGATCAGAGGCAGACAATTGCAGACATGTTCAAAGAAGAGGAAAGAAAAGGCAACATCCTCCCTTTGACCCCTATCCACTCAAGTATACCTTACCACCTCTCCAAAGTCATGGTATCCTCTCACGAAGGCGAAGCTTCTCCCTCTACTTCTAATTCGCCAGAACAAAACGACAAGTCAAAAGTAGCCCCTGAGCCTGAGGAAGCCTTAGAGGTGGACCTATCAGCACCTAGGGTCACTTACACATCAGACCAGCAAAAGGTTCTACATGTCCCCATTGCCCTTCTGGAGATAGCATTGACACACCAACCACCACAGAAGGTGCTCTAGGTTTCGTCCTCCCTGAACAAGGGGATAGCATGCAGCAAAGAGAAGGTCTTACACTTCTCCGGGGTTGTCGAAGAAGTACAAGAGGACAAGAGTCAGCCCTCCAGCTCTCAGGAACAAGACCCCATGGCAGTGTTGAGAAGCGAGGTGGGTAGCCTCTAGAATCAATTGAAGGCTATGCGTGTCGCTTCAAAGCACTGAAGGGAGTTTGTTCCCGAGACCAAGACTTAGGACGAGCTCAAAAGCAATGTACCTCGAATTGAAGCCAAAGCTCCCCCAGACTAGAGCATTTACAGCGAGCAGGCTCATCCAATCATGAGAACCATGAATTACGAGCCTCTCTCTAATCAAACACTTAGGGGTGAAGAAGAAACACATCCCCCGTTTGTGGTCATTGGAGCCACAGCAGGCTGCCACAAGATGAAGCAAGAAGTGGGCTATTCTTCTTCATCTCAAACCATGAAAGGGAGGAAGCAATGAAATAGAAAGAAAAGTCAAAATAATTGTTTCATTCACAAATCAAGAGAGTGTTACAAGCTTATTTTAATTACAACGAAAACGAGAGCTAAAAAAAGGGAGTCATCAAAATCAATCAATTGCTTCATCGATCTTTCCTCTGTACGCTGTAGCCGATGTCTTCTCTCACTCAATCTTGTTCTTCAGCCCTGCCACCAGCCCCGCCTGATGCTCCATCAAGGGGGTCACTTCTTTCAAGAAACATTGGAGGGTCAAAGCATCACCAAGAAGAACCTTGTCCTTTGCTTCCCAATCCGCAGCCGCCTTCTCCACCTTGTCAAGCTTTTACGTCAATTCTAATATCTTCGCCTTCAGAGACACCACCTTATGGTGGTTGGCAATGGCCCCCATAGCAAGTTCTGATCTATGGGAGTCTACGTCAGTCAGCTACTGCAATTGAGTGCTTTATAGAAGAGAAGACTCCAAACGTGGCAACTGTGAGATTTCCTGTCTTTGCGCAATCAATTCTTCTCCTAGGGCTTTCGCCCTCCATCCTTTCAGCTCGTTGGCAATGCTTTACAGCCTTAGGCACATTTCTTATGACGGTCCCCCTCAATCGCAAAAGAATTGTGCCAACCTCTTCAAGGGGAATCTCTTTCAGCTTCTAGAAACTCGCCGGCAACATCTTGAAGAAGACGCTCGACATTCCATTGAAAGTGGGCTTGGGCAGCATGGCAAGAGCAACCACAGCAGGAGAGCTCTTAGCTGTAGCGAAAACCTCGGGCTCCCTAGATTCAAGAGTAACCTCATGACACTCTGACACCTCGGCATTGGCTTCTTCACTCTGACCCCTAGTCATGATTATGTCAAGCTCGATCCTTTCATGGATAGACACCATCACCTCAACCTCTACAAGCTCAGCAACCGCAAATGGCGTGAGGTCGGCTTCCTTGCCTGGTGCTGCGACCTTAATTTCATGATTCCCCACAGTACCGTCCTCCCCTAAGGCGACGACCACTCCCAGTGGCCCCTCTTCTCGGACAGTCCGCACCTCAAGAGGGAAACACCTTCTCCCTCTCCATCCTCGCCCTTATTCTCTGAGGCGATCATTTCAGCAATAGGGTCCCTCATGGCACCTGCCTTCGCTATGATCATGGGTGCCACCCCGGACCATCCAATCCTAGCCCTTCATAGCATCCTACTTCTATGCTCCCCGCAGATGCATCGCTCGAGACAACCGCCTCTTGCTGCTCGAATGACCCTTCTTCGACTCTTAGGGCCCCTGTCTCTTCTATTACTACAAGCGCTACTGAGATTTCCCTTTCCTCATTAGGATCGACAACTGTCGGCACTCCAAGGGCCCTCTCCACCTCCACCTCCTCGCCAAGAGCAGTCTCACCATCCTTGTCTACCACCATTGGGACCGAGCCCCCCCTTTAAGCCTCAGTTGTCGTTTCCCAATCTGAAGCAATTTCAAACGTGGCAATAGGCTCTGAGGCATCAGCTCGAGTCTCTGAGGAGCCAGGAGAAGATTCGGGCAAAGGAGAAGGTGAGGCCTCTAGAGCAGAAGGCGACAGGGAAATATCAAGAGATACACAGCCCTCTAAAGAATCTGAGAATGAAGAGCCATCTTCTGACTCACCAGTCACCAAGACCCTGCGCCCTTTACGCCCCAAAGTCTTGATTCCCTTCTTGGCTAGGGCACGAGGGGTCGCTTGGGCAGCCTGTTTTTCCCTCTTCCGCTTCGTCGGCTTAGACTCAGTAGCCTGCCCTTCCTTCTTCGTCGGCTCAGGCATGATAACTTGCTTTCTCTTCTTCCCTTGTGCTAGCTCGGGCTCAGTAGCCTGCCTTTTCTTTTTCGTTGGTTCAGGCTCGGCGGCCTGCTCTTTCTTCCTTCCTTCCGCTGGCTCAGACGCGACAACTTACCTCTTCTTCCTCGCTGGCTTGAGTACAGCAGCTAGCTTTCTCTTCTTTCCTTTGGCCTGCTTAAGTGCACCACCCTTCGAGGTCCCAGACTTAGAGGAACTAGCGGCTAGCTTACTATGAGAGCAACTCCCTATCAGTTCATTTAAATCTTCGACTGGATGACTTTCATACCACCGGAATTTACAACCTTCTTTCCATTTGACGATAACAGAGAGTTGGTTAAAAATACTCTCTGACCCCTTCTCCATATTGAGAAACCGTGGCAAAGATTTGTCCACTGTAATTCGGCAATACCACTCGAGTATGAGCCAGTCATAAGGGAAGCCCAGGGTAAAGATTTCACCTAAGGGAGGGATCTTAGCCAGTTTCCACTGTCTGATATCTTGGCTCCAGCGCCTATCCTCCCCTTTTCTTATTCGTAATTATCCACTAATTCTTGTGGGCCTTGGTCGCCCGTGCCGTTCTACCAAAATGGGGTAGGGCATACTTATTGAGTGTGGTGGCCTCCAAGCATGTGGCCCAAGCAGCACAAACGTGCCTCAGATGCCAAATCTCCTTGCGGGTCCCCAACTCGTATGTCTTCCAACAGGTAGCCTTGCCATGTCGTTTCTCGAAGAACACCAAGAACGGATAGCCCTGATCCAGCCCATGCTGTCGGACGAACTGGTGAGGAAAGTAGCCCTCAATCTTTGCACCATGGATAGTATGATAGGCAAGAATGCCACATCTGATACTCAGCATATACCTCAATTCTTTCGGGCTGGTGAAGTCACCATCCAGGTGGTGGCGCAGCTCATCGACATATGCGTGGTCTGTGAGGCTTCCAACTGGAAATGCCACTCTGGTCATATCCACGCATGGCTTGGGGGATGAAAAACTGCCTTCTGGCCGGCAATCTTGAGCAAAAATGGACACATGTTATCCTCCAGCTCTCTGGTTTTGTGGTATGTATCCCAAAAGTAAGCTCCAAGCCAGCCGTACACATAATTAACAGGGAAAGCGGCCTTAAAATCTCCTGGGAAGGCCTCACCATCTTCTATGTCGTTCCCCCCTTCCTCCCCTTTATATGGTCTTCCCTTGGAGATGGCCCCCAAGCCATGATAATTGCTGCGCAATACAGGCTGTGCGAGCGCGTATTCTCTCCCTCACGCCATGTTGCATGCAACATAAAAGGTGCCAAGATGAATGACGTTTGACCCGTCGGCAAGGGAAATTTTACAAAGGAAGAGTGCCAAGTAAGCCGCTAGGAAGACGTGCTCATTCTTCCTCCATAGCTCAAAAACAGGCGGGCTTTCCTTCTCCCCCTTCTTCGGCTATGGACCATCCTCATTTACACAAGTGCGGAAAAAGAATTTTACCCACTTGGCGAAGGTAACTCACCCCTTGTTGGGCTCATCATAGAGCCACTGATAGACTTCGAACAATTCTCGAAGCCTGGCTAGCGGCGCTTCGTTACCCACTTTCTCCCCTCCAAAAATGACTGTGTTTCAAGGAATAAACTTGTCATACATAGCACCAAGCAGCCCACTGACGAAGTGCAAGTCCATCAGTGAAATCCCTGCCTCTCTGTGACCAAGCAGCCATGTGTTGGTAGCATGGCTCCAAGTCTCCAATAACACTTTGACCATGTTTGAGCAGTGGTCGTAATAGTGCACCGAGCATTGGAGGGCAACCGGCAAAGAAGTCAGCCTCAAAATGTCCCTGAAGTCCCACAACACTTTCAGGGTCTAGGAGGAATAGCCCTTTAGGTATTGGTGCTCCCCTTGCACCCTCAAACCAAAGGAGGACCATCTCATGCCCGGGGTTTCTACCATTCACTTGCCTAGAGTCGACAGGTTCGCTTTAGAGGCTACGTTTCGATGCAGGCAATGCAAAACACTTACCACTTCCTCTATGCTCAGGTTTCCATCATTATTTTTCTTTGTCACCAACTAGACAGGGGTGCTCACAAAGGCGATGCTTAAAGGCTACCTGGACTCACACAAGGCTCGGGTAAGCCAGATCAGCACACCTCTCACCAAGCTTTTACCGATGAATGCATCAGTACCATGCTCCCCTTCTTGCAGGAGGTTCATCACGTCTGAAATGGCTCCCGACAACTCAACCATCAAAACAAAGGCAAATGAGAGCTAGACGGCCACAAATAAACTACACTCACCAGGGCGGGACTATCGCCGTCTGCTCACTAAGACACTTTCGTCGTCTCGCAGAACAAGGGTAGGGCTATCGTCGTCTGCCTCCAGGAGGGAATCGTCATCTCGCAATCAATCAAGGACCATTGATGACCGGTGAACCAAGGCATATCAATGACTCGCTCCAGCCGTCAACGCGCACCGCACGTGAGTCCCTTGAAATCCAGACACGCCGCCTGACACTTGCAGTGTGGCCTGTCATCGTGCGTGCAGAGGGTGACTGATCGCAATCCCACGACTCCTCACCTCCTCGACCATTACGGTCTCCCAACCCTTTGGTTTCCCATCGACGCTTTCTTCTGCGCGTCGAGAATCCACTCCTGTCCACCAGGAAAACCCTCTCCCACCTCCTACTTATTATTGGAGTTAGTGAAAACCACCGAAAATCCCCAAAAGACTTCCTTGAGACCCGACGGATTGCCCTTCGCCCTGATTTTTCACACTTCAACAGTCCACCAAAGCTCACCGAAATTCGGTAAAATTTTTGTGAGCTTAATGCAACCCCTTCTCCTTCTCCTTTGACAACTAGCGAGCTGACCGAGCCCTCTGACCTCTCTATGACCTCCCCTTCAGCAGCAAAATGATTGAAGAAGCACTTGAACTCCGACAGGGCACCTCTGCAAATTCTTCTAAGGCCCCGAGAGATCCTCTTCCTTGTTCAGAAAGCTTTGATGCCAGCCTAAAACTATTTGCCAGCACGGTGCGAAGCTTCACACCTCTTGAAATTCTTCAAAAAAATCCCAAAGGACCTTTCTCTGCAAGTCCTCGCTGGGAAGTGCTCGATGGAAAACCCTCACCAAGATCTTTGACTCTCTTTCTCTCTAAAAAGCCCTTTTACTGTTTACCCTTCAGTAAAACGGTAATGTGGGGTTTCTCCCCCTTTTATACCCTGCAGTATCGGAGACTTGATGGAAATAAGGCCAGGCAGGGGCTACCAAGCCCGAGACCTGAAGCAGCATCGCCGCTTTCCTCATCAAGACTTCGTCTAGGGGACTAGCACCCCGTGCTTCATTCAGAAGGTTGTCACTGTGCATCTCGTCCAAGGACTATCATCAAGCACTTGGTCAGGAGTTTATTGCCACGCGCCCCATCAAGGAGTTATCGCCCTGTGTCTAGCCAAGGGCTACTACCGCGGCTTCACCAAGGGACCTGAGGTCATCATCCGGGTCTATTGTTGCACTTAGTGTCATACGCAGGCCTTGGCACTCCCCTCCGGACCATCGGCCCATATCCCCCTGAAGTTCATTCCCTACACCAGAACCTCACCCCTCAGCGAGCCCAGTTTCTGGTAAGTGATTTATTCCCCATGGAGTTGCATCACCATGGTCCGTGCTGCATGACCTTAAACTACGCCGCCATGGTCCTTGTTGCATGACCTTAAACTACATCACCATGGTCTACGCTGCATGACCTTAAACTGCATCGCCATGGTCCACACTGCTTGACCTTAAACTGCATCACTATGGTCCATGCTACATAACCTTAAACTGCATCGCCATGGTCCGCACTGCTTGACCTTAAACTGCATTATTATGGTCCATGCTACATGACCTTAAACTGCATCACCATGGTCCACACTGCATGACCTTAAACTTCATCGCCATGGTCGGTGCTGAATGACATTAAACTACATCGCCACGGTTCGCGATGCATGACCTTAAAATGTATCGCCATGGCCTGCGCTGCATGACCTTAAACTGCATCGCCACGGTCCTTAAACTACATAGCCATAGTCCTTGTCTCACGACTAGAAACTGTATGACCACGATCCAAACTATACAACCTTAAACTATAGCAGAAGTCTAGTTGCATGATCTCAAACTGCAAAGTCCTTGTCACATAACTTTAAAATAACGACCATGGTCCAGTTGTGTGACCTTAAAAGGCTTAGCACCATGGTCAAAACTATATGACCCTAAACTATAGCGAAGGTCTGGTTGCATGACCACAAACTGTATGTTATATGACTTTAAACTGCACAACCATGGTCTGAGCTACAAGACCCTAAAATTGTAACATGCAGCATGCTGAATGGTCCATACGCATAACTCCAACTAGACCCCCAATGAGGTTAGATGCATATAAGGGTCGTACTCATCCCATCATCTTCAGAGACTTAGAGACATCCTTCCTTCAACCCACGGGGGGGCTCATCCGTGCCCTGGCTTATTGGATTTCCATGCACACCGATATTTATTATCCCCATGGAGTCACACTAGCCCTTCTAATCCCCAGTGAAGCCTTTCCTATTGACTACCTCTGGTAGGGTCACCACTTTCATCTATGTATCTTTATATGTGGATAGCCTTAACTATCTTTATCCCCAGGGAGTCAGATTGCTACTCACGTAACTACGCCCCATGCAACCGTACTGACATGGTGACTCATACACGGTCCATGCTGCATGACCTTAAACTGCATAGCCACAGTCCAAACTAAGGTCTAGTCACACGACCTTAAACTGCATAGCCACGGTCCAAACTATATGACCATAAACTATAAAGGAGGTATAGTCACACGACCTTAAACTGCACGGTCCTAGTTGCATGACTTTAAATTGCATAACCGCGGTCCAAGCTATATGACCTTAAACCATAGTGCACGTTCTGACCGCATGATGTTAAACTGCTTCACCCAAGTCCAGGAGGCACGACCTTAAAGACGCCCCATGTGCGCTCACACCTCCCTTTTTACGTGCATCACCACGCACGTCATCCCTAACCGACCCATCGGTGTGCGCATACCCTCTTCTTCTTCTCTCCAGTGAGCCTACTTAGACCACACGCTCTTTTTGTTCATCACCACGCACGTCTTCCCCAGTCGACCTATTAGTGTCCGCCGGCCACCTACACCACTTCTTCTTCCCTCTAGTGAGGCTACCTAGGCCCACACACCCTTTATGTGGATCACCACGCATGTCTTCCCTGGTCAGCCCATTCGTGTGCAAGGGCCACCTTCACCATCTTTCTTCTCATTCCCCAAAGTCTTATCCATGCTCACTAAATGGTAAGGCATCTTGCCGCCAGCTAGTGGGTCACCACTTTTAACCTACCATCTAATCAACTCTTTATAGGCAACTTCATGTCACCTTCCCAAATGAGTCAAAGTCACCCCAGACTCACTCTATGGGCTCTACAGACTGTTGCTCCTTACCACTATGGTCCAGCTGTATGACTTTAAAGCTATAGTGCACGTCCTAACCTCATGACGTTATAAGGCTTCGCATAGGTCTCGAAGGCACGACCCTAAAACACTCCTTCTCTCAAAAAACGAGCATGATGTGCACCTAGACAAGGGAATGCCTTGAGTAAAAATGATGGACGGGCATGTTCACAAAACCATGAGTAAGAGAGTTCTGTAGAAAAATAAACCCAGGCATGGTGAAAACCCAAAAAGGGCACCGTGACAAAAATGGATGGAAAGGGTGGACATGACCACAAAGTCATAGGTAAAAGAGTTGTGGAAATTGGGGAGATCTTGTGAGGCTCTCACTCCCTGACGAGTAATGGAAACTAGGGAGATCTTGTGAGGCTCTCACTCCTTGAAGATCCATAGAAACTGGGGAGACCTTGTGGAGAGTGAGAGCCCCACAAGATCTCTTAAATTTCTACGTCTCATCAGGGAGTGAGAGCCCCACAAGATCTCCCTAGTTCCCATGGCTCGTCAGGGAGTGAGAGCCCCACAAGATCTCCTCAATTTACACGGCTCGTCAGGGAGTGAGATCTCCACAAGATCTCCCCAGTTTCCACGGCTCGTCAGGGAGTGAGAGCCCCACAAGATCTCCCCAGTTTCCACAACTCGTCAAGGAGTGAGAGCCTCACAAGATCTCCCCAGTTCCACAGCTCGTCAGGGAGTGAGATCCCCAGGAGTGAGATCCCCACAAGGTCTCCCTAGTTTTCACGGCTCGTCAGGGAGTGAGAGCCCCACAAGATCTCCCCAGTTTCCACGACTCGTTAGGGAGTGAAAGCCTCACAATATCTCCTCAGTTTCTGTTGCTCGTCACGGAATGAGAGCCCCATAAGATCTCCACAGTTTCCACTGCTTGTCACGCAGGGGGTGAGAGCCCTACAAGATCTTCCCAATTTCCATGGCTCGTTAGGGAGTGAGAGCCTCATAAGATCTCCCCAGTTCAACAACAACAAGAGTCCCTTGAGGGTGAGGACGATGATGAAAAGATCCCTCTAGAAATGCTAAGGACCATCACAAAAGCAAGAGACTGATAAGGCTAGGGTTGCCACAGGATTTAGGGTACGTCTCTTCAAACCCTCTAGCAAGCAGGGGACTAGAGTTTCGAGATGGGCCAGTAGCCCCCGACTGGACTCCACAAGATGGGACCTACAGGGATACCATGCACATCAAAAGGAAAACTTGGTGTAGCAGCAGACAGTTCGGACCAGAGGTTCATAGCATTTGACCTTCAAAAAGGCCTGGTTTTGTACGCGGAGGTCCTGACTAAGGCCTCATGCTCCAGAACCACAGATAGTCCTTGAGGGTGAGTACTTCGACAAGATCCCTCAAATTTTCCAAATAATTGCACTTCTCGAGTCTCTCGAAGCACAACATTTGGGAGCATGCTGTTGGAAGGTATTTTTGATCAACATGAGGCCCTCGCTCAATACAGGCCTAGCAAGTAGTAGAAATTTTGAAAGTCTCAGAACTACCCCATAACTGGCCATGATCTTATGAGGTATCTCAAAATTCTCTTGCCAAGTTTCTTCACGTTCCAACATGTCTAATGCAGTGCAGACTGAGAAACAGTTCCGGTAGAATCAGCCTCTAGCACCTTGAAATAGACCCCTATAACTACAGCTACATTTTAGTAACTCAAATTGTTGTGGGACCACCACCATTGGATCCGACACGATTGAAAACCCTCAAAGGTCAAGTTTCATCCCAAACGGATACTCCAAGAAGAATTTATAGGTGAAAGAATGAAATAGGAGGAGCTGCAAGCTATTCCTGTGCCGCCACCTTGCAACACTACAGCATTAAAGGGACAGTCACGACCAGTGACTTCTGACGCTCATATCTCGACTGTCCCATGTCGGAGAATCATGCTTACATTTGGTGAGCATGTTCATCTAGTCAAGACAAGCGATTCAATATGTGGCATGCCCCGTGACGATACCCGAGCACGAAGAAATGCTAGAGAGAAGTTTCTCATCTGTGAAGAAAGTGCAGGAAATTCTACAGTGTCGTGCCTCCCTCGAGCAGCCAAATCACAACGCTCACAAGCCCGATCGACGCGAGACTAATTCCATTGCAGGCTTAACGTCTTAGACCATCTCAGATCCGAACCCCGTAGATGATGAACGAACGGATCCTACAAACGAAGCCGACAAACATACAGGAATTATGTCATCGGAATCCTTGATTCTGCAAAAATTCCAAACTTGCAAAATCTTCGTTCGGCTATGAAATTGAGCTGCGTTTGGTGCCCCGTGATCGCAGCAGCATGCTTAGTGTGATTCAGTGAAGAAAACACAAAAAAACGTAAAGGAACGGACACACTATCGATTCAAAGTTTCAAGATCTACTCAAAACTCAAGTCACATGATCGTGCACCAAAAACACGATCCATGGCTCGAAGTTGATATCAAGTCGATCCTCATGTCGAGCCCTACAAGAAAACAATCATCATACGATCAACCGGGCCTCAGAACGACCCCAGATCAACCATGCAAGAACACGCAAGTCCTAGGGCAACACAAGGAATGTTTTGGAATTCCACAACTTGTTAGGAAGGGGCAAATCTCTCATTTTGCACCCTATTTTTTAATTTCTTTTAAATCAATTTAGTCTTAATTTCCAGCAATTATGGCTTTTAATCATCCACCCATGTTTGGGGCACACTTCTATGTATACGTACCACCATTGTGCGTAAAAAAAAAAAAAGGCAGACATATACACACACAAGAGAGAGTTTTCACTTAATACAAGTTTCTCTTTCTTACCATTGTGGTGTTATGCTCGAGAAAGAGGCTGAGGTGAGAGAAAATTTCGATCGGTACTCCTAGGGTTGAAGTAAGTCTTCTCTCTCTTCTTTTTCTTTTCTTCTTCTCTCTCCCTTCTCCCCTCTCTTCTCCCTCTTCTTCTTCTGAGTCCCACGCGGAGGTCTGCATGGCAGTGGCAGTGTCGTTTATGCCTCTCCCTTGGTCTCACAGGTCACACATGGCGATGGTAGCACCATGCATCACTCTCCCTCCCCTCCTTCTCATTTGTCTCTTTCTCTCAGTGAAGTCAGTAGATGGTGCTGCCCATCGCCACCCACAGACGTAGCTTTGACGTCTCGGTGATGAACCAAGATGGCGAAGTGTGTTGTTGCCTGCAAGAGCCTTCCTCTGTAGTGCACCTAACATAGGCAATAACTATTGCTGCCCGCTAGAGGCCCTGGCAACACCCATCGCCGTCCACGAGATTCCTCCGTGCGTCCGAGGCCTATCGCTACCCGCTAGAGGCCTTGGCAACACCCATCGCCGTCTACAAGACTCCTTCATGCGTCCGGTGCCTATCATCATTCCCCCTGCGTCCCATGCCTATCATCTTGTGACCATGGAGAAACCATCGCCTTGTGCCTTGTCAAGAGCTAGCATCATCCATAAGGGATGCGCCGCCTCCTTGCACTGCCCACCATAATGTCTATCGACATCTGGCTTTCCCCTTTTCTTCGATGTCTCATTCTTTCCTCTCCACCTCTTTCTCTTCTCACTTGATTGAGGGTAGACCTAGCCTAACGTTGATGCACTGACCTCGGCTTCGAGTAGTATTGCCACCGTGCTCGTCCTTGAACCCTGCCCGTCTTGCTATCGCTTCTAGTCGGCAACTTCTAGCCATCATGCTAGTCTCACCCTTCAGTCAAGTTCTCTTCTCCTTTCTATCTTTCATCTAACCTTGCACTTCATCGCCTTCTCCTATGAACGTGCATTGCCCGAAGACAAGGTTGGGTCCTTTTCGACCCAGTTGTCTTATAAATTAACCATAGAAGTATTGTGCAGAAAAATAGGAGGGTTACAGGTCAAGGGAGGTAACTTCGAACCAGCTCAAGCAGTTAGGGGGCTTTCTTCGTGATCTACGAGGGCGCCCACGTGAGCCAGCTCGAGTAAGTCCCGAACCCACCAAAAATTCCTCTCTCATTAGTTGGTATACCTGCCCTTGCCCTCCAGCAAGGTTCTGAGAGAGCGATCTGAGGTTGAGACTTAAGAGGTGGTTGGGTATACAGGATCAGAGGCATCCCAGGGAATTGGAGGATAGGTAGATTGTTTAGGGTATTTGGGAGGAGGAACGAGCCCAAGAAGCTTGAGGATGGGTAAATTAGTTGGGGTATTTGGCTGAGGGAGAAGTGGAGGACTAGAAGACTTCAAGATGTCTGGCTTTTGAGGTGGAGGTTACAGTGTTTTCCCCAATCTCAGGCTCATTTTCCCCATGCTGGGTGATGCTTCTGATATCTGCACCATATGACAGGTTTCCTGAGAATAGAAGCTCTTCCCTCTTAATTCTCTCAGCCTTTGCTCAAAGTCAGGCTCAGGAGGCCACTGGGATTTACTTGGCTTTAACTTCTTGCGCTTTCCAAAAGAGGATGGCTCTAACTGGGCTCGAGCCGCCAGAGCGTCAGTGACTGTCAAGAATCCAACTTCCTGAGCTAGCGTCTTTCTTAGCCGCATCTGTTGCATCCATCTTATGTTGGTTCCTTCGAGTTCTCTGTCAAAGGCCTCGAAGTCTGGACATTTTAGGATTGCACCTGCAGAAGACATAGAAGAGGAAGAGGAAGAAGAAGAAGAAGAAGCAGAGGATGAAGAAGAGGAGTTAGTAGGTGAGGGGACTTTAAGGTCATTCCCCTCATTGGATCGATCTGGATAGCTTTTTACATCATCACCAGGTTGGACATCTGCACGAAGTCTTTTTGGTCTTTTGCCTGCCTAGATCGTTAGGGGGTGCTTTTAATGCCGTCACCCTCATTGGACGTGCCCCGAGCAGGAGATGACCCAGGGATGTCCTTTTGGTGAGGTGAGGGAGAAAGAATGATCGCTCCAGGGATGAAATCCTGTAAGGTTGGCAAGGAAGGAATAGGCCTAAGAAATTCTTGCTTGACACCTTGTTATTTCGACAAGCAGCCCTTGGGGCCCTTCTCCTAGCTTTCATCGGAAGTGCTTGATTCATCTCGCTAGGTTTGTGAACAACCATAGCATTGTGAGCTGCCTCTCTCATTAAAGACTTGAGCCTTCTTTGCCTGTGCTAGACTCTCCACGGCTGGGAAGTTGAGGGTTAAGGAAGATCCAAATCCTCATTACCCGGGTCTTGTGTTGGGAGGTCCTCTCGCATCGATGAAGCAGTGACTTGGGGGTCTCCATCTGAAATGTTACAAGCTTCTTGGCATCCCTGTATTTTCTTTCTGATTATGTCATGAAAACTGGAGCACTCGCTCAGGTCATGGCCCAATATCTGATGGTATGGACACCAATGGTTCTCAATTTCATAAGCAAGGCGTCGGGGCTGCCCTACCGGCTTTGGTGTGATGAGGCCTTCTTGAAGCATCATGAATAATAAGGCGTGAAGGAGATCGAGCGCTTCACCTTCCTCGTGGACTGTCACTATGTGGGAAGCTTCGGCTGTCCCGAATGCCTTCTTTAGCTCTTCGAGTTTTATCTTACCCTTCTGGATCAGAGCCTCAATGATATCTTTGAGCATGTAGCATTCATCTGTGGGTTGGTTAATCCTTCGATGGTAAGCACAGTAGTTTGCATGAGTGTCGAGTCCAACTTGCTCATGAAACTTGGACTCAGGTAGCTCGATCAAGTTCTGTTCCAATAACAGTCGGACTAATGCGGGAACTCATTCTTTTTCAAAAGGGTAGACTTTATTCTTGTGCCTGGCCCAATAATCATCTCTATTAAGGTTCACAGGTGGAAGTACGCGGTTGTCGGACTGTTGCTGCTTGCCTAGTGTTGTCTTTGCTCTGCTTACCCCTTCGAAGAGGTCCAAAGTCTGGGAGACAACTTTCTTTGAATCACTAATTGTGACAGCTGCATTGATCACCCCTTTTTGCTGATTGCCTCGGGCGTTGGTTCGAGAGTTTCCATTACCCCGGTTATTTCTCGAGCTCGAAGACTATTGTCGTTACCCGCTATGGTGGTGTGATAAGCTCTCTATGCGAAGAGACTTAGAGATGAGCTCTGACATGGAGGTCAGATTTGAGGCCTTGAAATGTACGGTGATCTCTGGTGGCATGTTTTGCACACAGGTCTAAACTGCTTCCTTCTCAGGCATGCGATTAGGATGGCGAGCAGCCAAATCCCTCCACCTTACTATGAATTAATCGACGGGTTCGTCTGGTTCCAAGGTCAAGGTGAGAAGCTTTATAGTTTGGACCTTTCTCTCGACCTCATAAAAGCGCTGATGGAACATTTTCTCCATTTCCTCCCTAGTATGCACTGAATTTGGGGGAAGCCAAGCATACCACTAAAAGGGAGGGCCGATAAGAGTTTCAACAAATTGATGGAAGAGGAGTCTCCCATCAGTCGTTGTCTTTTGACATGCCGCTTGGAAGTGAGCGGTATGCTAGTGCGAGGATGTGGTACCATTAAATAGGGGAAACTTCCCTTTCTTGTAGTCTGAGGGAAACGACACCTGATCAATGTAAGAGGGGTATTGGCTTTTGGTAAAGCGTTGTACCATGTATACCCGAGATCTGCCTATTCTTTAGGTTGTAGGTTACCATAGCATCGATGTCTGCCTGTGAGAGGAGGTGAAGGACAAAATTGTCTTGTGAAGCAGAAGGAGGAGGTTGTCTTGGAGCTGCAAGGGTCCGAGTGCTGGGAGTCGATCCCATGACGGGACACATTGACTAGGGATCGCATGCTTTCCATACGATCAATTTTCTCCATCATTGTTTGCACCATCTGTTCGAACCTATCCATGTCTGCTTCTTGGAATTCGTTGGGTTCATTTACAACCATGACGCTGACTATTTCTCTAGGGAGGTCAGGCTTAGGTGAAGTTGAGGGCTTCCTATCTTGACAAGTTGTGCGTGACTGATTGGCAGTAATGGCTCAGCATGCCTTGACTGGACTCGACTTTTGTATGTTGAGCATGTAAGGACCGGTTCTCGACGGTCTTGAGACCGTGGCTGCTGAGTGGTTGGGTCATCTTCTACGATACAGACCATTGTACACGGTTCTAGTACCTCTTCTTCGGGCTTTGTCATCTGAAGAGGGTAAAAGGGATTTTGATGTAGAGGATCATCGAAACTGGGTGCTCCGACTGTCTAGGTCGCTTCCCTTATCAGGATTTGCAGACCCCTGTCATGCTTGGCTTTGAGGCAACGATGAACCTCATGCCAGAACTGCGATCGAGATTGCAGCCGGTCAACTCTTCTTGCACAAGAGAGAGTTGTCTCCATCAAGTGAAACAAAGGGTGTGGGCTAGGAACTGGGGTCAACCTGGGCGGGGGAGGACAAAGGACTTGATCTCCCATCAGGTCTCTGCCCCAAGCTTTGTTATGGGCTCCAGAGGCATGACCGAGATGATAGGGCTGAGATGGAACTCTTGGGGAAAGTCTTCGAGTATCAAGGCTTGAGGTGCTTGCCCGAAAGAGACGGGGCAAGCAAGGGAAGGATCGACTCATAATGGCGCCTGAGTCGAGAGCAAGGAACTGCAGTTTGGGAAGGTGGCGCGGTGCAACCCTTGAAGAAGGATTACGGGTGACTTGGAGGTCAGCCCGGGATCGAACAAGTGGTCCGGCCTTAAGAGGCCGAGATCTGTGAGCAGGTGTCTGTACGAAATAGGAAGAAGCCTGCCCCTTACAAGGTACACTAGTGTGTGCTGAGTGAGAGGACGAGGTGGCCGTCTCCCATGTACTCGGGTTGGCGCAGCGATGGCTTTGCCCCGAGTGGTGGGATGCACATGCATAGCGTGTATAGGACCTGGCCTGAGGAGGCCAGATCCTGAACACTAACTCGAGTTAACATAAAGGCTGCCCCAAGGTGTGGCTCAAGTGGATGACCCACGAGCCTTAGTGTGTGTGCAAGAGATGGAGGCCCCAAGGTCTCCTTCTATATGTGTTGAGACTCTAAGCATAGAGACCCGAGGTGGTGGAGGAATGTGGGGGGTAACCTTGTGGTGACCCACAGGAGTAATGGAAACTTCCTTGCCTTTTGCAGAAAGGGACTAGGTAGCCTTTCGGCGTACCTCGGCAATACGACCGGCAAGTGATTTGTCAGTGACAGGGTGCATGCTGTGAATGGTACAATGCAAAGTACTTTGGTGGAGGTTCCATTAGAGCCAGGAGATGGGGAGTTAGGGACCTTTAAGTCCCTCCTCACACCTATCCAGGTTAAGACCTAGGAGCTAGACATTGGGTCTTTACTCAAGAGGAAACTTGGGAACGAAGTTCGAGAAACTTATTCTCGAGGGACGCTCGTGAATACGGGGATGAGTAAATCTCCAATCCGGATAAATGAGTAAAGGAACCCAGAAGCCATGTGTGTGCAATGCAAAAAACAAACGGAGCGACTAGCCAACCTAAGATGATCTGACAAAGGGGTAGTAAGTCCTTAGTAGAGTCGCCAAGCTGGTTAGTAAGTCCTGGTAGTAAGTCCAGGTAGTCCGGGTAGTAGATGTGCTACCTCTGAGTAAGGGGTAGTAAGTCCAGGTAGGGATGATCTGGTGGCACGTGTCTCAGGTTTCAAGGGAACCCGAGACTTGAGATCGCTCTCTCAGGAACCTTGTTTGCAAACAAGGGTAGGTATACCAACCGATGAGAGAGGAATTTAAGGTGCATTTAGCACTTACTCGGAATGGCTCACATGGGCTCCCTCTTAGATCACGAAGAAAGCCCCACAGTCCTTCACCTGGTTCGAAATCGCCTCCCTTAGCCTATACTCTCCTATTTCTGCAATCACACACATGGTTAATGTTACAAGACAAGTGGGCTAAATGACCCCACCTTGTCTTTGAGTGAATGTATACAGGCGTGAACATCCAAGAGAAGAAAGAAAATAACAAGAGAGTGCAAGGAAGAAAAGGAAGAGATAGAATAGAGGAAAGGGGAGAGAAGAATTTGACCAAGTGGCTAGAGTGATACAGTGGCTAGATCAGTAGGTGGTTGACTTAGCATGGTAGCAAGACAGGTACGGTAACTCAGACCAGCACAATGGCATTACTACTAAACGATGAAACCAACACCAACCATCCTGGCACGATGGCTAATCTATCGTGACAGTAAGACGGACACGATAATTCAGACTGCACAATGGCATTACTGCTAGACGACAAGACTACCATGACAGTGCTAATTTCAAGCTCCCTTGGTCAAACGAGATAAGAAAAAGAAAGAATAGAGAAAAGAAAGGGAGGGCAAAGGGAAAATAGAAAAAGAGAGAAAGAGAGAGAAGAAAAGAGAAGAAAGAGTACGGAGAGAGAAGAAAAGAAGAGAGAGTGAAAAGATAAGAAAAAGAGAAAAATAGAGTAGAAGAAGGGAGAAGAGAGAAGAAAATGAGAAAAAGATGAGGAAGAAAGAAGAGAGAGAGGGAAGAGAGAGACAAAGAGGAGAGAAAAGAGGATAGGAGGAAGTGATAGAAAGAAAGAAGAGAGAAAAAGAAGGAAGAAGGAAGATAGAGAAAGACAGAGAGAGAAAGAAGAGGGAAGAGAGAGAAAGGCAAGGAGAGAAGGAAGAAGGAAGAAAGAGAAGACGGGGCGAGAAAGAAGACAAGGATGACGATGGGCTTTCGCCATCCATGACAGGAGAGAGAGAAGAGAAAGAAGCATGGATGATCATGAGTTTATGTCGTAGAAGATAAGAGAGAGAGAAGAGGAAGAAACATGGATGGTGATGAGCTTTTGCTGTCCATGACAAGAGAGAGAAGAGGAAGAAGGTACATGGACGGCGACTGGCTTTCGCCGTCTATGGCAAGAAAGAGAGAAAAGAAAGCAACATGGATGATGATGGGCTTCTACAGTCCATGACAAGAGAGAGATAAGAGGGAGAAATACGGATGATGATGGGCTTCTGTCGTCCATGACAAAGGTAAGAGGAGATAGAAAACATGGACGGCAATGGGCTTCCACCATCCATGACATGAGAGAGAGAAAGAACATGGACAACGATGAGCCTCCGCCATCCATGACATGAGAGAGAGAAAGAACATGGATGGTGATGAGCTTCCATCGTCCATAACAAGAGGGGAAGAGACCTAGACAGTGACCCGGCCCGGCACTAAGGTCAGGCCCAACTCACTGTTCATGTTCCAAGAGACAAGAAAAGAAAGAGAATGTTATGCGCGACGATAGGTACCGTCTTGCATGATTGAGGAGGAGAGGGAAAGGAAAAATTAGAGAGAGAAAAGGAAAAAAAAGAGAGAAAGAAAGAGAACAGAGAAAGAAAAAAAGGAAGAGAGAAAGAAACATGGAGGAAAGAGAAAGGAATGATAGAAAGAAGAAAAGGAGAGAGAGAAGAGAGGAGGAGTGAGAAAGAGAGATGAGAGGAGAGAAAAAGAGAGAGATGAGATGAGGAGAGAGAAAGAGAGTGATGAGAGGAGGAGAGAGAAAGCTACCTTATCGAAGGGTACCGGCCTTTTTCTTCTCTTTCCTCTCTCTCTCCAACTTGCACCCACAATCTCAAAGAAAAATCTCAAATTTTATTGATCGGTCTAGAGAATGAGGGGGGAAGCCCTTTACAATTAGATTTAGCACATATTTATAAAATTAGGCCCAAACATGGGTGGATGCCCAAAATCTATCCTAATTGTTGAAAATTACAATTATTTTAAATTAAAAGAAAATCTAAAAAAAGGGTGCAAAGTGATGGTTTTGCCCCTGTCCAACAATTCACGAAATTTCAAAACAGTCACTGCTGCTGCCCTAGAACGTGCGTGATCTTTCATGGATGATTCAGGGTTGCTTTGGCACTCGTTTTGCGAAAAGATAATTACTTTCGTGTTGGGCTCAGCATGACAATCTATTTGATATCAACTTCGAACCACGTATCGTGTTTTTAGGCCATGATCATGCAACTCGAAATTTGCATGAATCTTGGAAACTTTGGATAGATGGTGTGCTCCTTCCTTTATAGTTTTCTTTGATTTCTTCATTGAATCGCATTGAGCATACCATCACGATCGCATTGAAACAAACGCAGCTCGATTTCGTGTCCGAACGGATATTTCGCAACTTTTGGGTTTTGGCCAGAATTTAAAATTTTAGCTGTCAGAATTTACAGCAATTTCGATGCCTTCGTGTATCGAATTTGACCATTCATCACATGCAGGGTTCAGACCAGGTATAGCCCTAGATCTTACGCACGCGATGGAACTGGTATCGCGTTGATCCGATGTGCGAGGGCCATGATAGGGTCGTTTAAGTGGGTCGTGGTGCTGCTGAATTTTCTGCAACTTTTGTCATGAATCGTCAACTTCTCTCTAGCTTTTGTCATGAGGCCCACCCCTTTTTTAAGGTTTCACCCATAACTTTGTGCTGGAGCATCTGTTTGAGCCAAAACTTGACCCATATGGGTTTTCAACAGTGCCGGATTCAATGGTAGTGGTCCCACAACTATTTCAAGCACCGAAAGTAGAGTTCTATGTATGTGGTCCGTTTCAAGGTGCTAGAGGCTGATTTTTCCAAAATTTTTTCTTCGTCTGCACTACCTTCGACATGTTGGATAGCGACAAAACTTGGCAGGTAGCCTTTTGGAGTGCTTAAGAAGATTTTCACCCATTTTGGTACAATTTTAAGATTGTCGAAAATTCCACTGTATGTCAGGGCTTTATTGACTGGCTTCCTCTTTTATTCTACATCGGCAACTTCCACGATCTTCGGCAACCTCCGAACTCTTCACAAATTCCTACAACTCTCCCATTTTCCCTCCCTGCGTTTTCTCTCTTTAAAAAACCACAATGCAAAACACGTACTTCTTTTTTTTTATTTTCGTATTCTTTCTTTTTCGTTTTATGCTCTCGTTAATTTCGTTATGTTCACCCCCTCACACTATTTCGTTCAACTCAACAACCCAACATAAGCTCTCTCTCTCTCTAAACTTAAAAGAAAAAAATCACTAATTGACTTTCTCTCTCTCTCTTAACTAATGTATTCTCTTTAAAAATTTATTCAACCATCTCATTTTTTTTCTTCTACCCCTTCCCTTTCATTTTATTCCATTTTATTCCCTTCCTCTCATTTTATTTTATTCACTTCATTTTATTTTCATTTGTTTTATTTTATTCTATTTATTTTTTACTTATTTTATCCTACCATACCTTACTTTATTTCATTCATTTATTTTATTTTATTATCTCATCTTATTTTATTTTTATTTTATTTTATCTCATTTATTTTATTTTACTTTACTTCATTTTATTTTAATTAATTCCTTTACCTATTTTATTTTATTTCATTCTAACTCCATTTTCTAAATTTTAGTTTATTTTTATTTTTAATCCATCTCTTTCATTTTCATTTCATCTCATTTTCCATCACTCTTATTTCACTTTCATCTCTTTTGGAAGATCTAACGAGAGCCAAGCTAGTCTTCACCTCTCCTCTTTCTCTCCTTTGCTTGTTTGACTAGAGGGCAGGCTGAGCCTTGTGTTGCTGTGCCAGTCTTGTCATCGAGTAGTTTAGCTATCGTGATGGTCTGAGTTATTGTGCCTGTCTGGCTGCCATGCCAGACGAGCTGTTGCATCAGACTAGCCGCCATGCCAGTCTTGTCGTCGAGCAGTTTAGCCGTCATATCAGTCTGAGTCACCATGTCGGTCTAGCTACTGCATCAGACCAGCCGTCGCGTTAATCTCATCGTTGTGTCAGCCTGGCCGCCCAGTCAAACTTTTTCTCTCTCTTTCACCACCCTACTCTTTCCCTTCATTGTAAAAGATGTATTAAGAGTTCTTTATCAAGGAGATGCCGCAAAGCCATCGGGCTAAGTGCCTCGATCTAGCCCTCCAGATTAGATGATTTGGAGGCACGTATCTCGGGTTTCAATAGAACTCGGGACTTGAGATCGCTTTCTCAGGAACCTTACTCAAGAACAAGGGCAGGTGGACCAACCAATGAGAGAAGAATTTAAGGTGGGTTAGGGACTTACTCGGGCTGGCTCACGTGGGGGCCGTCTTAAATCACAAAGAAAACCCATCAGTCGTAAAAGTGGTTCGGCAACGCCTCCCTTGACCTGTATTCTCCTGTTTCTGTAATCACACACACATGGAAAATGTTACAAGACAAGTGGGTCAAGGGACCCCACCTTACCTTTGAGTGAACGTACACAGGCGTGCACATTCAAAAAGAAGAATAGAAGAATGAAGGAGTTAAGAATGGGATGAGTGGGATTTGACCAAATGGTGAGACCAAGTTAGTGACCAGATTCATAGGTAATTAACCCGACATGGTAGTAAAATGGGCTTGATAACTCAGACCGGCTCAATAGAACTACTACTAGACGATAGTACCAATACCAACCAGCTTAATATGATGGCTAGTCTGTCGGGACAGTAAAGCGGGCACAGGAACTCTAACCGGCACAACAGCGTTACTGCTAGATGACAGGACTACCATGGAATGCTAGTCTCAAACGCTCTTGATCAAACGAAAGAGTAAAAGAAAGAAAAGAGAACATAAAGATAGAGAAAGGAGAAGAAGAAGACAAAAAGAAGAGAAAAGAGAAGAAGAAGCAAAGTGAGAGAGAAAACAGTGTGAGAAGAAGAAGAGAAGAATAGAAAGAAAGGGGAACGGAGAAAGAAAGAACAAAAACAAAAGAGAAAGGATTCAAAGAAAAGAAAGAGGAAGACAAAGAGGAGAGAGAATAGTAGGGAGAAGAAGAAAGAGAGAGAAGGGAAAGAAAGGAGAAAGAAGACACAGACGGCAATGAGATGTGGAGAGAAAAAGCTCAGCTGACAATGGCCTTCCCCTATCTTTGACAGAAGAGGAAAGAGGAAAGAGTAAACACAAGCGGCAATAAGGTCTATCGTCTGTGAGAGAAAGAAGAGAAGAGAGAGAACACAAGTGGCAATGTGTTTCTGCTGACATAAAGGAGGAGAGAGAAAGGCAACAGGCGACGATGTGCTTCTACCGGCTGTGAAAAAAAGGAGAAGAGAGAGAGAACACAAGCGATGATGCTTCCACCGGCTGTGATAGAAAGGAGGCGCTGTGTTTATGTCGGCTGTGACAGAAGAAAAAGAGAGAGAAGACACTGGCAGTGATGTGTTTACGCTGGCTATGACAGAAGAGAGGAAAGAGAAGACACAGGCGACGACAGGCTTCCGATAGACGTGACAGAAAGGAGAAGAGAGAGAAGACACAGGCGGCAATAGGTTTATGTTGGTTGTAACAAAAGAGATGAAAGAGAGAGAAAGCACAGGTGGCGATGTGCTTCTGTTGGTTGTGATAAAAGAGTGGAAAGAGAGAAGGCACAGGTGGCGATAGGTATACGCCGGCAGTGACAGAAGAGAAAAGGGAAGTTTGACAGAGGCCGGACCCGCCACTCAGGCTAAGGCCCAGCTCACTGTTCATGTCTCAGAAGCAAGAAGACGTCGCACCAGACGATGAGTTTTCCATGTATGAATGGAAAAAAGAGAAAAGTGCAGGGAAAGAGAAAATTGATAAACCAGAGAGGGAAGAGAGAGAGAGATAAAGATGAGAGAGTAAAGAAGAGAGAAAAAGAGAGATAGAGTTGAGAGAGAAAATAAGAGGAGAGAGAAAATTACCTTATCAAGGGATACCGACCCTTTTCTTCTCTCTCCTCTCTCACTCTCCAATTTGCATCCACAAACTTAAGCAAGATTGAAAATTTTATTGAATGATCGAAGGCTTTTTACAATTAGGTTTAGTATGTTTATATAGAATTGAACCCAAACATGGGTGGATGCCTAAAAATTACCTAAAATGATGATAATTACAATTACGCTTAATTAAAGAAAATTAAGAAAATAGGGTGAAAAATGAAAATTTTGACCATGCCTAAAAATTCATGGAATTTTAAAATAGTCCTTGCTGCTGCCCTAGAACTTACGTGATCATCGATGACTGATCCAAGGTTGCTCTGATGCTCGTTTGATTGAGATATTATTTTCTTGTAGGGCTCTGCCTGGCGATCAATTTGATACCCATTGCTAGCCATGGATCATGTTTTTAAGCCACGATCGTGAGACTTAAAATTTCGATGAATCTTGAACTTCGGATCGATAGTGTGCTTGTTCCTTGATGTTTTTCCATGATTTCATCGATGTAGTGCACTGAGCATGTCATCACGATCACGTGGCAACAAACGAGACACGATTTGGACCCCGAACAAAGATTTCGTAACTTTAGAGTTTTGACCGAAATCTGGAATCCGGTGGCCGAAATTTACAGTCACTTCGTCGCCTTCGTGTGCAAAATCAAATCGTTCATCGTGTACGGGGTTCGGACCAATGGGAGCCCTGGACCTTACACCCACGATGGAATTTGTTTCACGCAAACCCGATGCGCGAGCATCATGAGTTGGTCGCTCGAGCAAGGCGTGTCGCTGCTGATTTTTCTGCAACTTACTTCACAAATGGGCAACTTCTCTCAAGCTTTTCTCCCTACTCGAATGTTTGTCACTGGGCGTACCATATATCAAAATGCTCATTTTGACGAGACGAATATGCTCACAAAATTTGAGCACGATTCGACTCTAAACGAATGAGATATGGGCTCCAAAAGTCACTTCCTATGACTGTGAAAGCAACCACCTTTAATGGTGTTTTTGTAAGGGTGGCCACACAGGAATAGTGTACAGCTCCTTCTGTTTCAATCTTTTGCTCATTATTTTGTTTTGAAATGCCTGATTAAGCTGAAACTTGACCCATAGGGGTTTTTGACCGTGTCGGATCCAATGCTAGTGGTACAGATATTTAATGTATCGAAAATATAGTTCAATTTATAGGGTCTATTTCAAGGTGCTAGCGGTCAATTTTTTCAAAATTGTTTATGTGTTCATTGCCTTAGACATATCGGAATGCGACGAAACTTGGCAGGTGGCCTTTTGGAGTACTTATGAAGATATTGACCAGTTATGGTGATATTTTGAGACTATCAAGAATTCCACTGTATGTCAGGCTTTATTGACCGACTTCCTCTTATTTAGCATCGGGCACCAAGGTGCTGAAAAATGTGTTCAAACAACTTGCCTCACCGAATGTTATTTCCTCTGCTTTATTACTTTTTTCTTCCTAGCCACATGACCACGTGAATGCTGAGGAGATATCCATGCAATGTTGTAACTAGGATGCTCAAACGTAGGGATGTATTGTTCACATGTGCGTCCGTGGAGACTTTTGGGGGAGAAGAGACTTTTTTTAGGGATCCTGTCAAAGTCTTCATCCTCAAGCGACGAATTGTGATTCTGATAGCTGAGGATTTTGTACGAACCTCATTGGTCAGAATCAGGCCTGTCTGCCAAATGAGTGCCATGCTGAAGGGCATTATTCCCATTTGATCTGGGTTTGTTTATATCCTCTGGTGTTGATCCACGTTTCGAGGATTTTGTTTGTTTGTTGTTGTGCTGAAGGACCTTCTATCGCCGTTATCTTCTTTGTGCACCAGTTATTCCTTGGTAGGCAGGGTACCTCAGTTTATCGAGGTGACCGGCTTTGGGTATAACCCCTACCCACTGCTTTGTAGTTTCGACAATCAAGATACCTCTCTTTTTTGTCCGAGGTCGCCCCAGAGGACTCAATCCTAATTACCGCACCAAAGTCATGGTTGACTTAGCTTTCTTGGGGCGTCTTCAACATCTTGGAATGTGTTAGTGACCTCTTGGAAATGATGCTCTTCTTCATGAGACTTATCTTGCGTTCTTGGTGAATCTTCTGTCCTTGGAGTCCTTTTTACGAATGGACTCAGGCTGTCAAAATCGTTTCCTTGAAGCTCGTATTTTTGGGTCCTGGCATTATGACACCAGGGATTTTCTTTTTGAATGTGAGCTGAAACCACCTGTGGAGGCGAGTGCTACATCAACCTATTTATTAGTCCAAGTGTCCTTGGCAGATTTTCACTTAGACTTTTACTCATGGCATTCCTTTGTGCAGGTATACGCCATGCCCGCGATTATTATATATTTTTTCATTTCTTTTTCTTTTTGAGAGGGCATGTTTAAGGTCATGCCGTCGGACTAGTGAAAAATAGTTTAACATCGTGTGGCCTGGATGTGCACTATAGTTTTAAGGTCATATGCACTATAGTTTTAACGTCATACAGCTGAACCATGGTGGTGATGGATGGCAGTCTGTTGAGGCGACAGAGTGAGTATGGTGGTGGTTTGACTCACTTTGGGAGATGGCACGAGTGTTGTCTATAAGGGGTGGATAGTGTACGCTCACCCTATGACAAGGTGGGGTCCTCAGACCCACCTCTCTGTACTCTAATGTGTGTGTGGTTGCAGGTAAGAAGAAACAGGTCAAGGGAGGCGATTTCGAGCCTTCCATAGGCCAGGGGGACATTCCACGTGATCTAAGAGGGCGCCCATGCGAGCTAGCCCGAGAGTGTCATGGATCCATGAGAGGTAAGTCCCGCCTCACGACTCAAATTCCTCTCTCACTAGTTGGTACTCCTACATGTCCCAAGAGAGCGGTCTCAGGTCCAAGGTCCATATCAAACCCGAAACCATGCCATCAAGTCAAACCAACCTAGAGGGTGAGATCGAGACATCTAACCAGCTTGGCGAATCCATTGGGGACAAGCTACCCCAACGTTGGATCATTCTTGTGTGGCCTTTCCTTTCTTCTGTTTCCAGCTCAATATACACTCACTTGTCTTCGAGGTTGCTCAACCCCTCATCGGAGTCGGGGATTTCGTAACACTTGCACTCGTGAGTCTTTGTTGGGAATGGGTTCCGGGAACCTCGTTCCTGACCTTTCTCCTGAGCATAGACCTTGTGTCGCGCTCCCCAGGTCTTCCCTTGGATAGAGGTGGGGATGGACCTAAAAGTCCCTCACTCCCTAGCTCCTTGCATTGATGGACCATTCAACAACGCACCTTACATTGGTGGCACACAAGCCACCACGCACATCATGCACCCTGCTACCGGTAAGTTACTTGCCGGTCCCACTGCTCGGGGCAGCCCAAGGGCCGCCCCTCCCTCTTCCGCGACGGGCAGGTCATTTGTCGTTTCCCTGCGGGTTGCGGCGAGGCTACTCCCCATTCTCTATCACCTCGGGCTCTTGTAACAAGAAGCTGAGACCAAGAGGTGGCAGCTTTAAAGCCACCCCGTCACGCACACCCACCAAAGCTAGTGGACATCCATTCCAGCTACACATCCAGGCAACCCTCAGATACCGCTGGACACTGTCAGGGTTTGGGTCTTCTTGAACCTAGCCTTACACATCTTTTGCATGCACACCTCACCACCCTTAGGTTACGTCAGGACACTATCAGGGTTTGGGTCTTCTTGAACTTGGCCCTACACATCCTATGCTTTGCAACACTTGGGGCAACCCACAAGTTACCTCGGGGCATTGTCAGGGTTTGGCTCTTCTTGAACCTGGCCTTGCTCACTCCTTGTGTATGCATTGCATCACTAGGGGCAGCCTTGTTGATGTGCCTACCCGAGCACACGAGGGGGGACCTCTTAGCCCCCCCTCCTAGCACATGCCTACTCACTCTGTGAGGGATGGTCACACAGTCATTCCATCATGTACTAATGCTCACGACATTGTGTCTCTTAAGGCCAGACATGCTACTCGAGCCTGGGTTGGCCCTGAGGTCACCCAAAGTCCTTCTTCAAGGGGCACACACATGCCAATCATGCGACCTGCCCTGAGCACACCTTTGCACTAACTTCCCCTACTTCTGAGGGCAAAGAAAAGAGCACCATTGAAGACTTCTCTTCAGAAGATGAGAGCCCTTTCTTCCCCCTAACTCCCCTTGATGCAGATGATGCTAGAAAAGCATGGCATGAGGTGAACACTAAAAAGGTTGCTTATGGCAGAATGAAGCCAGTTATCTACGGAGATCCAGGTCTCATTTGGGGCAAAGACAAGCCTACGAACAAGGCAAAGAGCCAGTCTGACCCCAGTGACCCCATCAATCCTGATCCCATCGCGCCATCACCCGATTAGACACCTGAACCCAGTTCAGGTCGAGGCACCGAGAGTAATGGTTTCTTCGAGCAGACTGAACTCGAGGCAGCTCGTGGGCTTGAATCACTTTCCCCTAGACTCCTGTTGAGCCGGAAGGCACTGCTGCAGGACAGTCCCGGTGCCTCAAGTAAGATGGATACCAAACCCACTAAGGGGCACTATACATGACACCCTTGTGGTGGAGAGTTTGATCTATGGAGAGATAGGTCCCCTTCCCATAATACAAGAGAATGACCCACTATCTCCCCCTAATGTCTTCCTTGACATCCTGGCTCCCCAAGACGAAGCTAAAAAGAAGACTGGTACTGTTGAGCTGCTTCAAGGGTTTGAATAATTCATTGTCAAGGTCGACCTTCTGAATAAGAAGGAGACTCTGCCATTGTCCACTTTCCTTCCATCTTTGCATGAATCTTGGAGACGTGATGGACAACCATCTGCTCTCGTTGGTTCTAATGATGTAGCCTCCCTCGCTCGCTCTCGCCCAAACATTCTACCTCTAACGAGAATTCGTCACTCTCATTGGAGGAAAGCTGCTCCCCAGTACTGGATGAGATGAGCTGCACCCCTATTGATAGCCCAGCTCAAATGGATCCCCATGCCCTGAGAACACCATGACTCCCTGCAAAGCCAACTGCCTGCTCTCCCTGTGTTGTGAATGCCTCGTGCGTTCTTGAGGGTGATGATAAAAGCTTGTTGTCCTATGAGAGGTTCAGGTTCTCTCTTGATGGTAAAGATCCCTCAAGTATAGTTGGTGACGAAACAATGGTGATCACTGAAGTACCAGAATCCTATGGAGACGCAATCGTACAGCTTAAAGCCGCATCAAGGAAATTACAAGCCGAGATGAGATCAAGAGATGAAATTATAGAAATCTTGCACCAAGAGCTATTAACGTCACGTAGGCTTGAGCGTATACCCTTGGGGCACCAATCCGTCTTTACTATCCCTCAAGCATCACTTCTGGTCATTGAAACAAGGTCATCAAGAGAAGAGCTACTCCCGCCCTCGCCTCCCTCATTACCAGTCCCTTCCCCATCTTTTCTTCAGATTGAGAACAGAGGACTAGTAGAAGGCATGGTAGCTAAAGCATCAAAAAGATGTGATCTCTCAATGATAGAGAAGTTGAATCGCTACCATATGCTTCACCTAGCTTATGATCAAACTTTATTGTCACAAGGAGACCAAAGACTCGACTTGCCCAAGTACAATGTCATGCGCTTCTCAAGGTGCAGCCGATGCAAGGGTTATTCTTTTGATAAGTGCATGATCCCTGAGTTGCTTGAAACTCTCTTTTCCAAGGGGATGATCGAACTACCAACGCCAAAAAGACCAAAGGAAGTCGGGAAGGATGATTAGCTCAATTATTACTGATATCATAGGATGTTTAGTCACAAGACTAAGGAGTGTATTACCAGTGGAGACACTATCCAGAAACACATAAACAATGGGGAGCTTGAACTAGCAGAATGATTCCACAGATGATCCAGTGCTGCACCGTGGTCCAAGCTGCAAGACCCTAAACTGCATAGCCACGGTTCTAGCTACGAGGCCCTAAACTGCATAGTCATGGTCCAAGTTGTATGACCCTAAAGTATAACAGATGCCTTGGTTGCACGGTAATAAATTGCACAACATACGGTCTTGGAGGCACGACCTTAAACATGCCCTCAGGTCTTGGTGTACGACCTTAAAGCACACTGTCACTACGGTCTCGGAGGCATGACCTTAAATCACGCCAAATCGACGATCACTATGGCATGACCTTAAACATGCCTTCGCAAAATAAAAAGAGAGAGGGGACAGACATGATGAAAACTCGAAAGGGCCTCATGAAAAAAATTGTCGAAACACGGACATGGTGAAAGCTTGAAAGGGCACCATAGGAAAAAGTGTCAAAAGAAAAAGAAGAAAAAGAAACAAAAGAAAAATGACAGGGCATGGTAGCATCACCAGCTATCGTAGGAAGAAGTCGTCAAATAAAAATATGGTCACGATGCGAACCTGAAAGGGCGATTAAGTAAAAAAGACACTTGTGAGGGAAAACGTGTTTACAAAGAGAATTCGTAATGGCTCACAGCCTCCTGAAGGGCAATGCTACCTCACCGTCGTGTGCACGTTCTTACCAACACGACTATCCAGACTGCCGTACGCGTTTCTTAAGATGGTGCCACCGTGCGCGTCGTGCTGAAAGCTCACCATACACGTCTCTCTATCTAGATCGTCGAGTGCATTCCGCCGAGCACATCTCCACATTAAGCCCACCGAACACGCCCCTCACCCATGCTGTCAAGCTCATTCCCTCTGCAAAGTGCTGTCGTGAGCGTTCTGTCGTCGTGCACGTTTTAACTCCCAGCCTGTCATGCACAAATGCTCTCTTCGAGCACGCCCTTGTCACATGATGTCGTGCTACTGTCGCTGTGAGACTCGCAATTGTTTTTGCCTTATGCGCACCTCGAAGTCAACTGTCGTGAACAACTCCCTGAGATGACCGTCGTGCACACCATGCTACCACGCACACCTAACTTCCATGTACCGCCGCACACAATCTTTCTGCCAATGCACCCATACCTTTTGCATGCTCTTCCACGCATGCCTTCCCTAGCCGGCCCATTCGTGTGTGCATCGAAAATTCCGACCCTCATCACCTCTCCATCCCCATTGAAGTCACATTCATGCCCTAATCTCTTATCCCTAGGGAGTCACACCCACTTCCTAATCCCCAGTGAGTCGGCTTAAGCCTACCATCCCTCACTGAGCCACCATCACCATCTGAACCCACTGCTCATAAATGGTTTCGACCATTTCATCTCCAGGGAGTCAGACTACCATCCACAGGCCCATTCCCCATGGAGCCTAATCCACTTCACATCTCCCAGTGAGTCCTCCCCTCATTGCCAACCCACATACATGGTGACTCATCATGGTCCAGCTGTATGACCCTAAACTATAGTGCACGTCCAGGTCACATGATGTTAAATTGCTTCGCACGACGGTGCAACTATATGACCCTAAACTATAGTGCACGTCCAAGCCACATGATGTTAAATTGCTTTGCACAACAATCCAGCTGTATGACCCTAAACTATAGTGCATGTCCTGGCCACATGATGTTAAACTGCTTAGCTCAGGTTCTGGTGGCATGATCTTAAACACACCTCCATGCACGTCCACACCATCTTCGCTGTCTCCCAGTAGATCCATCTCCATAAACTCCCAACATTCTCCAGTGAGTCATACCCATGCTCAAAAACCCACGGTGAGCCACTCCACCATCCATACTCACCGACAACTAGTGGGTCGCCATTATTCACCTTCCATCCAAACACAATCCATCATTCATAGGTGGTCTCATGCTATCACCCCAAAGTTAATCAAACCACCACCATACTCACCCCATGACCTCGAAAGACTGTCATTCATCGCCATCACAAACTAGCTGTATGGCCCTAAACTATACTGAACGTCCTGATTACATGATGTTAAACAGCTTTGCCTAGGCCCCGTAGTGTCACGACCCCGTCCCCGGCCGCCCTTCCATTAATGTCGGAGGGTGACCGAGCACGATTTCATGATCCCTAGGTAGCATATGTCACTCAGCTCAGAGTGGACTCAACGCTTTAATATCGGTGATTAAAGCCAACCATAGAAAAGGATGAAAACAGTAATTCTAAAGTGCAAATGTACATTTAGAATCGGGAGATTCCATACACCATAGAAAATGTCCCACATAAAATTTCTTCCAAAAATGTTACACTTGAGTATGGGGCATCGAGGCCCAATGTTACATATTTCCAAAATGAACAACAGAGTTAAGGCCAACCGCCCAATAATATACAATGTCGGAATTCCTCCTTAACAGGGTGTGGCCTTGACTTCCAACCGCAAACCTCGTACTTCTAACCCTTGACATGTCACAATCAATCTACAAGAGGGGAGACACAGTGAGATCAGCTATAAAGCCCAGTAAGTAGATCTAGGTGTTACGCATCATTATTCAGTCTATCCATTAGTCATGAACAGTTCTTTCAATTATAAAAATTCATAGTGCAAATGTCATATAAATCAAAAATCATATCAATGCATCTATTACGGGTGTCATATCAAAATTTCATAGTTATCATTCAATCATTACAATCGTCATAATTCACATGCATTATTTAGGCATCATCCATTCACTCCTTATTTCACCTACTCCCGAACTAGAAGCCCTATTCATCAGGCCAAGCCAATCCCATTGTTTAGGACCTCTACCATTCCTCGGGAGGGAGGGCAATGACAAGTGGAGAAATCCACTTCGTAATGCCCTCATACTCACACACACGGTCCCCAACGTGCTTTGGGATTTTTGATAGGCACTTACCTTGCTAGCCATCACTCATTAGTCTCATCATGTGAATTTCGAGGGGTGCGACCCTCCCATTTTACTTTCACCTAACTCCATCCTATCATTCAGCGAGTTAGGGAACATTGTCGGCATCACTTTTCTCAGCATAATAGTACCCGCTACCGATGAGTGTCTCATCACGTAGTGGGTAGTATCAGTATAACAGTATTCACTATCGATGAGTGTCCCATAGCGTAGTGGTCAATATCATAGTTATCATAACATAACAGTACCCACTACTAATGGGTGTCCCATTGTATAGTAGTCATCATCACAATATGGTAACATGTTCAAGCATTAAATTTACTCATACTTAGTCAGTGCCTTATGACAGATAATTCCAGTCTCATTATGCAAAGTCTGAGTTTTGTTCAGAAATATACAGCTATTATCTACACTATGCCACTTAGCATGAAACATCCATCATAAGAGGCCTATCACATGGCACTTACACTTATCAATTAGCATTCATAACACTTTCTCACATTAGCACTATGGCATTTATCATGTAACATTTATCCTAGAGCTATCACATGGCATTTGCACTTATCGAATATCACTTATCTCATGGTCACATAGCACTATTCACATTACACCATGGTGCTTAACATGTAGCATTCATCACATGACAACTATCACATAACATTTATACTTATCAATTATCACTCGTAACACTTGTCACTTGAATTGATTAGTGAATAGTTTCGTAAAAGAGTGCACAATTTCACTTATGGAAAAAGGAACGCCATCCTCAAACCGTGGAGAGTTTTAGTATAGTTCCAACATAAATTTTGAAAGAGACTCACTTATGGTTCATATATAAGTTATTTGAACACATGTGGGCAGAGTTTGAGCAAAAAACAATTTATTTCCAAGGCGAGCATAGAACTGAAATTTTCTGATAGTGATGTACCTTTTTTCTCGAGGGCATAACTCCCAATCTAGGACGATTTTCAAAATGATTTGAACATGAGATCTTTACAATAGGGGTAGTTTGAAGGTATTTGGACATTATTTGATAGGTCAAGAGCTCGACCCAAAGTGAGTGACAGTTGCTAGAATTTCCTGCAACTGTGACATACCCCCACATTTTGGGGTATATCTCTTAACCCATAAGAAATTGTAACATGGTGTAAAACTAAAAACTGTAGTAGACAAGCATAAATTTTATTCAAGACCGATTTGAGCCCATTTGGACATCGTTGGCTACTGAAAAGTTCAATACAAAAACCCTCACAATTCTTGAAAATTCCTTTTGCAAGTTTTGGCATGCTTCAAATAACATGACACCTCACAAGCCAAGATAAACTTTAATGAAAAACCTTATTCATGTTAAACTAGCCTTGCAAGTGAGCTACTCCACAAATTTCCACAACTAACAAGTTTATTTACCGCATTCAATCAATCATTCAAACTCATTTTAACTCAACCACACCCATATGCTTCATTATATTTTACTTATCCTTATTACTCAAATTTGGTCACTACCAAATTAATTGATACATAGATACTAAACCTACTTACCTAATGTTCACGGTGCCATCAAACCACCCACTCGCAGGCCACCTCAAGCTCCAAGCAGTGGCTTTCTCCAAGGCCAGCAGTTAACTCACGCTTTGGTTCTAGAGAGAATATATGAGAGCAAGAGAGGGAAACGGCAGTGAAAAGGAAGGGGAGAGGGGTTTAAGTACCCAAGGTAGGTGGGATTCATTGTGGCTGACCAGGTAGATGGAAATCACTGTGGCTGACCGTGGGCGGCACTGACACATATGGCAACAGTCAAATCTTCCCTTTTCACGCACGGTGCTAGACACGCATGGTGTTAGTGCCTTCTTCTTCATGCGCGGTGTTAGGGCCTTCTTCTTCATGCACAATGCTGCCTCTTCTCTCTCTCTCCTTTTTCCTCATGCACGACAATTGCCATGCACGGCTTTAACACTTCAACACGCGTGACAGCAACTTTCCTTCATCTGACTCTATTGTCGTGTGTGTCTCAAGTCCGAGAAAGTTCACGGTCGTTACATCATCCCCCCTTTTAAAAGGATTTTGTCCTCAAAATATATCATTTTCAATCCAAAAGGTGAGGGTATTTCTCTCAAATTTCGTCCTCCCGTTCCCATGTCGATTCTTCCCTTGAATGGTATTGCCACAACACTCGGATCAGGGGAACTTCTTTATTGCACAAAACTTGTACTCTTCTGTCCAATACCTCAATCGGTTGTTCAACATAGATCAAATCTTCTCTGATCGGATCTTATTCATACTTCAAGACATGGGACGGGTCAGGCTGATATTTTCTTAGCAACGGTATTAGCGTAACCGTTCTGCTGTCTTTGGGCCGTCCTGAGTCGTTCCCAAATTAAGGCGATTTTCTCAAAGGTTATTTGAACAATTTCGGGCCCCAATAATGGACGGGTCAGGCTGATATTTTCTTAGCATTGATACATGAAAAACATTATGGATGTTGGCCAATTCAGGTGGTAGGACAAGCCGATACTCCAATCTTCCAACTCTTTCCAAGATCTCAAAAGGCCCAACAAATCGCGGGCTCAGCTTCCCCTTTTTACCGAACCTCATAATGCCTTTAGTAGGTGATACTTTTAGGAAGACTCGATCACCCACTTCAAACTCGAGATCTCTGTTGCGATTATTAGTGTAACCCTTCTGCCGACTTTGGGCCATCCTGAATCGTTCCCAAATTATGGCGATCTTTTCAAAGGTTATTTGGACAATTTTGAGCCCCAATAATTTCTTTTCGCCCACCTCATCTCAACAGACGGGCGACCTACACTTTCTTCTATACAGGGCCTCAAAAGGTGTCATTTGAATACTGACTTGGAAGCTATTGTTATAGGCAAACTCTATTAGAGGCAAATGGTCTTCCCAGATTCCCTTAAAATCAGTAACACAGCCCTTAGCATGTCTTTCAAAGTATGAATGGTTCTCTCTGATTGCCCATCTATTTGGGGGTGAAAGGCGGTGCTAAAGGTAAGTTTGGTTCCCAAGGATAACTGCAGACTTGTCCAAAACGTACAGATGAATCGGGTGTTCTTGTCGAACACGATGGTGATAGGTATTTCATGTAACCTTAAAATTTATTTGAAGTATAACTGGGCCAACTTGTCCAAGGTGTAAGTTGTGTGAATCGGTAAAAAGTGAGCAGCTTTAGTTAATCGGTCCACACTGACCCAAATACTATCATGCCCCACACTTGACCTAGGCAATTCAAAAACAAAATCCATCGTGATGTGTTCCCATCTCCACTCTGGTATGGGCAAGGGCTATAACACTCTAGCGGGTTGCTGATGTTTCGCTTTCACTTGCTAACACGTCAAGTACTTAGGGACAAATTATGCCACCACCCTCTTCATATTGTTCCACCAGAAGACCTTGTTCAGGTCTTGGTACATATTTGTACTCCCTGGGTATACCGTGTGTCAGGAGTGGTATGCTTCTTCAAGAACAGTCATTTTTATGCATTTATCATTAGGAACACATACTCGACCCTTAAACCTTAACAACTCATCACTGCTCATAGTGCAATCCTCCTTTCCTTCTGTTTTCATTTCTTCAAGGATCTTCATAAGTTGAGGATCGTCTTTTTGAGCCAATCGAATCTATTGGAAGAGCTGAGGCTCTATTCTCATACATGAAAGCATTCCTTCCCCATCATTGAGGGTTAGAATTGGGTGTCATTCCACCGCATCCTCTAGTAATCTCATCGCTCAAACCATCAGGTGTGCCACTGATATTTCGGATGTCCAGCTTAAAGCGTCAGCTACTACGTTAGTCTTGCCTGGATGGTAATCGATTGTACATTCGTAGTCATTCAATAAATACATACATCTTCTTTGCCTCATGTTCAACTCCTTCAAGGAAAATAGGTACTTGAGGCTCTTATGATTTGTAAACATCTTAAATTGGGCCCCATAAAGGTAGTGTCTCAAGATCTTCAATGCAAACACTACGGCCGCAAGCTCCAAGTCATGAGTTGGATAGTTTTGTTCATACAGCATCAACTATCTGGAGGCACAACCAATGACCTTCCCTCTCTGCATGAGTACACATCCGAGCCCTTTATGAGAAGCATTGATGTAAATCACAAAGTCCTCATTTCCTTCAGATAAGGTCAGTATCGGGGTTGTGGTTAGTCTCTTCTTAAGCTCTTAGAAGCTTCTCTCGCAGTCCTCTGACCACACGAATTTCACATTCTTCTGGGTCAGCCGAGTAAGAGGAAGCGATATCTTTGAGAATCCCTCTACAAAGCAAATCTACAAACTTCGTCACATTGTCGGTCTCTCCCACTTAAGTATGGCTTCAATCTTAGAGGGGTTGACCGAGATCCCATCTTTAAAAATGATGTGCTCAAGGAAAGCTATACTGGGGAGCCAAAACTCACTCTAGCTTAATTTTGCATATAATCTTTTTGACTTCAAAGTTTGCAAGACAATTCTCAAATGTAGTTCACGCAATTCCTGAATCTTCGAATATACCAAGATATCATCAATAAAGACCACAACAAAATCATCCAGGAAAGGTTGGAACACCCTATTCATCAGAACCATGAACACAACGGGGAGTTAACCCATATGGCATCACAAGGAACTCATAATGACCGTATCGAGTTTTGAAAGAGGTATTTGGAACGTCTCCCTCCCTGACTCGCAATTGGTGATAACCCAACCGAAGATCAATCTTTGAAAACACTTGGGCCCCTTGGAGCTGCTCAAAGAGGTCGTCAATTATAGGTAGGGGGTACTTATTATGCATTGTTACTTGGTTTAACTGCCTATAGTCAACACATAGCCTCAAGGACCCATCCTTCTTCTTCAAAAACAGGATTGGTGCACCCCAAGGTGACACACTGGGTCGGATAAACCCCTTAGTCGACAATTACGACAACTTCTCCTTCAACTCTGCAGGAGCCATTCTATACGGGGCTTTAGAGATGGGAATAGTATCAGGGACCATGTCTATCTCAAACTCATACTCCCTCACTGGAAGTACTCTCTCACTACTGGTATCCTCTCTAATTGGGATTGGATGTCCCGATTCTGAACCACATAGGCTAGATATCCCTCGCACCTCCTAGCCAGGAGACGAGAGGCCCGAAGGGCAGAAATAAAATGCAGAGGGGGAGTATCCTTAGTACCCTCAAAGTGTAGCTCAGATTGGTTACGGCGTTTAAATGTCATCGTCTTTTCATGGCAATTGACGGTGGCATGGTGTGTGGATAACCAATCCATGACTAGAATAACATCAAAATCTTGAATATCCAAGAGTATTAGGTCTACATGCAAGTCTCATCCTTTAATTGAAACTCTACACTGTCTATAAACCCTATCAGTTTTCATAGAATCCCCCACAGGAGTGCATAGTACAACAGTAAAATCAAGACATGACATTTAGATAGCAAGCAAAATGGGGTGCGACAAAAGAGTGAGAGGAACCAGGGTCAATCAAAGCTCTCGCTTTAGCACCACAAATAGGAAGTGCACCTTTAATCACTGAGGTAGATGCCTTGGCTTCTTATTTGCTGTGGGCAAATACTCGTCCTTGTGTCTTTGGTCGATTCTCCATCTTGGCCATTGGGCAATCCTTGATCCAGTGGCCGGGCTGGACACACCTGAGACACTTGTCCAGCTTCTTGTAACATTCAGCTGATGTGTTGTTGTTCCTCCCACAATGGGAACAGAGCGAGCGTCGATCATCCTTCATGTTACTTGGGAAATTCTTCTGGGCCCTCTGGTTACGTTGATAAGGCCTCCCTCTAACATCCCTCTTTGGAAATTGTCGGGGCTTCTTCCCAAAGTTTCTCAATGGTGTGGGCCTCATCTTTCCTTCCCTCCTTGATCTATGGTCCTTCGTAGTCCGTCTCAATCTTTAGGGTGAGGTCTACTAATGGGGCGTATGACTTAAGGTTGGCCGATAGTACTCTCCTCTGATGTCCGACCGAAGGCCCCTTTCAAATTTAGCCTCCTTTCGCACCTCTGTGTTGATGATGTGAGTCACGTATCTAGAAAGCTTCACAAACTTAGCAGCGTATTGCTCTACTATCATACCCCCTTGTTGAAGCTCAATGAACTCTACTTCTTTTCTCTCCTTGACGGAGTTTGGGAAGTTCTTCTTGTCGAATGCTGTCAGGAAGGTTTCCCAAGTGGTTTCGGTTCCTGACTCTCCCCAGGATTACTTAACTGAGTCCCACCAATGTTCAGCTTCTCCTTCGAGCATAAAGGTTCCTAATCTGACTTTCTGCTCACCCGACTAGTACAACACTTCTAGAATCTTCTATATTTGTCTCTTCCACCTCTCGGCTTTCTCTACCCCTCCTTGTCTCAAGAAGGTTGGGGATGCTAATCTTCTAAACATTTCTATCATGCTACTATCGTTTTGCTCTGGGGTAGGAGTAGACTGGGCAGGCATCGACTCTTTCATCATTTGGCATCGCTCCCAGAATCCTGTAAAACTCACCAAGCGTCTCGGTGTTCTTATTGTTGGAACTCGCATTGTTGGCACGTGTCCTCGGCATCTTGAACCCAGCACAAGAGCACCCAGCCACTAATATATCCTAAAACTATTCTAAGGGCTCTTTTAAAAAGCCCTAGGACGAGAATCCTATTATGGCTGCTTTGATACCATAATTGTCACAACCCCAACCCCGGCTGCCTTTTGTTAACACCGGAGGGTGACCGAGCACAGGTCCATGATCCCAAGGTAGCGTATGTCACTCAGGTCGGAGTGGACTCAACACTTTAATATTAGTGATTAAAGCAAACCAGAGAAAAGGACAGAAACAGTAATTCCAAAGTGCAGATGTACATTGGGAGATTCCATACACCATAGAAAATGTACCACATAAAATTTTTTCCAAAAATATTACACTTGAGTTTGGGGCATCGACGCTCAATGTTACATATTTCCAAAATGAACAAAAGAGTTAGGGCCAACCGCCCAACAACATACAATGTCAGAATTCCTCATCAATAGGGTGTGGCCTCGACTTTCAACCGCGAACCTCATACTTCTGACACTTGACCTGTCTTTATCAATCTACAAGAGGGGAGACACAGTGGGATGAGCTGTAAAGCTCAGTAAGTAGATCTAAGTGCTATGAATTATTATTGAGTCTATCCATGCGTCATGAACAGGCGTCATAACAAAATGTCATGTTTATCATTCGATCATTCCAATCATCATAATTCACATGCATTATTCAGGCATCATCCACTCACTCCTTAGTTCTCCTACTCCTAAAGTAGAAGCCCTATTCAATAGTCCAAGTCAATCCCATTGTTTAGGACCTCTACCATTCATCAGGAGGGAGGGCAAAGATAAGTAGGGAAATCCACTTTAATGCCCCCATACTCACACACACGGTCCCCAATGCTCTTTGGGGTTTTCGATAGGCACTTACCTTGTAAGGCATCACTCACTAGTCTCATCGTGTGAATTTCGAGGGGTATGACCCTCCCATTTACTTTCACCTAACTCCATCCTATCATTCAGCAAGTTAGGGAGTATTGTCGACATCACTTTCTCAGCATAACAGTACCCACTACCGATGAGTCTCCCATCGCACAGTGGATAGTATCAGTATAACAGTATCCACTACCGATGAGTGTCCCATCGCGTAGTGGTCAGTATCACAGTTATCATAACATAACAGTACCCACTACTAATGGGTGTCCCATTGTATAGTCATCATCAGAATATGGTAACATGTTCAAGCATTAAATTTACTCATACTTAGTCAGTGCCTTATGACAGATAATTTTAGTCTCATTATGCAAAGTCTGAGTCTTGTTTAGAAATATACAGCTATCATGTACACTATGCCACTTAGCATGAAACATCCATCATAAGAGGCCTATCACATGGCACTTACACTTATCAATTAGCATTCATAAGACTTATCACATTAGCACTACAGCATTTATCAAGTAACATTTATCGTAGAGCTATCACATAGCATTTGCATTTATCGATTCTCACTTATCGCATTATCACATAGTATTGTTCACATAACACCATAGCGGTTAACATGCAGCATTCATCACATGAAAACTGATCGCATGGTCACATAGTATTGTTCACAGTCACCAATTGGCTATTGAAAAGTTCAATACAAAAACCCTCACAATTCTTGAAAATTCCTTTTTCAAGTTTTGGCATGCTTCGAATAACCCATGACACTTCACAACCCAAGATAAACTTTAATGCAAAACCTTATTCATGTTAAACTAGTCTTGCAATTGAGCTACTCTACAAATTTCCATAGCTAACTAGTTTATTTACCACACTCAATCAGTCATTCAAACACATTTTAACTTAACCACACCCATATCCTTCATTCTATCATTTTACTTATCCTTATTACTCAAATTTGATCACCACCAAATTAAGTGATGCATAGATACTAAACCTACTTACGTGATGTTCACGGTGCCTTTAAACCTCCCACTCGCAGGCCACCTCAAGCTCTAAGCAATGGCTTTCTCCAAGGGAAGCAGTTAACTCATGCTTTGGTTCTAGAGAAAGGGTATGAGAGCAAGAGAGGCAAACGGCAGTGAAATGGAATAGGAGAGGGATTTAAGTTCCCAAGGTAGGTGGGATTCACTGTGGCTCACCGAGTAGGTGGTAATCACTGTGGCTAATCGTGGGCGGCGCTGACACGTACGGCAGTAGTCAAATCTTCCCTTTTCACTCACGGTGCTGCCTTCTCTTCTCACACAATGTTACTCCTTTTTCACACGTGGTGTTACCTCTTTTACACGCGCGCGACGTTTGGCCCTTCTTCTTCACACACGACGCTGCCTCTTCTCTGTCTCTCCTCTTTTCTCATGCGTGGCAATTTCCATGCATGGCTTTAATACTTCAACACGTGGGGCAGCAGCTTTCCTTCATCTAACTTTATTGCCACGTCTTAAGTCCGGGAAAGTCCGCGGTCCTTACATGGAGGCATGACCTTAAACACACCCTCCCAAAAAAAACGGGCATGGTGTAAACCCGAAGGGGGATCACCATGAGTAAAAATGACAGATGGGCATGGTCATGAAACCATGAGTAAGAGTGTTCCGTAAAGTAAAAATCGAGCACAATGAAAACCTTGCAAAGGGCACCATAAGCAAAAATGGCAAAAACGTAGATGGCCGTGGTTAGATGCCTCAATCTCGCCCCCAGGTCGGGATGACTTGTTGGCACGTGTGTAAGGACCAAAGTTTTCCCGACCATGGACACACACACGGTGGTAGGAGTTTGATAAGAAAGGGGTAATGTCGCGCGTGAAGAGAGAAAGGGGTAACATCGCACGTGAAGAAAGAGAAGGGGTAACGTCATGCGTGAAGAGAGAAAGGGGTAACGCTGCACGTGAAAAGAGAAAAGGGTAACGCCGCACGTGAAGAGAGAAAAGGGGTAATGGCGCTTGAAGAGAGAGAAGGGGTACCGTCGCGCGTGTATAGTATATCGTGAATGATTTGGTATACCTTTGAGTTTTATAATGCTCAAGCATCAAATATTCTTGAGTGGTTTGAATGGTGAAAGATGAAGGAGTAAGTGTGAATTTTTGTTGTTTTGTGGTTTGAAAGGTGAACAATTTACTTACTTAAAGTACATCGTGAATGATTTGGTATTGCTTTGCTATTAGCATCGTACATTTTCGAAACAACATAATTTTATCGTATGTGATTTCCTCCACAAATGTGTGAAATAAAATTGAATCGGTTATAATTTGAGCGTAGGAGATCAGGGATCATTGAATCGGTTATAAAATTAGTTTCAGCATTAGTGTTGGACCTCTCTGTCACTCTAACTACTTTCTCTCTTTGTAAATGTACTATACCATTACTTGGATTGTACACTTAACAATTTGAAAGACTCATGCCATAGTGATAATACATTGCATTGGATAAGTATAATATTACATACAATTCATCAACTACCAGCCAAATGAGGTAAACCATTCAATAACAAAAAATTTCTTATAAAGTTCAGTAGTCCGGCCCATTGTCAAATATTTTCACATTCATCTCTCTCTCTCTCTCTCTCTCTCTCTCTCTCTCTCTCTCTCTCTCTCTCTCTCTCTCTCTCTCTCTCTCTCTCTCTCTCTTTCTCTCTCTCTCTTGCTCTCCCTACTTTCTATCTCCGTAAATGTAGTATACCATTACTTGGATTGTACACTTAACAATTTGAAAGACTCGTGCCATAGTGATAATACATTGAATTTGATAACTATAATATTACATACAAATCATCAACTACCTGCCACATGGGGTAGTCCATTCAATAACAAAATTGTTCATATAAAGTTCAGTAGTCCTTGCCATTGTTAAATAATGGTTCGTTCCTTGTACCCAATCACCTTACATAACACTTTACAACCCAAAAAGAAGTGAAAAGATTACAATGGCATACAACCTATATCATTTTTTTGTCACAACTGAGAAAGATCTGAAGATCACAAGAATTGGAAGCTTTTTGTCACCAGAAGAACGAGGCAAGATGATCTCCCTCGTAAAAGAATACATTGACATATTTGCCTCGTCCTATGAAGATATGCTTGGCTTAAATCCTGAATTGGTACAACACCATCTTGTATTCCATGAAGGGACAAGAGTCATCAAACAGAAAATATGTCGACAAAAGCCTCACTTGGAGTTGAAGATAAAAGAAGAGATTGACAAATTTTTAAAGAAAAAGTTCATCTTACCTATGGACTATCGGGATTGGTTAGCCAATATCGTAGTAGTACCTAAGAAAGATAGGAGAATCAAAGTTTGTATCGACTATAGGGACCTGAACAAAGCATGTCCTAAGGGTGACTTTCTTCTTCCAAATATAGATGCCCTAGTTGACAACACTGCTGAACACAAAATGCTATCCTTTATGGAAGGTTTCTCTGGCTACAATCAGATCCTCATGATGAAAGAAAACCAAAAAAATACTTCCTTCATTACGCAATGGGGGATATACTGCTATAGAGTCATGCCTTTCGGTCTTAAATATGCTGGGGCAACCTATCAAAGGGCCATGACTGCTATATTTCATGACTTGATGCATGACATTATGGAAGACTATGTGGATGACATCCTCATCAAATCCAAAACTCGGGATGCCCATGTTCCCAATTTGAAAGAGTATTTGATCAACTTCGAGAGCATCAATTAAAGCTGAATCCTCAGAAGTGGGCCTTCGGTGTTGAGTCTGGCAAGCTACCTGGCTTCATTGTGAGCCAAAGAGGAATAGAAGTGGACCAAATGAAAATTAAGGCTATCTCAGAAATGCCACCTCCAAAGAATATTCGAGAAATTTGTGGGTTGCAAGGTATAATACAGGTTATTTGAAGATTTATATCTCAATTAGCTGAGAAATGTGGTTTATTCAATCATTTGTTAAAGAAGGACACCCTGTTTATTTAGGATGAGACATGTCAAAAAGCCTTTGACCGTATAAGGGAGTACCTTTCTAACCCACCGATTTTGAGTTCACCTGATCCCAACAGACCTCTATTCATTTACCTTGATGTGACAGATAAGACAATGGGGCCAATGTTAGCGCAATATAATGACCAAGGAAAAGAGAAGACCATCTACTACATCAGTAAGAAAATGGTTGACTACGAAATATGATACTCGGATGTGAAAAACATTGTCTAAACTTAGTGTGGGAAACTCAAAAGTTAAGGCATTATGTGCTTTCTCATACCATCAAGCTGATATCCAAGATGGATACACTCAAGTACCTGCTAGAAAGACTTATTTTAAATGGACGATTAGCCAAATGGAGAATGCTCCTAAGTGAATTTGAAATCGAATATGTTACTCAGAAATCAGCCAAGGGGTAACCAATTGCCCATTTGGGAGTTATGCTTTGACGGGACTATGAATGAATACGACACTGATGTCAGAGTCATCCTATGCTTTTCAGAGAAAATAATGTTTTCAATCGCTATAAGGCCCAATTTTCCCTGCACAAGCAACGTTGCAGACTATGAAGCCTTAATAACTGGTCTCGAGAACGCCCGTGAACTCCAAATTGAACAATTATGGGTAAAGGGCGATTCTTTGCTTGTAATAAATCAAATTAATGGAGAATAGAAGGTCAAAGACAAAAAGCTCCAACTCTACCAGGACTAAGTTGTAAAGTTGTCAAAATGCTTCAAAAAAATAACCTTTCAACATGTGACTCGGGAAAACAACTGGTTTGTCGATACCTTGGCCACTCTCACATCAATGGTGGACATTCCCCCCCAAATGAGTGTCCAACCATTCTACATTAGACACAAGAATGATCCTTCTCCTCCCAAGATGGAGTCAGAAGAGAAAGACCAAGAATCAGAGAGGGGAGAAGAAGTGTTCACCCTCGGGGCCAACCAGATAGTTAAAGTTAAACCCTGGTATCATGATGTATCAGTCTTACTCAAAGATGGAACGTATCCCGAATGAGCCTCAAAGAGAGATAGGGATCCCTTAAGAAGATTCTCGATCAACTTCTTGATCAAAGATGACATCCTCTACAAGAAGTCATTTGAAGGAATCCTCCTAAGGTGTATTAACCAACTAGAAATCGACATGGTGCTCAAAGAACTGCACATCGAAGGAGGACACACAGCGGCAGCATTCCTAGCTCAGAAAGTCAGAAGACAAGGATACTACTAGACTACTATAGCTGAATACTGTTGGAAATATGTGAAGAGATGTCCTAAGTATCAAGTTTATGGGGATCTCATACACGCTCCTTCTATGCCACTCAATTCAACACCTCTTGTCAGGTCATTTTCCATGTGGGCCTTAGACATAATCAGAATGATAACACCAAGAGCTTCTAATGGACACAGATTTATCCTCACTGCTACTGAATATTTCACAAAGTGGGCCGAAGTTGCTTCATTCACCAAAATAGAAGGACAACATGTAATCAGATTTATTACAAACAACATCATCCATAGATTTGGAGTCTCCAAAATGATCATCACTAATAATGGGATTAACTTCAAACATGAAAAGGTAGCAAAGATGTGAAAAAGATTTGGAATCGCGCATAAGTTCTCTTCGCCCTATTACCCCCAAGGCAATGGTCAAGCAGAAGCGACCAACAAAGCCCACCTGCATATCATCAATCAAACCATAGAATGTGGCAAGGATTAGCATGAGAAATTACAAGTTGCACTCTGACTTTATAGAACCCCTGAGAAAACAGCCTCAGGGATGACTCCTTACTCATTAGTCTATGGCATGGAGGCAGTACTTCCAATCAAAGTGGAAATGCCCTCTCTTAGGGTACTTGCCCATAAAGAATCAGACTACAAGCAACAGGCTGAAGCTCGACTAGCCACTCTTGAAACCCTGGATGAGAGACGACTACGAGCAGCTGATAAAATGATATTCTATCATCGCAGAATTAAGCGAGCATATCGAAAGAAGGTAATACTCCGAGAATTCAGAGTTGGAGATCTAGTTCTAAAGAAAATCTTCCATTCGACGGTGAATCCTTGCCCATTAGGAAAGTCCAATCCTAATTGGGAAGGACCATATGTCATAACCCAAACTTATTCAGGCAATTCCTACAAACTCAGGAACCTTGAAGGACAAGAACTGAATGATCTTATCATACCTTAAGAAATACTACTCCCAAAAAAATTAAAAAAAATAACAAAAAAAGGGAGAAAATGAACTTAGCCGACCCAGCAAGAGATTGAAGGACAAGGATACTGAGAGTGACTCCAAGTTTGAAGATCAAAGCTTGAGTGAAGCAATCCAAGGCGAAAATATTCTATAAGAATTCGACAACCTTTATCAAGGAAGTATCAAATACCAACTAGGGGCAAGGAAAATCTAAAGATAACTAAGATTGGGACCTCTCTGCTACTTGGAAAAATGAAAGGTGATCGAGTTCTTATCTATTTTTTTAGAACGAAGTGCCACAAGAACGAAAAAACACCACCAACTCGTCTCCTCCTCCTCTGTTTGCATCTTCTTCATAAGAAAAAAAATAATCCACCAAGATGAAAATAAAAAAGAATCTCAAGCGTTGGAAAAAATGCCACTGAGCTGAACACCCCAAAGGAACCCTAGCAACAAAGAAAAAACAAAAATCAAAATCTGCCTAGCTGGAAATCCTAAAGGAATCCCGAACGTTGGAAAAAAGGCTACCGAGCTGAACACCCGAAAGGGACCCCAGAGCGATAGAAAAATAGAACTTCTTTATCTTTTCATCTCTTCTCAAAATCTCTAGAAATTCTTCTCTTTTCAAGTCAGAATGGCATCAAAAAGCAAAGGAAAGCATCAGTCCAAGTAAAACTTGAAGAGGCTCAACTCTTTAAACTTCAAAAGAATGGTAGTGGAGGAACAAAATTGGAAGTCCAAGGATATTTTGAGCACTCTGAGGCACATCTCATATTATCCAAAACACCAGTTTGCTTGGAAAAAGAAGAAAAAGTCTTCCTTACTTAGTGATTCCTCGTTCTGAAAATCCAAAGTAGAGGCTCAACAAGCTCATGAAAAAAAAAGAAAAAAAAAAATGAAGAAGAGAGAGCTCCATGGTAGCATAAGCCTAAACTGCTTACTAAAACTTGTTTTTCAAATTTTCTCATTCATCTTCAAATTTTCCCCTATGTGTTTCGTGAATTTTCAAAAACCTTAATTTCTTTGGTTAAAATGTAGCCCGAAACTTTGTTCCTATTTCAAAATTCAATTTATCTTCAAACCTTTCTAAAATGTTTTTAAAAAACGAAGGAGTTTCATGGAGGCTTGGATATGATGTGTCCACCGCCACCAAATCATGGATTGCCATACTTGCAAACCCCTAAAAAAACAGAGACCAACCCATAGGTTCATATACCAAAAAACCTGAACTTGTGGACCCCAAGAATTAGAATCGAAGGCGAACAAGAAGTTCAATTAGCCAGAAATTCATCATTGCATCATTTCTTCTAAATCAAAGTCCCATAATCAAAGTCCCATTTGATTGGAGAATCAGACCCCAAGAAAAAGGTCTAAAGTCGAAGATGGCTACAAATGACAGCTTCCCAGGTAGTATTGGAGTGACTACAACAAGGAGTGCCACCGGCTCAAAGATAGTACGGTTCCTATTGACTATCACTTCGGATCCCAATTGTCAAAAACCTCTCAACCGCACTAACTCAAAGATAGCAGTGTCAGTTTGATGTCTTACAGATCAAATGAATTCATCGGCGTACCGCCTACCCAAAGGGTACTGGTCATTCAAAAGAATGATCCCTCCAAAAATGTTTTCTTTTCCACTGTGTCTTAGGTGTCTACTTCTTTGCCATTTACCAGGTACCCCAGGTGAATGCCAAAGAGGGGCAACTGTAGACACCCCCTCGATTCTGGCTAAGGAAACTCCTAAAAATCTCGATTCTGATCTTAAAGGACCACACAAACCATAGTAGACCATAGGCAAACTAGACCCCAAATCATATAACGAATGACAATTTGGTCCCTACGGGTTGATGATGCAGTCAACGCATCTGATGATGTAGTAAACAGGTTTTCTTTAATTAGATAAAGCAAAAATTTCAAGATAAATTCAAAAATTCTAGAAAAGCTTCAAAAAATTTAAAAAAATCACCAATTTAATCTTATATATACCCCCTTCATAACCCAAGAGAAAGAGACTAGAAACCACAAAGAAATCCCTTAGAAATTCTCGAAATTAGAAAAATAACCCAAAAATACCAAAAATAGGAAAATTTCTTAGAAAATTCCTAAAAAAATTAAAAAAAACAAAATCCAAAAAATCCAAATAAATTAGAAAAAAATCTCAGAATTCATATTCAACCTTTGGAGATCCCAAAATCCTTAAAAAAAACTAAGGAAATTCTCCTCCAACCCCAAGAAAAGCCTAAGTAGACTCTACCTAAAATTCTCAACTTTTTCCCTGCTTTAGGAACGCTAGATCTAGGTAAAAAAATGTTAGATCTACCAATTCCAGCAAGCAAAGACATCCAAAAAAGGAGATGGTGACGTAAATCGGAAGAGCAGCCTGATCCAAGCCCGAAACTCCAAGTTTCGGGTCCTAGAGGTAAGTATATCTTTCTTTGCTTAATTTTGTTTATTTTTCTTCATTTAATTATCTGTTTTATTTTATTTTTTTTGAAAATTAATTCATAATTAGATTTAATTAAATTTAGAAGCATTTTTTGTCAAAATTCGGATTTGAAGCTGACACTGCTAGTAGACTCAGAAAAAGACTGGATCTATATAGATATGGGATTTTTCTGAGCCTATAATTCAAGCGACCTCACTTCCTCTACCTTTCCAAAAAGTAACTCAGTTTTTATTAAGATTTGAGTAGATCTCATCACAGAGATCGATGCATATCTGAGCGTAAACAAAAACTTATAGAAAATGATTGTCTCTACCCAAAATCTATATACCTTATCTTTCTATCTCTCTCCTAAAAAAGTTTCTCTCTCTCATGAAATCCCAAAGGGGACACACCCCACTCTATCATCTTTGATCTCTCTCTTTCTCTCCCACATTGTGAAAGAACCCAAGGGTTTAGGCTATGGAGTTCTTCTCTTTCTCATCTCTCAACTACAAATTTATGGCTAAGGGTTTTAAGCTATAGTAAAAACAAATACATCTCTCTCAAGCTATGTTGCTAAGGAAATTCACCTAGGGTATGAGTTTGTGATCAAAGGGGTTCATGTTCTATTAGTGAGGCTTGGCCTAAACTTGCTTTCCCGGTTGAGATTGAAGGTTGATCATTGATCACACGTCATTGGATGGTGATTACTCAGTATGGGGTATAATAAGCTCAGTTGAGGTAATCTCCGGCACTCTCTTTTTGTTTCTTCTCATACTTAATTATATAGTCTTTATATTCTCAAGTATAAAAATTGTAGATATTTTCTTTGTTAAATGGCATCAAGGTTTTTAAGATCTTGGATTTGTTAGTTTTAATAAGACTACTTGTAAATGATCTTTGCCAAAAGAAAAGAAAATAAAATAAAATAAAAAAGGTGAAAAGAAGAAAAAATAAATGACAATAATATTTCCCAACAATATCACATTATTCTTTCTTTCCTCTTTTTGGATAGAGATTGTGTTCCAGGTGATTCTTTGGATAAACACTTGTGGGAGAAAACATAGGACTGGGAAACCCCATTATATAACAGATTTTGGGAGAGAGAGAGAGAGAGAAATATAAGGTATGATGTTTTTGTTATTAGAGAGTTGTACAAAGATCTATCAAGTCTTTCCCATCCCAAGAAATGTTTCATCTCTTTTAGAAAAGTCTAGGAAACATCCCCCCTCAGATTTTTTCCCCTCCCATCTAAGCCCCTACAGATCCCCTCTTGTCATGTAAGAACTCTCGAGCCTTCTATGAAACGGCTTGGCATTTGTGATGTTGAATCATCATCATGGTTCTTGTAATAAAAAAAAAAAAAGGTGACCTAAGCAACCAGCAGTGAATTCTCGATGTGCAAAAGGGAACAAATAGAGCTAAATATGAACTCAGTTTTTATTAAGATTTGAGCAGATCTCATCACAGAGATCGGTGCATATCTGAGCGTAAACAAAACCTATAAAAAATGATTATCTCTACCCAAAATCTATATACCTTATCTTTCTATCTCTCTCCGAAGAAAGTTTCTCTCTCTCATGAAATCCCAAAGAGGACATGCCTCACTCTATCATCTTTGATCTCTCTCTTTATCTCCCACATTGTGAAAGAACCCAAGGGTTTAGGCTATGGAGCTCTTCTCTTTCTCATCTCTCAACTACAGATTTATGGCTAAGGGTTTTAGGGAATAGCAAAAAGAGAATACATTTCTCTCAAGCTATGTTGCTAATGCAATTCACCTAGGGTATGAGTTTGTGATCGAAGGGGTTCATGTTCTATTGGTGAGGCTTGGCCTAAACTTGCTTTCCCGGTTGAGATTGAAGGTTGATCATTGATCACACGTCATTGGATGGTGGTTACTCAGTGTGGGGTGTAATAAGCTCGGTTGAGATAATCTCCGACACTCTCTTTTTGTTTCTTCTCATACTTAATAATATAGTCTTTATATTCTCAAGTATAAGAATTGTAGATATTTTCTTTGTTTAATGGCATCAAGGTTTTTAAGATCTTGGATTTGTTAGTTTTAATAAGACTACTTGTAAGTGATCTTTGCCAAAAGAAAAAAAAAAGAAAATAAAATAAAAAAGGTGAAAAGAAGAAAAAATAAATAATAATAATTTTTCCCGACAATATCACATTATTCTTTCTTTCATCTTTTTGGATAGAGATTGTGTTCCAGGTGATTCTTTCGATAAACACTTGTGGGAGAAACCATAGGATTGGGAAACCCCATTATATAACAGATTTTAGAGAGAGAGAGAGAGAGAGAGATAAGGTATGCCGTTTTTGTTATTAGAGAGTTGTACAAAGATCTATCAAGTCTTTCGCATCTCAAGAAATGTTTCATCTCTTTTAGAAAAGTCTAGGAAACATCCCCCCTCAGATTTTTTCCCCTCCCATCTAAGCCCCTACAGATCCCCTCTTGGCATGTAAGAACTCTCGAGCCTTCTATGAAACGGCTTGGCATTTGCGATGTTGAATCATCATCATGGTTCTCGTAATAAAAAAGAAAAAGGTGACCTAAGCAGTCAGCAGCGAATTCTCGATGTGCAAAAGGGAACAAATAGAGCTAAATATGAACATGAGATTCAAAAAAGTATGTAGCCTTTATTTGATCCTCGTGTAGTTCTTTTTTTACATTTATATTTTTTGTAACCATTTCCGCAATGTAGATATGCCTACTATGTCCAACATTAATATCAGAGCAATTCGATGGATGTTCACTATTGCATTTGGTTTTTTATTTTTTATTTTTATTTATTTATTTATACAATTCCATAGAGTACATTCTCATATCTAATTACCTTGCATAGCTCGAAGAGACTCAATTAGTTCGGTCTCAAATCTGATAGCCATGCATGATTTAAAGCATCATTGTCAAGTTGGATTACCGGATCATTTATTTTTGTCCTTTTGCATCGAGAAATTGAGTGGTTTCATTAAAGAAACATGACTAATATGAAGGGAAAAGTTTATATAGAGCTTAGGCTCTAAGCAATCAAATTCGATCTTACCTCAAAACTTACACTAGAAGAGGTTCTTTTGATGCCCAAATATCATCAAATTGATCATCTCCATATCAAGATGCATGACCATGAGAAATAAATGGATTTTAAGTTTCATAAGTAGTGCATCTTGTAACGCATTTTTGAACCATCAATTTTCAATATTTTCAAGTTTTCATAGATCTGCTCAATCTACATTAATTTTTAAGCTTTAAATTTTACAACTAAAGATGAAAATATAATTTAAGGCTACCACAAAACTTTTCAATTTTAAAACCATATTTGTCAACGTTATTTAAAGGTGGGCTCTAATTTTATGGTTTAGAGCCTCAACTCTATATAAACCGCACCTCTAATAAGAAAGCTGTAATTTTACATCTAAACCAGCAAACAACATTTTAATATATATGAATATTGAGATGTTTTTTTGCCCTTTTGCTTACTGGTGTGTCAAGCAAGGGTGAATATTACTTATTTAGGGCTGATAGTGGACCCAAACCCGATTCGGGACCCAATGAGTATATATGACTCGGGTCCGAGTATGGATCCAAGTTTTAGACCCACAAACAGTGTATAGTCCAATCTAATATACTTGAATGGTCTCGAGTCCGAGTATGGGTCCTGCAAGACCACTTATGCCATATTCAACCCGTATTTTTTAATACATTAATATTGGTAATTAGAGAGAGAGAGAGAGGGGGAAAGAGAGAGAATTAGTGATGGCACGAATTTGAAATATGAAACGGAGCTTTGGGGAGAGGAAGAGGGAGATAATTAATTGAGGGGCACGGTTTCAAATATGAAAGGAGCTTTGGAGAGAGAGAATCAAGGATGGGCACGCACGGATTTCAAATATGATAAAATGAGCTTTGGGAGTTTTGGAGTCCAACGAGAGAAACTGTGGTTTTGCCCTTTTTTTTAATACTCCGAAAGAGAGAGGCCAGTTGGGGTTCATAGAGAGAGAAACGTGGATTAGGATTTAGAGAGAGAGACAGTTTTCATAACCTGTATTCCGAGCACATACAAATATGGGTAATGTGGAACCGTCAGGTCTGGGTACGGGTATGGGTACTATAGAATCGGCGGATTTGGGTTCGGGTTCATATTGTGCTATTTGAGTCCGGGTCCGGGTTTGGGTCTAGGTCTGGGTACAGCAGGACCATATCCATACCCAACCCGTTGCCACCCCTATACTTACTAAGTTACTTATTAGGTCAAGACACGGGTCTGACTTACCATTATTCTAGATCAATCCCCCTTTTATAGAGAGTGAGATGAAAAAAATTAAGTAAAGCTTGATTTCAAACCTCAAAATCTTGTTCAGAAAATACTTTGGATATAGAAAAACTTACCGTGGCTCTAAAATCTATTTCCATAAATGACTATAAAAATTTGTAACTCAAAACATGTTACAGATCTCATGGATGTGTGACCATTAAAAATTAGGCGGTATAGATTATGTGCTACACCACCCCACTAACACCTTCAAAAAACTTTACTCCTAAATTATTTGTAAAAACGGGTAGGGGCTGTCTTCCCCACTATTACCAAAAATAAAAATAAAAATAGATAGTGTGCACGCTATTTTTTTAAGGCTTAAAGATATTTATTATTTTCATATCCATCTTGATTTTTTAAGGCTTAAAGATATTTATTATTTTCATATCCATCTTGATCAAGGTCGAGGTGTTTCATTTGAAGATTTTATAATTCCCAAACTACAATTTTTTTTTGTAAGATTTGAGATATGACTACTTTTTTTTCCTCGTTTTCTGTTCACTGATCCTTTCAAAGTTAGTGGAACTTACTTCGATGAGTTCATTACCTCCTCCATGGCCCACACGCCATCAGATTTTACACTGAAAGGTCATAAGAAGTGAAAAACTACTGCAATTACTTGAAACGAGAACACGATGCTAACATTAAAAACAGATAAAAGGAAAAAGAAGAAAGAAAAAAAAACGATGTTCTCTCTCTCCCGAAGCGTGATCGAGAAGCACTAGCCTTCTCTCTGTCCACATCTTACTGGGAAGATTCCATGCTTTTGTATTTTATTTACATGCAAAGTAAAAAAAATTGTGGCGATTGAAAAGTCGAATTTCAATCACCTCATCGTCTACGCGTTTTCTTTTCGTGTGAAATGATGATGTTGTCTTCATCTTGGGTGAACGTAGATGAGAGGGACGCCAATATGGATTCTTTCAACTCAATATGAAAAGCCAATTAGATGGAGAGAGAGAGGACTTCTTGATTCCTTGGGTTTGTAAATAAGTGTTTAAAAAAAGGAAAAAGTTTATATAGGGATGCTACCTTATAATGTAAAACTACGATGCCCCTCAAAAATCCATGGAAAAAGGTCGTTTTACTGTTGAATTCATTGATCGTCTCGACATCGATGTATGACTATGAAAAATAAAAAGATTTTAAGTCTCAAAAATAGTGCATTTTACAATATATTATCTACACCGTCCATTTTCAAAATTTTCATATGTTTATGGATCTACTTGATTTTAACTATTTTTTAAATTTCTAATTTTATAATTAGTTTATAAAAATAGATTTTAAGATAATCCTAAGAACATTTTACATCAAAATTATATACCATGATAAATTTTGAAGGTGTACCTTACCTCTACACCTACATATGCATCCGTATGCCAACTGCACCCTTAAAAAAAATGTGGACCCAATTTAAAATAGTTTTACTCAGCTCTCGAGAACAATTCTGGGTGATCCGATTCTTATAATATATCAGAAATTGGGTCCCCAAAATCAACTGGTTTGGGCCTGTACCAGTGCTGCAAGAGACAACCAGACGATTTTATAATAGACCAGCTTTTGTTTAAAAACTTTATCTTTATGTTCTTTTGAAATTGAGAAATTTACGTTCGTACCAGTTTTTGTTAACCGTTATAATGAAGGGAAAAGTTTATATAGAGCCGAGGCTCTAAACAATCAAATTTGAGCCTACCTCAAAAGTTTCACTATAAGAGGTTGTTTTGATACCCAAATATGTTCAAATAAATCATCTCGATATCAAGATGCTTAGTCATGAGAAAAAAATGGATTTCAAGTTTTAGAAATAGTGTACTTTGTAACCTATTTTTGAACCGTCAATTTTCAAGATTATCAAGCTTTCATATATCAGTCGATTTACACTATTTTTTAAGCTTTAAACTTTCTATACAAACCACACCCTATAATGAAAGGGGCCCAAAATAGATCGATATTACTCGAAAGGACATGCCCTCAAAAATTTTTATTTTTTGACAAATTTGCCCCTGGTTTGATTTTTTAATCATGGGATCACTTGGTAACATCAATTGCCCATTTAGACCTCATTTTTTAAAAGTTCAAGGTTGTCCTATGTTTCACGTTTAGATCTCAATTGTTTAAAGTTTAAGGTGGCCATAAAATAAAAATAATAATTTAATATATGATGTAATGTTTAAAACATCAAATCAGGGACAAACTTGAAAAAAAAATGAAAAATCGAAAAAAAGACCTCCGCATAAATATCATATATTTTTGGACCACCACATAATAGCGGTCAAATAAAATGATAAAAACGTAATTTTCTTGTTGAAATTAAAAAATAGATGTTAGCTAGCCCATCCGACATTGTAATAATTCAAGCGATTTCCCTTTCCTTGTGTAAGAGCCTTGCATATTAGTCTTCTCATTTGGTGGCCCGACAGCAAACAATAGCTTCTACGGATAAGGGCATTGGGCATAAACACAGGCGTAAGGAGGTGAGATAATGTCTTAAAAAAATTACAAAAACTCTCAAGATTTTATTTTTTTTATGTAATTTTATTTCCAATTTAACTTTTTTTTCTCACTTTTTTTCCAGCAATACCCTTTCTATGCAAATAACCTCCAACCAAATAAAAGAGTTACCTAAACTATGTTACCTTACTTTTACCTTACCCCTTCCTCTTTCTCATCTATCCGACCAAAACAGGGGCTCCGATACTATGTAAGTGGAGTTCGACAGTAGGGCTTCAGCACGGTGTAAAGTATGGTCCAGCAATAAGGTTTCGACACTGTGTAAAGTGTGGTCCGGCAGTTGCAAGGGGCGGTCCGACAGTAGATATTACTGGATTCCAAGGCTCCGGCACTATATAAAGGACGGTCCGGCAGTACTCAGTTTCAGTCTGATAGTTATCTTAGGAAGGTTCGGCACTTATGCGCCCAACAATGTGATGGTGCGCTCCGGCAATGTGCTACTGGGGTTCAAAAGTCAACGACAAATCTGGCCAAAATGATTTTTATGTACTGGAAGGACATTTCCATCTAGAAAAAATGAACTTTTTCCCTTGAGGGGTGAACTTTTTCCCTTGAGGGGGTATTTGCATAGAGAGTTTCCTTTGAGGAAAAAAAGTGAAAAAGAAATAGAGTTGAGAGTAAGTTGCATAAAAAATGTTATCTTGGGGTTCTTTATAATAACCCAATGTTTTCTCCAAAAGATATCAAGATAATTCCGTCTCCTCTTGAAATGGAACGTAAAAAGACTATGTCATTGATATTGCTAAAAAAAAAACACAATTTTTTGTATCAAATCGAAAATTTTATAAAAATAAAATAAAATATATATAAATGAGTAATGATCACATGAGACCCTCCCATATCTATGAGTATAAGACCTCAAAGGATCACCATTAAATTTGACACATATCTCTAGAAAACTCAAGTCCCACACTCATATGATAATATTTCTAGAGATATGTGCCAAATTTAATGGTGAACCTTTGGGGTCCTACACACATGGGTGTGGGAGGGTCTCATACGATAATTACCCTATATAAATATATATACAAAAAAAAAAGAAGGTGGGGTTTCTATAAGGTTGCAACCTTAAACAATCCAATTAAAGCACACCTCCAAATTTTATCTTAACATGTAATTTTGCTATAAAATATTTTTAGAATTATCTTAAAAACTATTTTCATATCTAATTAGAAAATTTCAAAATCCAAAAATGTCTAAAATCAAGTAGATCTATAAACATATGAAAATCTTAAAAAATTGACGGTCTGAATAATGTGTTGCAAGATGCACTATTTTTGGAACTCGAACACTTTTTTTTTAAATCTCGATGTCGAGATGTTCAATTAGAAGGTTTTTCAACATTAAAACAACCTTTCTGATGGATTTTTGAGTTGTGATTCTACATTTTAAGGTTGCAACCTTATAAACTTTTCCCAAAAAAAAAAACTTAATGCATTTAAATTTCTAACTTGAAGAAACAACATTAAATTTTCTTCGAACTCAAACCATTTTCAATATTTTTCTTGGATCTTACAGCCGCCCATGTTTCGCTACCAAGGGCTATAACGGAAATTGTTAGAGAGAAAACTTATCTTCAATAGGAGTTTTAGAGTTTGTGAACCCTAGAATATTTAATAATCAACAGACATCTAAAGCAGTAAACATCGTCTCAATATTCATGTATTTTTTACAAAATAATGAAAATGCAGTACCCTAATATTTTTAAAATCTCAAAAATACTATTTTAGTTTTTAAGTACTTTTGAAAACATTTTGAGGTTAAAAATGGCCGATCTAAATCCACCGATTCAGCCTAGTTTTTGAGATGGCTTATCCAAGTCACCGATCCGTTTTTCTAAATTAATAACCCCAATAATGTTGGTGTCCTTGACATTGGGATCAGGATACTGGTGGTTGGGTATTACATGCCTCAATATAACTCCATTTCCATTGTTAATACTTTAGGGATAGACTTCAAAATTCTATCGGGAAAAATTTCAAATCATGGATATGAAAAAAAAAAACATTTTAAGTTATGAAAGTAATGCATTTTACATTATCTGAACTATCAATTTTCAAAAATTTTAATTGCTTATAGACTTGCTTGATTGGCATCATTTTTTAGATTTTAATTTTTATAATCAGGAGTGACATTAGATTTTCATGTCATTACAAAGGTTTTCAGCACCGAAACTGTATTGTTTTAATATACGCCTTACTTTAATAGTATAATATTGACACCTTATATAAGCCACGCCAAATGAAAATAATTTTTGTGATCTTTCTATGTGGCACAATCAATAGAAGCTAGTGGATACTTACTAATGTGAGTTGCCGTATACTCAATTTTTGTAGTTTTGGCCACTAATATTTTGAAATGTTAGTTGATAAGAAATTTACACAAAAAATTTGATAAGAAAGTCGGAAGCTACTATAAATGCTTTTAAGGGATTATATAAAAATTATTTATCATTGTTAGTTGATAAGAAATTTACACAAAAAAATTGATAAGAAAGTCGAAAACTACTACAAATGCTTTTAAGGGATTATACAAAATTTATTTATCATTGTTACAAGGAGGTCACAATTTTTAGTAGCCATTAGATGCTAATTTGGATGGCTTGGAGTGCGTCACAAAATTCAAAAATTCATTTTGGAGTTTTGAATCTTGTCAATGACAAACTCACAGCCCTCAATTTGAAATTTCACAAACAACAATCATTGTGACCTCCTTAACATAAAAATAAACCTTTCCATACTTTTCAAATAAGAGCATGATGCTAGCATTAAAAAAGAATACGATGCTATTCCTTTCAAAACGAACACGATGCCATTTTCTCAATCCTAATACTAACATTAAAAAGAAGGGGAAATTATGGAATATCCCTAGGATAAAACATTCTCCACAAAATACCCCACATAAGAAAAGTCTCTTGTGCTTACTGGGATTGTATATTTTGAGACCATTTACTTTTGGTACAAGGATGTCACAATTATTTTTAACCATTGGATGCTAAATCCAATAGATTAAAGTATGACACAATATTCAAGAAGTTTTATTATAAACATTGTGCCCAATCAATGACACATCCTCAAAATCATCCGATGCTAGATTTTGTATTCAACAATCAATAATAATTACTAAATAGTCTCATTATATACATGTTTATACTAATTAACCTAGACTCTAAACAATCAAATTAGAGCCTACCTTCAAATAGTATTGAGAAATGTAGTTTCAATATTGGAAATCTTTTTAATAACCTTAAAATATATTTTCATCTTTATTTATAAAGTTTAAAGTTTAAAAAATAGTGTAGATTGAGAGATCTATGAAAACTTGAAAATTGACGGTCTAAAAGTGCGTTACAAAATACACTATTTCCAAACTTGAAATCCATTTTTCTCTCATGTTCATGCATCTTGATGTCGAGATGATGAATTTGAGGATATTTGGGTATCAAAATAACCTCGTCTAGTTAAATTTTTGGGGTAGGCTCGAAGTTGATTGCTTAAAGACTCGGCTCTATATAAACTCTTCCGTTAACCAAAAGGAACTTGTTTTTTTTTTTCCACGATGTTTAGATAAAGAAAGAGCTTTACAGCACGGTCTTGGCTGCAGGGTAGGACCAAGGACTCCATGACCAATAGAAATGCTTAAACCCCAAACCATTTATCCATAACTTTCTATCATTTGCGTAAATCATAAAAAATTAAACAAAACTCAAACCACGATCATCATCATCCGAGCTATTTTTTAACTAATTGGGGTCGACCTAACAACCCAAACCCTCTTTCCAAAAACCATTTGTTTTCTCTCCAAACATCAAGATCAAAAGAACTCAAAAGCCCAAAGGAATTGTACACAATGAGAATATTTATCTTTGGTATAGGGAAGTCATAATTACTTAGAGTGAAATCTGACAACTTGGATATGTCACAAAGTTTGAGAAATGTTTTTTTTTTTAACTTTGAATTTGGTCAATGAAATAAATGTTGCTACCTAATTTCACGTCCAATAGTCAAAATTAATTTTGACCACCTTATATCAAAGGTAAATAATCTCATTATATACTTTTTCAATCCCTTCAAAAAAACTTACGACCGACTGATCCCATGACAGAGAAAGCTACATAATTCAAGCAAACACCAGAAGCCCTAAAACCCAATATCCTAATACCCATTATTTGCATTTCAACCACCACAGCACCCCAAATTTTAAAACTAATCTCCCTAGACAACACCATTTTCTAGGGAAAACACCAGTCAAAATTCTTCCATGAATATTGTCCAAAATCTTCTTTTCTTTAACTACCGAACAGCTAATTTTCTCTCTCACTCTCACATTTCATTTGAGGGAATGAGGAAGTCCCATTTACAAACCCTGAAAGCCATCCTAAACAAGGTTGACATGTGGACAAGGAAAAAATGGTTGCATCGGGTAAAAACGGATGTGTGTGAGGGATAAGAGGTAGTGTAGAGCACAGTTAGGAATCACGACCCGGAAGGAACCAGGCCATGGGCGAGGTCCGGGTAACCGACCCTAGCTGAGCAAGTACTCGCTAGGGGTGGCAACGGTTTAGATACATGTGGGGTCCGACTGGACCCAGACCCGGACCTAAATAGTTTTTGGGTCTAAGTTTTGGACTCGGAGCCAACATCTCAAGTCCCCGGTCAGGTCGGGTCCATTGTCACCCTCACTATGAGCTTCTTTTTTATTTAGGTGCGGTATGTATAGAGTCAAGGCTTTAAACAATCAAATTAGTGCCCACCTTCAAATAATGTCGACAAATGTAGTTTCAATACTGGAAATCTTTGACTAGCCTTAAATAATATTTTTATCTTTAATAATAAAATTTAAAGCTTAAAAAACAGTATACATGGAGCAAATATATGAAAACTTGAATAACTTAAAAATGGACGGTCCAAAAATGCGTTACAAGATGCACTATTTCTAAAACTTGAAATCTATTTATTTTATCTAGTCCATGTATCTTGATATCGAGATGATCAATTTGCGGATATTTGAACATCAAAACCACCTCTTCTAGTGAATTTTTTGAGGTAGGCTCTAATTTGATTGTTTAGAGCCTAGGCTCTATATAATTTTTTCCCTTTTTATTTTGCCCTTTTATTACTATCATATACCCATATTATTGGCAACAAAGTCACAATCACCGGCTATTAGATTTCAAGTCAAGTCATTTGTCGTTTAATCGCTAAAGATGACTATGAGTTCTTATTGTATATGATTCTTAATATACCCAAACGAATAGGACTTGAAGTATTTTACCTTCAACAGTTTACAAGTACAGATAGGTACTACCAAACCCAGACCCAGACCAAGACCCGAATACTATTTTGGTCCAGGTTTTAGACCCATACCCGGACCCGTATTAGGTATACTCGATGGGTCCTGGATCAGGTCCAACGAGATTAGAAAATTAATAAAAAATACATTCAAATGAGATTAGTAAAGTAAGAAAAAAGAAATTGATTTTGAAAAATCAATTTGTGCCTAAGGTATGTTACAAATAATCTATTAAAGAAAAGAAAATATAAAAACAAGTGTTTATGAATACTCAATCTTTTTCAAACCAATAAAAACATTAAATGACCTATTTCAAACAAATTTTAAAATTTTTTAAAATTTTAATTTTTAAGTTGACCACCTTAACCGGCCATACCCACTGGTCAGTTCCATAACCCAGCCGGGTCCACGTCGACCCGCCCTGTTTTGCAAAGACTATAGTAGAGAGAGACCAAGAGACCGCTTCTTACCCTTCTAGATTTTAAGCCTATGGTCAAAGAAAAGGAAAGGCATTTTCGCCTGAAAAAAATTCTTGCTCGGGTTGACACCTCCCCCTATTCTCTCTGTCTCCACAGCTCTCTTTTACAGGGAAGTTTCGATGCTTTTATTTATTTATGTTTAAGATGAAAAAATTTCGTAGGAATTGCATTCCTCAACGCGTTATTCTTGTCAGGAGAAATGAGTTATGGATATTCATATTGGTCAAATTGAATATATGGACTTCAACTCAATGTGAAAACAAAATTAAGAAAACGATAAAAATTCGAGTAATTTTATATTGGGTCCACCGGCATGAGACAGAAAGTGAGGACCTTCCTGCATTGTTGCGACGCTTTACCATGTCAATTATTGAGAGAGAGTGTGTCAATTATAGAGAGAGAGAGAGAGAGGTGTTCTTGAGTTCATTTATTTACCAGTTTGACGGAGAACACAAGAGCAACGCGAAAGAAGGATGATGGGAGAGGAGGGGAAAACCATAGTGGTGGTAGATGACGGTCTCATTAAGCCATGTTTCTCCGCTGCCATGAAAGCTCAAAGAGAGCATGAGCGCACCACTTTATCTCACTTCATCGTTGAGAAGAAGCCGAAGAGTGGGCATGTGATCATGGGATTTGCAGGGAGTTGGCGAAGTTTGGAGGCCGATTTGCTGCGATCAAAGGGAAAGTTTGGAGAGTGTAAAGTGGACCTTGGCATCTTCCCTTTGCTCAAAAACCTCTGCACCGATGAGCCAGCCAAAGTCAATGAAGCCTTTCTCCATCGCTTTTCAGATCTCTTCCTCGAAGATGATCGATTTCAGAAAAAGGTGCAGTCCCCTCTTCTCTCTAAAACTATGGCTGTTCTCTTTCTCTCTCTAAAACTACAATACGACAGAGTACGACTTTTTTGGTTAAAAGCGTTTGATTAGATGGCAAATGGCACTTGTAGAACTGTTTAATGTTGGATCTAATTGTTTTCCTACAACTATCCTATAAGTTGCTTCTTTTTTTCTTTTCTTTTTTTTTGGTTTTGACTTGCGACCAAACGCTGTGAAATCCCTGCCTCTGTGATCCAAGCCCAATTCCTTACAACTATCCTAGAAATAGGAGCAATTAATATTTCCAATTTTTTTCTAAATTTTAAAATTTATGGTTCAGAACACAATTGTCAAATTTGCTATTTATTCTCCATCGCCGATTGGCTTTTAGGAAAAGGAAAAAAGTTCATAAAAACGATGAGGCCCTAAAATAACAAATTAAGGGGCACCTAAAAATTTCTCTAGAAGAGGCGGTTTCGATGATAAAAAGTCCTCAAATCGATCATCTCGACTTCAAGATGTATAGACATGAGAAAAAATAGATTTCATGTGTGGAAAATAGTTCTGCTCGATCTACACTATTTTTTAAGCTTTACATTTTGTAGATAGAAATGAAAATAAATTTTTAGGCTATTTCAAAAAAATTTTAGTAGTGATACAACATCTTTCAATACAATTGGAAGGTAAGCCTTATTTTGATCGTTCTTGGGTCTTATACAAACCATACCCTTAATATCAAAGAGATTTTTTTAGAGGAGCAAATAATTTATATATATATAGTCAAATAATGCATTACAAGATGCATTATTTCCAAACCTTGAAATCCATTTTTTTCTCATGTCCATGTGTCTTGATGTCGAGATGATCAATTTGGAGATATTTGAGCATCAAAACAACATCTTCTAGTGAAATTTTTGCAGTGGGCTCTAATTTGATTGTTTAGAGCTTCGGCTCTATATAGACTTTTTTCTTTATGTATTATGACTGTTGTTCGGTGTGGACTCACTTTCTACTTATTATACGATTGCACATGACGTATTTTTTTAGATGTGCTTCGAAAGTTTGTAAAGCTACCACTACAAGACAATAGAATAAAGTTGTATGGGTTATGTTAAGGGTGCTACTATTGAGTAATTTATCATTGTACTTAACAAAATTTGGATATTTCTTTACTCTTATTTTGTATATAGACTATTTTTTTTAATAGGAGCATTTTTTGTCTTTAGGAGAGATATGACGTGACATCACGCTCTATGTAGTTGACGTTATGTTCCTAATAACCAAAAATACCTTTACTAAAAAGAATTCCATGTACAAAATAAAGATATATAAGTGTCCAAATTTTATTGAGTACAATGTTAAATTACTCTATAGTGTGAGCACCCTAACATAACCCAAGTTGTATTATATAACTTATAAGCGTATATACTATGCTCCTATGAGAATGTACTATACAAGGACTCCCTCGCTCTAATCACCTATTTAGGAGGATTTTGTTTAATATAAAATTTTGAGAACCATATAAGAATCACCATATGATAATTTTTAAAAGAGAAACCTTGAATTTTGACACTTCGATCTAAACCTTCAAAATTGGACGATCTCTATTCATTCTTGAGGAATTAAGTAGTCCTAGGATATAGAAAGTTTTATTTCAAAAAATATTTAAGTTATTCTATGGGTTATAGAGATTACATCCTCAAAAATTGAGATCTAAACAGTATCACTAGCATGTGTTATACCTGAAGAACTAAATAGATAGTACAGTTCCACAATAGTAAGAAATCTTTTCGGATAACCTCTAATTCAGTATGAATTTTTTTTTTTTTTTTTTTTTTTTTGTCAAGGACGTGTTTTGCTGTATCCAAATTTTTAAGAAAAGTGGTACCCAAAATCAACTGTAGACCATGCCACATTTATACCATGGATACTGTAGACCAGTGTAGGAAAAAACGGTTTTTTTTATTCATTTTTCTGCCATATTTTGGCACTTTTCAGTGTATTTGTTTACGTAATTTTCATATTTTGTCGATAAAACAAGGTTTTAAAATGAAAGATCGATAAAAACAGAGTTTTAATTGATTGAAATTGTTTTTTTTTTTCACGATTTTTGAAATTTCTGCAATTTCTTCAATTAAATTTTCATTACCAAATCATTTTTTATAAAATTTAGGGTGTTTGATAGATAATATTACCTTCTATCAGATCTATGTTTCATTTTGTTCAACCTACATAAGATTGTGGGTTGATTTTGGCCCAAAACACTGCTACTAAAAAAACCTGAGATCGATCCAATTTTTTTTTAAAATTATCAATTTATTGCTCGTTTTAGAACAAATTGAGTTGTGGTGTCTTATCATTATGGCTTCATTTCTCAAATAAAATCGGTAAATTTATTTATGATGGAGAAAAGTTTTTATATATGAATTGTTTTCTTGCTCGTTGTGACAAAAAATTTGTAGATCTGAAATTTCTGTCATTTTTTCATTTAAATCTTCACTACTGAGTCATTTTTTATGAAATTTGGTGTGTTTGAAAGATGATCGAAGCCTTTACGATGTAGCTATGTTTACGTTTTGGTTATTAAAAGATTGAAGGCCATTTTTTGCTCGAAATAATGTTCGATTTTCGGGTTTTTCTTTGAGAAATCGATTGTTTTAAAAAAAATTTATTTTGCTTAATAAAATTATATCTATTTTTATATTTTTAATTATCTTCTCTTTTTATTGTAATGTTATATTTTTTCTTAAAAAAAAGAAAACAACTATTTTTCTTAATAAAACTTGTTTTTTCTTTTAATGTTATATTATTTTTTTATATTTCAGCTTTTATTTATTTATTTTTTTAATAACATTTAGACTTGAATGCATGTGTATATGATTTTACCTGTTATTTTTATTTTGTTTAATAATCCGGCATATTCCTCTTTCTTTTTTTTTCTTTTTTTTTTTCTTTTTTATGATGGATGCTACGATTAGTTTTTCTTTGATCTTCCTATATTTTCGCTTTTTAGGTTTTCTCTTATTTTCGTAATAGCATATCTCTTTGATGGGTGGCTTAGATGAAAATAGAGAATCCTAGAATAGTGCAAATAAGACATTTGAATTACTAGATAATATTTGCATGTTGTACTAATTAAAAAATAAATAAATTCCCATGTACCTAGTGTGTTTTTAATCCTTGAAATAATTTTTGTTTTTTTCCTCTTTTTTTTTAGTGTATGAAATCGTTCAATATATTAGCTCCCTCTAAAAGAAGTATGATGGATTAAATTATACATTAGCTATCTATTACTAATCTTTTGTTATTTAATTAAAAAAATTCTAAATTTAATTTTTTAAGATAAATGTAGGCAATAAATAGTATAATTTAATCTAATTTTTTATTTTTTAAAATTTTTTTTTCTGTTTTTAACCCATTTTTGAAAAAATCACCAAACCTAACAGGTCCGATTAACTGCCCGGTTCCGATCGCTTCTAGTCCCATGTCCGATTAGTCATTCCGATTAAATTTTTCAAACATTATTGTAGACTTACTCCCTCGGGCAAAAGTCTCACTTGGGAAGATTATTGTTTATATTAAATTTTGGGAACTACTTAAAATTACTTGATGATTATCAACAAAAGAAAAAGTTTTGGATTTGAATTTCGAATATTTAGATCTTACCCTTCATTTTTTTTTTTTTTTTTAAGCCCATAGAGAATGCTGATTTTGGAATTATTTTTTAGACCAGGCCTATCTAGGAGGACTTTCTTATCTAGTTCCACTCCATTAAAAAAAAAAATTGATTTACTAAATAGATACAAAACTTGGACAAAATTTATTGGGAAAGCTTTCTATGTTTCCCCCGAAACATAGAAGTTCTATCCTCCCTCTACTATCCACCCGTCTATTTTTTATCAAGAGAGTCAATCACCGTTTGATCTTAGATCCGATATCTCACAGTATTTTATTTTTAGTTTTTTTAATACACTTTTTCTGAATATGACATGTCGTAGGTGCCATCTTCTCATTGGGGCACACCTATAAAAACTATTAACAGTAATTTTTTGATAAAAAATATTAACCAAATACCCCTTGAATTTTTTAGGGGTATTTTGGTCATTTTATTTTATCAAAAGTATTTTTTTTTTATTTTTCTTTAGTGCGAGTTTAATAGAAGAATGGACGTCCAAAATTTGGTGTCAAAATAGTTTATAGAAAAAAATTAAAAATAAAATAGTGTAGAGACATGACATTGTGATTGGGGCAATCTTTGCCCTCCATTAAAAAATGAACGGTTGGATGAGGGGGATGATAGAACTTCTATGTTGTAGGGGAATATAGAAAGCTTTGCTAAAAAATTTTAGCTGCAGGATTCAGGGTATTTAGTTGAGGTTGGTGCCTTTACTGAGTTGGTTATGTCCACATAAATTTTGTGACTAAAAAATACTCTGAATTAGGTTTCGCGTGAGCGAGCAAATGTACAATTGGCTCCCCATGAGAGTGTAAAATCTTTAAAATGAAAAGAAAAACTACCTTACAAAACAATTAAGGTGATCAAAATCATCCCAGAGGGCAACTAAAGTTTCTCAAAATCATTAAATTTCAATTCACTCAACTACCTCCTCAAAATATTTGCTAAAATTTAACTAAAATGCCTATGTTCAGGATTAGAAACCCTATACAAGTAGAGGCACTTTGATAGTTTGGCTCACTTAAATAAGAGAAGCTCAATGATGATAATATCCCTAGTTGTTCAAAGTTAGCGACATGAAGCTGCCAATAATACCGCTGGTTGTTCTGGTTTAATAACAAAGAACTCGTCAGTTTTTGTATTGTGAACTCTTGTTCTACATTGCTAACCCTTAACCAATAGGGGTATTATTAGCAAATTATTGAAATACCCTTCTTTTTTGTCAATCATGGTTGAGGGTAATTTGATTATTCTTAAGATATTTTTAAGAAATATACCTCTATGAAATGAAATTTTAAAGCCAGCCAATCCTAATGTTGACGATTTGACCACCTTAATGCTTTTGTAAGGTGGTTTGACCATTTAATTCCTATGTTTTCGATAATGAAATTACCTAGTTATCCGATGCATCTCAAGCACATTGCTTACGCTATACAGAAAAGTAAGAAAAAAAAAAAATAAATTGTTCAACTCTCTCCGTAAAGGTAGAAGTAGTTTTAACTTTTAAGTGGTGTATATGGCCCTAGGATAGGAAATGGGCCTGGTGGCCCAGCCTTGAAAATCCGGGCCTCAGGTAACAAAAGTTGGACTGAAGGCGGTGGCCGAGCTGCACCAAGGGGCATGCCCGGCCTAGTTCAATACAATTTTTTTTTTTTTTTTTTTGCTTTTCCTTTTTTTTTTTTTTTAAATAAAAAAAATTGATTAGCCCTGCCCTGACAGAACTAGGCTAAGGCGGGCTGAGCCAGTGCCGTGCCTTTCAGGCACTTGCCCAAAGTTCGGCCTGGGCCTCGGTCTGATCCGAGCCAGGCCAATCTTAAGGTGGGCCTCTTGTTTCAAGCCCTATTAAAGCCTTATGTGTGAAATTTCTATGCCAAACCAGGTTCAGAAAGCTCAAGAAAGTAGGAGAAGTTGATACTTACCGGCCACTCTATTGGGGGATCAATTGCAATCATAGCCACTCTGTGGCTTCTCAACCAGTCCCAAAAACCAGGCACCAACCTTACCACCCCTCAATGCATCACCTTTGGATCTCCATTAGTGGGAGACCAACGCCTTGTCCAGGCAATTTGTAGAGAGAATTGGTCCTCACACTTCATCAACTTTGTATCAAGACACGATGTAGTTCCCCAAATCCTCTTCTCCCCTTTCTCCTCCATTCACGCTCAATTACGTTTAATTCCTTCGCTATGGACACCTTTTTCTTCTTCATCCAATAATGTAAGATTTCAAGAAATAGCAGCCAAGCTTTACACGACTGTAATGACCAACACATTGTCCATAGCTAGCTGCACTAGTGCCTCTTTTTCTATAGTACCGGGGGTCACTAATCCAATGTTTGATGCCATAGCTAGCATGGTAGAACTTAGTCCACATAGACCTTTTGGGTTGTCTGTATTTTTCGATGAAAACATGAGAAGCATGAGAATGGTGGGACTTGAGAACTGCGAGGCTACTTTGCAAGTGATGTTCTACACAGCGCAATCAGATACCCATGAAGTTGTGGAGGTGGCCAAGAGAGGGGTGGCTTAGCATCTCATATATGGATCCATGTGTGAAAGAATTAGAATGAAGGATGTTGTGTTCATGGAAAAACTGGATCAGCTTGCATTGTCTACTCAAGGTAGCAACGACAACGAAACCAATTCGCTTCTCCACGACTTTGGACTGGTGAGTTTCTCATTGCTCCTAGATGTTGCACAATAGAAATGCAGTTACACATGAACAAGTATTCAAGAGAGAGTTACATATTCAAATTCACACACACAAACACAGAAAGCGCATATTCCCAAAAGGGCATTATAGAAGTTTGCGTCATCTTTCAAATTTTCTGGCTTCTAAGTTTGAAGTCAGCTAGATCAATTATTAGACACAATTATTAACCAAAGCTTATTTCACCTTAGTATACCTGATAATTATACCCTCTTGTCCTCTGTCAGACCACAGGCCAAAAGGAAAGAGCCCGGGAGAATTTTCAGTACGAATGTGTTTAGCCATTGAAGCCACCCAAGTAATTGATATCATAAGCATGATTTTGTTAATAGATGGAATGGCTAAGAATGCATGCGAGTTTCCATGGATTCAGCCAATTTTCCCTTTTTCATTTTTTTCTTCATTTTTTTTTCTTTTGCCATGTTAATGGAGTAGGATTGGGACTCTAAAGTCATATTCACCTTGGCCACCATGCCAAGAGCTCCATTCTTGAATCCTTGAGAATCGTTTTTGTGTTTTCTTGTTTGTGTAGGGTACAAAAGCAAGGCTAGCCCTTTGTATGGCCAGACAATCCGCAAAGCAAAAGCAAGACAACCAAGCCAAAGTAAGCAAGAGTTTTGACAAACTTCAGCCAGCATTGAGTTGGCTCATGGATTACCGGGACAGTTATGAAAAGGAAGGTACATGTTACTATGACCCGTTTAAGGCCCAAAATAACACAAAGGACTTCAAGGCCAATGTGACGCGGCTACAGCTTGCAGGTCTCTGGGATGAGGTGATTGCTCTATTACGTGACCACCAATTACCGGACATCTTTGAGACGAACCCTGAATGGGTAGGAAAAGCCACCACATATCGACGCTTAGTAGAGCCCCTTGATATAGCCAATTACTACAGGCATGCTAGAAATAAGGATTGTGGGCCTTACATGGATAAGGGTAGACCTAGGCGCTACAAGTACCCACAGAAGTGGCTAGAGAGGAGCGAACCCAAGATAGGCTCGCCAAAGTTCGACTCGTCTTGGTTAATGGCAGAGGTGGAAGAAATGTTGAGAGAGAGGAGTTTTATAGATATGAAGGAGAAGGTGTTGGATTTTGAAATGGAGATGTTGGGCTGGAAGAATGAAGGCATGTTAGTGCTGAGGACGGATATAGGGGTGGCTGAGGGGTCTACATTTCTGAAATGGTGGAACACACTCCCTGTAGAGCACAGGGAGAATAGTTGCATCAAGGATTGGTTTGTTTCATGAAGGAAGATATAGCTTTCTTTAGAGCCAAAGGAAGTTATAACTCCATTGTCTGATTTCATAGGAGCACTACCCCTCATAATTGTAACAACTAGGTTTAAAATATTATGGGTCATTTGGCTCCCTCAGTATGAAAACTCACTGTTTTAAATCAACCTGATTCTTTCAATCCTTGGTTTAGCAAAAACCTAGTCATGGGGACAGGAATGTTTGGATAGAACCATGAAAATTTCCCATTTTTTGTTCATCAATTTGTATAACCTGGGTTTGCATCTATTTTTATGGTTAAAAAGGGAAATTCTTTAGAATATTTTCTTGGATACTTAAGAATTTAGGCAACAGAAATTTCAGTAACAATAAGCTTACAAAATTTCAACAAAAACATAAGAAAGAAATTCATAAGATATGTGTAGAGCATAACAATTGGCCAAAAAATCCTGCAAAAGCTTTAACAGAAGGAATTGAGGATGCGTTGTTGTTTGTGCAAGAGGAGGTCGCAAAGGCCCCCTCTCCCACAAAGTTTGAAGCACCTAGGCTCTCAAAAACAAGGTCAATTGACATTTTTTGCTTGGAACCCTGACAAATGACCTTGTGAAAGAAAATCTTTGCAAATAAAAATTTTCAAAAAATGTGTTAAAGATTTCGAAGAATAACCCAATAATGTCTATGATTCATTACAAAAAACAAGAGGACAATTAATTTTAATAAATAATGGGGTTGTTTAGTTGTAAGTGATGTAAAGAATAAAAACCAAGGTGACACAAAAAAATAGTGCAAAAAAATAAAAGAAAAGTGACACAAAGATTTATGTGGCCCGGCAAGTTGCCTACATTCAAGGGGCAGCAAAGTTTTTATCCACTAATAAGAAAAATACCATGCAATTATAGAGAATACAAGGGATTACACCCTCTCTCTATCTCAAGCTCTAAAACAAAGTCTTTCTCTCACTAGAATAGCCACTCAAGGACTAAAGAACTAACTCTTCTCTTTTGATATTTTTTTTGCATTATATTCTTGCTCTACAAAGCACACTTTATAAAGAGAAGAAACCCATGAGACTCACATGAGCCTCACTCTCCAATTCCTATTTGATTAGGTATCCTATTTCTCATGGACTACCGCCGTGAGACCTCATTTTTACCCATAAATTTTCCACATCTACTAGGATTTAGTTTCCCTACCAAAATAGGATCTAACAATGGAAGGGATATGGATCGTGTGAGTCCCAATACTAGATACCCATAAAATAGGAAACAACTTCCTATTTTAATGGAAATTGGCTTCACGTAATTAACATCCTCCCATTTGAAGATATGTTTCTATTTTGCTTCGTCTGCTCCAAGAAATTTATGCCCACCAGTTATTAATTATCAAGTAACGACAAGCCCCAATGAAGTCCTGCACCAGGTGAACTTCCCTTTTCCAATGGGCTTAGTTAACATATCCGATGGATTGTCATCAGTATGAATTTCTGCAACAAAATTTTTCCATCTTCTACCACATCACTAATGAAGTGTTAGAACATCAATATGTTAATTTGCATCGACATATCCGGTGGCTTTCAAATCCATTCCACTGTAAAAAATATCAACATTGCAAGTTCCCTTCAAATACCAAATGATCCACTTCAAAGTGGTCCGATGATCATGGTCTGGATTTATCGTATATCTACTCATAACTCCTATTGCTTGTGTTATATTAGGTTTGCTATTACCCATAGCAAACATGAAGCTCTCTAATGTAGATTGAATATGGTACTCGAGACATCAATGTCTTCTGTGCGTCGGTGCTAGAGCATTGTTTTGGAGACAACTTCATATACACAGGAAATGGGGTACTAACTGGTTTGACATTATGTATATTGAAGCACCACAAAACTCATGTTTACGCTCCGCTCTATACATATATTTGACTTAAATATTAGTAAAACTAAGTTAAATTTGAAAAAGGTAGAAAAAGTAGGGCTCAGAAAAATCGTTGATCTATACAGATCTGGTCTTTTTTCAAGTCCACTAGAAATGCCAACTCCAAATCCGTATATTGACAAGAAATGTTGCTTCTAAATTTTATTAAATCTAATAATAAATTACTTTTCAGAAAAAATAAACTAAAGCAGAGAATTTGATGAAGAAAAACAAACTAAATTAAGCAAAGAAAGAAATACATACCTCTAGGGATATGAAACCTGGACTTTTGGGCTTATAGATCAAGCCACTCTTTTTATTTGTGTCACCATCTCCTTTTTGGATTCCTTATGCTTGCTGGGATTGATAGATCGAAGGTTTATTTACCTAAATCTAAGGATCCTAAGGCATGGAGAAAAGCTAAAAAATTTTGGTAGGGTCTACCTATGTCTTTTTTTCGGATTAGAGAATAATTTCTTTAGTTTTCTAAGGAAATTCGCATCTCCTTATACTGAATATGAATTCTAAGATTTTTTGTGATTTTTAGAGATTTTTTTGGATATATTTTAAATTTTTTAATAATTTTCTATGGTTTTTTTTCTAAATTTATTATTATTATTTTTTTACTATTTTTCATATTTTTGGGAATTGTGTCCTATTTTTTAAGGATTCTAGAGGATTTCTAATCTCTCATTTTGGGCTATGGAGGCTGGTATTTATAGGTTTCAATTGTATATAGTTCTTGATTTGTTTTTATATTTTTTCGATTTTTTTTATTTGATTGATCTTTTGACTTCATCTACTAAAGAAAACACATTTTTACTACATCATCAGGCCACTTCTGGGCCTGTTGGGCTGCGTTAGGGCCTACCCCGAGACCCAACACTTGGGTCTCATAGGGACCAAATTGTTATTTTTTATATTATTTTAACTGTATGTCCGATTTGGGTGATTCTTGAATGTTGGAAAGCTCTTGGAGTCTACTTAAACTTGGGATAAGTTTTGAGCAATTTTGAGATAATTTTATTGTGTCTAGGTTGCCGATGGTCTACTAGGATTTTTGTGGTCCTTCGGGTTCAAAATCGAGGTTTGTTCAGAGTTCTTTTTCTAGAATTTCAAGTGGGTGTCTACAATTGCCCCTCTTTGGCATTAACTTGGGTCCCAGTTAAATGGTAAAGAAGTAGACACCTGAGACACGGTGGGAAGGAAAAGTATTTTCGATGGATCATTCTTTTGAATGAGCAATACCCTTTGGGTAGACAGTACATTGATGGATGCTTTTGATCCATAAGATATCGAACTGACATTGCTATATTTTAGTCAGTGCGGTTGAGAGGTCTCTGACAATAAGGATCCAAAGTGATAGTCAACAGGAACCGTGCTATCTTTGAGCTGGTAACACTTTTTATTGTAGTCACTCCAATGCTACTTGGGAAGCAGCCAGTGTAGTCATTTTCAACTTTAGACCTTTTTCTTGGGGTTTAGTTCTCCAATCGAATGAGAGTTTGATTTAAAAGAAATAATCAGATGATTAATTCCTGGCTAACTAAACTTCTTGTTCATCTTCGATTAAGATTCTTCGGGTCAAGTTTTTCGAAATTGTGTCTGTGTTCATTGCCTTAGACATATCGGAATGCGACGAAACTTGGCAGGTGACCTTTTGGAGTACTTATGAAGATATTGACCAGTTATGGTGATATTTGAGACTATCAAGAATTCCACTGTATGTCCGGCTTTATTGACCGACTTCCTCTTTATTTCGCATCGGCACCAAGGTGCTGAAAAATGTGTTCAAACAACTTGCCTCACCGAATGTTATTTCCTCGGCTTTATTACTTTGTTCTTCCTAGCCATATGACCACGTGAATGCTAAGTAGATATCCACACAATGTTGTAACTAGGATGCTCAGACGTAGGGATGTATTGTTCACATGTGCGTCAGTGGAGACTTTAGGGGGAGAAGAGAATTTTTTTAGGGATCCTGTCGAAGTCTTCACCCTCAAGGGACTAATTGTGATTCTGATAGCTGAGGATTTTATACGAACCTCATTGGTCAGAATCAGGTCTGTCTGGCAATTGAGTGCCATGCTGAAGGGCATTATTCCCATTTGATTTGGGTTTGTTTATATCCTCTGGTGTTGATCCACGTTTCAAGGATTTGTTTGTTTGTTGTTGTGCTGAAGGACCTTCTATCGGCATTGTCTGCTTTGTGCACCAGTTATTCCTTGGTGGGCAGAGTACCTCAGTTTATCGAGGTGACCGGCTTTGGGTATAACCCCTACCCACTGCTTTGTAGTTTCGACAATCAAGATACCTCTCTTCTTTGTCTGAGGTGGCCCCAGAGGACTCAATCCTGATTACCGCACCAAAGTCATGGTTGACTTAGCTTTCTTAGGGCCTCTTCAACATCTTGGAATGTGTTAGTGACCTCTTGGACATGATGCTCTTCTTCATGAGACTTATCTTGCTTTCTTGGTGAATCTTCTGTCTTTCGAGTCCTTTTTGCGAATGGACTCGGGCTGTCAAAATCGTTTCCTTGAAGCTCGTATTTTTGGGTCCTGGCATTGTGACACCAGGGATTTTTCTTTTTGAATGCGAGCTAAAACCACCTGTGGAGGCGAGTGCTACATCAACCTACTTATTGGTCCAAGTGTCCTCGGCGAATTTTCACTTGGACTTGGGAAGCGACGCCGTGGAGACGATTTTCACCAACTTCCTTTTATTCGAGGCTTTTTTACCCATGAACTTTCGACCATGTCCACCCTTTTCATCCAGTTGTGGTCACGATGCCCTTTCAAGTTTTCACCGTGCCCGGGTTTTTATTTTCATGGAACTCTTTTACTCATGGTTTCGTGACCATGCCCATCCGTCATTTTTATTCATGGCGTTCCTTTGTGCAGTTATACACTATGCCCGTTATTATTATATATTTTTTCATTTCTTTTTCTTTTTGAGAGGGCATGTTTAAGGTCATGCCTTCGGACCTATGAAAAATAGTTTAACATCATGTGGCCTGAACGTGCACTATAGTTTTAAGGTCATACGCACTATAGTTTTAACGTCATACAGCTGGACCATGGTGGTGATGGATGGCAGTCTGTTGAGGCGACAGAGTGAGTATGGTGGTGGTTTGACTCACTTTGGGAGATGGCACGAGTGCTGCCTTTAAGGGGTGGATAGTGTGCGCTCACCCTATGACAAGGTGGGGTCTTGAGACCCACCTCTCTGTACTCTAATGTGTGTGTGTGGTTCCAGGTAAGAAGAAACAGGTCAAGGGAGGCGATTTCGAACCTTCCATAAGCCAGGGGGCATTCCACGTGATCTAAGAGGGCGCCCATGCGAGCTAGCCCGAGCGTGTCATGGATCCATGTGAGGTAAGTCCCGCCTCACGACTCAAATTCCTATCTCACCAGTTGGTATTCCTACTTGCGTCTTCCTTACACGGTTCCCAAGAGAGCGGTCTCAAGTCTAAGGTCCATATCAAACCCGAAACCATGCCACCAAGCCAAACCAACCTAGAGGGTGAGATCGAGACATCTAACCAGCTTGGCGAATCCATTGGGGACAAGCTACCCCATCGTTGGATCGTTCTTGTTTGGCCTTTCCTTTCTTCTATTTCTTGCTCAATATACACACACTTGTCGTCGAGGTTGCTCAACCCCTCATCCGAGTCAGGGATTTCGTAACACCTGCACTCGTGAGTCGTCGTTGGGAACAGGTTCCGGGAACCTCGTTCCTGAGCATCGACCTTGTGTCACGCTCCCAAGTCTTCCCTTGAATAGAGGTGGGGATGGACCTAAAAGTCCCTCACTCCCTACCTCCTTGCATTGATGGACCCTTTAACAGCGCACCTTACATTGGTTGCACACACGCCACCACACACAGCATGCACCCTGCTACAGGTAAGTTACTTGCCGGTCCCACTGCTCGAGGCAGCCCGAGGGCCGCCCCTCCCTCTTCCGCGACGACGAGGCTACTCCCCATTCTCTATCACCTCGGTCTCCTGTAACAAGAAGCTGACATCAAGAGGTGGCAGCTCCAAAGCCACCCCCTCACGCACACCTACCAAAGCTAGTGGACCATCCATTCTAGCTACGCATCCAGGCAACCCTCAGGTACCTCTGGACACTGACAGGGTTTGGGTCTTCTTGAAACTAGCCTTACACATCTTTTGCATGCACACCTAACCACCCTCAAGTTACCTCAGGACACTATCAGGGTTCGGGTCTTCTTGAACTTGGCCCTACACATCCTATGCATTGCAACACTTGGGGCAACCCTCAAGTTACCTCGGAGCATTGTCAGGGTTCGGCTCTTCTTGGACCTGGCCTTGCACACTCCTTGTGTATGCATTGCATCACTAGGGGCAGCCTTGTTGATGTGCTTACCCGAGCACACGAGGGGGGACCTCTTAGCCCCCCCTCCTAGCACATGCCTACTCACTCTGTGAGGGATGGTCACACGGTCATTCCATCATGTATTAATGCTCACGACATTGTGTCTCTTAAGGCCAGACATGCTACTCGAGCCTGGGTTGGCCCTGAGGTCACCCAAAGTCCTTCAAGGGGCACACACGTGCCAGTCCTGCCACCTACCCTGAGCACACCTTTGCACTGTGCACACATGCACAGATCCAAAACTTCCCCTACTTCTAAGGGTAAAGAAAAGAGCACCATTGAAGACTTCTCTTCCGAATATGAGAGCCCTTTCTTCCCCCTAACTCCCCTTGATGCAGATGATGCTAGAAAAGCATGGCTTGAGGTGAACACTAAAAAGGTTGCTCGAGGCAGAATGAAGCCAGTTATCTACGGAGATCTAGGTCTCATTCGAGGCAAAGACAAGCCTACGAAAGAGGCAAAGAGCCAATCTGACCCCAGTGACCCCATCAATCCTGAGCCCATCGTGCCATCACCCGATTAGACACCTGAACCCACTTCAGGTCGAGGCACCGAGAGTAATGGCTTCTTCGAGCAAACTGAGCTCAGGGCAGCTCGTGGGTTGAATCATTTTCCCCTAGACTCTTGTTGAGTCGGAAGGCACTGCTGCAGGACAGTCTCGGTGCCTCAAGTAAGATGGAAGCCATACCCACTGAGGGGCACTATACATGACACCCTTGTGGTGGAGAGTTTGATCTATGGAGAGACAGGTCCCCTTCCCATAATAAAAGAGAATGACCCACTGTCTCCCCCCAATGTCTACCTCGACATCCTGGCTCCCCAAGACGAAGCTGAAAAGAAGACTGTGACTATTGAGCTGCTTCAAGGGTTTGAATAATTCATTGTCAAGGTCGACCTTCTGAATAAGAAGGAGACTCTGCCACTGTCCACTTTCCATCCATCTTTGCATGAACCTTGGAGACGTGATGGACAACCATCTACTCTCATTGGTTCTAGTGATGTAGCCTTCCTCGCTCGCTCTAGCCCAAACATTCTACCTCTAATGAGAATTCGTCACTCTCATTTGACGAAAGCTGCTCCCCAGTACTGGATGAGATGAGCTGCGCCCCTGTTGATAGCCCAGCTCAAATGGATCCCCATGCCCTGAGAACACCATGACTCCCTGCAAAGCCAACTGCCTGCTCTCCCTGTGCTGTGAATGCCTCATGTGCGTTCTTGAGGGTGATGATAAAAGCTTGTTGTCCTATGAGAGGTTCAGGTTATCTCTTGATGGAAAAGATCCCTCAAGTATAGTTGGTGACGAACTATGGTGATCACTGAAGTACCAGAATCCTATGGAGACGAGATCGCACAGCTTAAAGCCGCATCAAGGCAATTACAAGCCGAGATGAGATCAAGGGATGAAATTATAGAAATCTTGCACCAAGAGCTATTAACGTCATGTGGGCTTGAGCGTATACCCTTGGGGCACCAATCCCTCTTTACTATCCCTTAAGCATCGTGTCTGGTCATTGAAACAACGTCATCAAGAGAAGAGCAATTCCTGCCCACGCCTCCCTCATTGCCAATCCCTTCCCCATCTTTTCTTAAGATTGAGAACAGAAGACTAGTAGAAGGCATGGTAGCCAAAGCATCAAAAAGATGTGATCTCTCAGTGACAGAGAAGTTGAATCTCTACCATATGCTTCACCCAGCTTATGATCAAACTCTATTGTCACAAGGAGACCAAAGACACGACTTTCCCAAGTACAATGTCATGCGCTTCTCAAGGTGAGTCCGGTGCAAGGGTTATTCCTTTGATAAGTGCATCCCTAAGTTGCTTGAAACTCTCTTATCTAAGGGGATGATCGAACTAGACCAAAGGAAGTCGGGAAGGATGATTAGCTCAATTATTACTGATATCATAGGATGTTTGGTCACAAGGCTAAGGAGTGTATTACCAGTGGAGACACTATCCAGAATCTCATAAACAATGGGGAGATTGAACTAGCAGAATGATTCCACAGATGATCCAGTGCTGCACTGTGGTCCGAGCTGCAAGACCCTAAACTGCATAGCCACGGTTCTAGCTACAAGTCCCTAAACTGCATAGCCATGGCCCAAGTTGTATGACCCTAAACTATAACAGATGTCGTGGTTGCACGACAATAAATTGCACAACATACGGTCTTGGAGGCATGACCTTAAACATGCCCTCAGGTCCTAGTGTACGACCTTAAAGCACACTGTCACTACGGTCTCGCAGGCATGACCTTAAATCACGCCAAATCGATGATCACGGTGGCATGACCTTAAACATGCCTTCGCAAAAAAAAAGAGAGAGAGGGGACAGACATGATGAAAACTCGAAAGGGCATCATGGAAAAAATTGTCGAAACACGGACATGGTGAAAACTCGAAAGGGCACCATGGGAAAAAGTGTCAAAAGAAAAAGAAACAAAAGAAAAATGACAGGGCATGGTAGCATCACCAGCTATCGTAGGAAGAAGTCGTCAAATAAAAATATGGTCACGATGCGAACCTGAAAGGGCGTTTAAGTAAAAAAGACACATGCGAGGGAAAACGTGTTTACAAAGAGAATTCGTAATGGCTCACAGCCTCCTGAAGGGCAATGCTACCTCACCGTCGTGTGCACGTTCTTACCAGCACGACTATCCAGACTGCCGTACGCGTTTCTTAAGATGGTGCCACCGTGCGCGTCGTGCTAAAAGCTCACCATACACGTCTCTCTATCCAGATCGCCGAGTGTATTCCGTCGAGCACATCTCCACATTAAGCCCACCGAGCACGCCCCTCACCCATGCTGTCAAGCTCATTCCCTCTGCCAAGTGCTGCCGTGAGCGTTCTGCCGTCGTGCGCGTTTTGACTCCCAGCCTGTCATGCACAAATGCTCTCTTCGAGCACGCCCTTGTTGCATGATGTCGTGCTACTGTCGCTGTGAGACTCGCATGTTTTTGCCTTATGCGCACCTCGTGCACAACTCCCTGAGATGACAGTCGTGCACACCTTGCTACCACGCACACCTGACTTCCACGTACCGCCACACACAATCTTTCTGCCAATGCACCCATGCCCTTTGCATGCTCTTCCACGCATGCCTTCCCTAGCCGGCCCATTCGTGTGCGCATCGAAAATTCCGACCCTCATCACCTCTCCATCCCCATTGAAGTCACATTCATGCCCTAATCTCTTATCCCCAGGGTGTCACACCCACTTCCTAATCCCCAGTGAGTCGGCTTCAGCCTACCATCCCTCACTGAGCCACCATCACCATCTGAACCCACTGCTCATAAATGGTTTTGGCCATTTCATCTCCAGGGAGTCAGACTACCATCCACAGGCCCATTCCCCATGGAGCCTCATCCACTTCACATCTCCCAGTGAGTCCACCCCTCATTGGCAACCCACATACATGGTGACTCATCATGGTCCAACTGTATGACCCTAAACTATAGTGCACGTTCTGGTCACATGATGTTAAACTGCTTAGCACGACGGTGCAGCTATATGACCCTAAACTATAGTGCACGTCCAAGCCACATGATGTTAAACTGTTTTGCACAACAATCCAGCTGTATGACCCTAAACTATAGCGCATGTCTTGGCCACATGACGTTAAACTCCTTAGCTCAAGTCCTGGTGGCATGATCTTAAACACACCTCCATGCACGTCCACACCATCTTCGTTGTCTCCCAGTAGATCCATCTCCATAAACTCCCAGCATTCTCCAGTGAGTCGTATCCATGCTCAAAAACCCACGGTGAGCCATTCCACCATCCATACTCACCGACAGCTAGTGGGTCGCCGTTATTCACCTTCCATCCAAACACAATCCATCATTTACAGGTGGTCTCATGCCATCACCCCAAAGTTAATCAAACCACCACCATACTCACCCCATGACCCCGAAAGACTGTCATTCATCGCCATCACAATCTAGCTGTATGGCCCTAAACTATACTGAACATTCTGATGATAAACAGCTTTGCCTAGGCCCTGGAGTGTCACGACCCCATCCCTGGCCGCCCTTCCATTAATGTCGGAGGGTGACCGAGCACGGTTCTGTGATCCCTAGGTAGCATATGTGACTCAGGTCAGAGTGGACTCAAGGCTTTAATATCGGTGATTAAAGCCAACCATAGAAAAAGACAAAAATAGTAATTGTAAAGTGCAGATGTACATTTAGAATCGGGAGATTCCGTACACCATATAAAATGTACCACATAAAATTTCTTCCAAAAATGTTACGCTTGAGTATGGGGCATCGAGGCCAATTGTTACATATTTCCAAAATGAACAAAAGAGTTAGGGCCAACCGCCCAACAATAAACAATGTCGGAATTCCACCTTAACAGGTTGTGGCCTTGACTTCCAATCACGAACCTCGTACTTCTAACCCTTGACCTGTCACTATCAATCTACAAGAGGGGAGACACTGTGGGATGAGCTGTAAAGCCCAGTAAGTAGATCTGGGTGTTACGCATCATTATTCAGTCTATCCATGTGTCAAGAACAGTTCTTTCAATTATAAGAATTCATAGTGCGAACGTCATATAAATCAGAAATCATATCAATGCATCTATTACGGGCGTCATATCAAAATTTCATAGTTATCATTCAATCATTACAATCATCATAATTCACATGCATTATTTAGGTATCATCCACTCACTCCTTATTTCACCTACTCCTGAACTAGAAGCCCTATTCATCAGGCCAAGCCAATCCCATTGTTTAGGACCTCTACCATTCCTCAAGAGGGAGGGCAATGACAAGTGAGGAAATCCACTTCGTAATGCCCTCATATTCACACACACGGTCCCCAACGTGCTTTGGGATTTTTGATAGGTACTTACCTTGCAAGGCATCACTCATTAGTCTCATCATATAAATTTCGGGGGGTGCGACCCTCCCATTTTACTTTCACCTAACTCCATCCTATCATTCAGCGAGTTAGGGAACATTGTCGGCATCACTTTTCTCAGCATAATGGTACCCACTACCGATGAGTGTCTCTTCACGTAGTGGGTAGTATCAGTATAACAATATCCACTACCGATGAGTGTCCCATAGCGTAGTGGTCAGTATCATAGTTATCATAACATAAAAGTACCCACTACTAATGGGTGTCCCATTGTATAATGGTAATCATCACAATATGGTAACATGTTCAAGCATTAAATTTACTCATACTTAGTCAGTGCCTTATGACAGATAATTCCAGTCTCATTATGCAAAGTTTGAGTCTTGTTCCGAAATATATAGCTATCATGTACACTATGCCACTTAGCATGAAACATCCATCATAAGAGGCCTATCACATGGAACTTACACTTATCAATTAGCATTCATAACACTTTCTCACATTAGCACTATGGCATTTATCATGTAACATTTATCCTAGAGCTATCACATGGAATTTGCACTTATCGAATATCACTTATCTCATGGTCACATAGCAATATTCACATTACACCATGGTGCTTAACATGTAGCATTCATCACATGACAACTATCACATAACATTTATACTTATCAATTATCACTCGTAACACTTGTCACTTGAATTGATTAGTGAATAGTTCCGTAAAAGAGTGCACAATTTCACCACATCCATAATCACGACATCCTTATGGAAAAAGGAACGCCATCCTCAAACCGTGGAGAGTTTTAGTATAGTTCCAACATAAATTTTGAAAGAGACTCACTTATGGTTCATATATAAGTTATTTGAACACATGTGGGCAGAGTTTGAGCAAAAAACAATTTATTTCCAAGGCGAGCATAGAACTGAAATTTTCTGACAGTGATGTACCCTTTTTCTCTTGAGCATAACTCCCAATCTAGGACGATTTTCAAAATGATTTGAACATGCAACTTTAATTTTACTCATAGATCTTTACAATAGTGGTAGTTTGAAGGTATTTAGACATTATTTGATAGGTCAAGAGCTCGACCAAAAGTGAGTGACAGTTGCTGTAATTTCTTGCAACTGTGACATACCCCACATTTTGGGGCATATCTCTTAACCCGTATGAAATTGTAACATGGTGTAAAAGTAAAAATTGTAGTAGACAAGCATATAGTTTATTCAAGACCAATTTGAGCCCATTTGGACATCGTTGGCTATTGAAAAGTTCAATACAAAAACCCTCACAGTTCTTGAAAATTCCTTTTGCAAGTTTTGACATGCTTCAAATAACATGACACCTTACAAGCCAAGATAAACTCTAATGAAAAACGTTATTCATGTTAAACTAGTCTTGCAAGTGAGCTACTTTACAAATTTCCACAACTAACAAGTTTATTTACCACACTCAATCAATCATTCAAACTCATTTTAACTCAACCACACACCCATATCCTTCATTATATTTTACTTATCCTTATTACTCAAATTTGGTCACTACCAAATTAATTGATACATAGATACAAAACCTACTTACCTAATGTTCACGGTGCCGTCAAACCACCCACTCGTAGGCCACCTCAAGCTCCAAGCAATGGCTTTCTCCAAGGCCAGCAGTTAACTCATGCTTTGGTTCTAGAGAGAGAGTATGAGAGCAAGAGAGGGAAACGGCAGTGAAAAGGAAGGGGAGAGGGGTTTAAGTACCCAAGGTTGGTGGGATTCATTATGGCTGACCAGGTAGATGGAAATCACTGTGGCTGACCGTGGGCGGCACTGACACGTACGGAAGCAGTCAAATCTTCCCTTTTCACTCACGGCGCTACACACGCACGATGTTAGTGCCTTCTTCTTCATGCGCGGTGTTAGTGCCTTCTTCTTCATGCACAATGCTGCCTCTTCTCTCTCTCTCCTCTTTTCTCATGCACAACAATTGCCATGCACGACTTTAACACTTCAACACGCGTGACAGCAGCTTTCCTTCATCTGACTCTTTTGTCGTGCGTGTCTCAAGTCCGGGAAAGTTCACGGTCGTTACTTTATCCCCCCTTTAAAAAGGATTTTGTCCTCAAAATATATCATTGTCAATCACAAAGGTGAGGGTATTCCTCTCAAATTTCGTCCTCCCGTTCCCATGTCGAATCTTCTCTTGAATGGTATTGCCACAACACTCAGATCAAGGGAACTTCTTTATTGCACAAAACTTGTACTCACCTGTCCAATATCTCAATCGGTTGTTCAACATAGGTCAAATCTTCTCTGATCGAAACTTATTCATACTTCAAGGCATGGGACGGGTCAGGCTGATATTTTCTTAGCAACTATATTAGCGTAACCCTTCAATCGTCTTTGGGCCATCCTGAGTCGTTCTCAAATTAAGGCGATCTTTTCAAAGGTTATTTGAACAATTTCGGGCCCCAATAGTGTCTCCAGATCTTCAATGCAAACACTACGGCTGCAAGCTCCAAGACATACGTTGGATAGGTTTATTCATACAGCTTCAACTATCTGGAGGCACAAGCAATGACCTTCCCTCTCTGCATGAGTACACATCCGAGCCCTTTATGAGGAGCATCGATGTAAATCACAAAGTCCTCATTTTCTTCAGGTAAGGTCGGTATCGGGGTTGCGGTTAGTCACTTCTTAAGCTCTTAGAAGCTTCTCTCGCAGTCCTCTGACCACACGAATTTCACATTCTTCTGAGTCAGCCGAGTAAGAGGAAGCGCTATCTTTGAGAATCCCTCTACAAAGCGCCTGTAGTATCCTGCTAACCCCATAAAGCTACAAACTTCGTCACATTATCGGTCTCTCCCACTGAAGTACGGCTTCAATCTTAGAGGGGTTGACCGAGATCCCATCTTTAAAAATGATGTGCTGAAGGAAAGCTATACTGGGGAGCCAAAACTCACTCTAGCTTAATTTTGCATATAATCTTTTTGACTTCAAAGTTTGCAAGACAATTCTCAGATGTTGTTCATGCAATTCCTGACTCTTCGAATATACCAAGATATCATCAATAAAGACCACAACAAAATCATCCAAGAAAAGTTGGAACACCCTATTCGTCAGAACCATGAACACAACGGGGAGTTAACCCGAATGGCATCACAAGGAACTCATAATGACCGTATCGAGTTTTGAAAGATGTATTTGGAACGTCTCCCTCCCCGACTCGTAATTGGTGATAACCCAACCGAAGATCAATCTTTGAAAACACTTGGGCCCCTTGGAGATGTTCAAAGAGGTCGTCAATTACAGGTAGGGGGTACCTATTATGCATTGTTACTTGGTTTAACTGCCTATAGTCAACACATAGCCTCAAGGACCCATCCTTCTTCACAAACAGGATTGGTGCACCCCAAGGTGACACACTGGGTCGGATAAACCCCTTAGTCAACAATTCCGACAACTTCTCCTTCAACTCCTTCAACTCTGCAGGAGCCATTCTATACGGGACTTTAGAGATGGGAATAGTATCAGGGACCACGTCTATCTTAAACTCGATCTCCCTCACTGGAGGTAAGGACGGAAACTCTTCAGGAAAGACCTCGAGTTACTCTCTCACTACTGGTATCCTCTCTAATTGGGATTGAATGTCCCGATTCTGAACCACATAGGCTAGATATCCCTCGCACCTCCTAGCCAGGAGACGAGAGGCCCGAAGGGCAGAAATAAAATGCAGAGGGGGAGTATCCTTAGTACCCTCAAAGTGTAGCTCAGATTGGTTAAGGCGTTTAAAGGTCATCGTCTTTTCATGGCAATTGACGGTGGCATGGTGTGTGGATAACCAATCCATGACTAGAATAACATCAAAATCTTGAATATCCAGGAGTATTAGGTCTTCATGCAAGTCGCATCCTTTAATTGAAACTCTACACTGTCTATAAACCCTATCAGTTTTCATAGAATCCCCCACAGGAGTGCATAGTACAACAGTAAAATCAAGACATGACATTTAGATAGCAAGCAAAATGGGGTGCGACAAAAGAGTGAGAGGAACCAAGGTCAATCAAAGCTCTCGCTTTAGCACCACAAATAGGAAGTGTACCTTTAATCACTGAGGTAGATGCCTTAGCTTCTTATTTGCTGTGGGCAAATACTCGTCCTTGTGTCTTTGGTCGATTCTCCATCTTGGCCATTGGGCAATCCTTGATCCAATGGCCAAGCTGGCCACACCTGAGACACTTGTCTAGCTTCTTGTAACATTCAGCTGATGTGTGGTTGTTCCTCCCACAATGGGAACAGACCGAGCGTTGATCATCCTTCATGTTACTTGGGCAATTCTTCTGGGCCCTCTGATTACGTTGATAAGGCCTCCCTCTAACATCCCTCTTTGGAAATTGTCGGGGCTTCTTCCCAAAGTTTCTCGATGGTGTGGGCTTCATCTTTCCTTCCCTCCTTGATCTATGGTCCTTCGTAGTCCGTCTCAATCTTTAGGGTGAGGTCTACTAATGGAGCGTATGACTTAAGGTTGGCCGACAGTACTCTCCTCTGATGTCTGACCGAAGGCCCCTTTCAAATTTAGCCGCCTTTCGCACCTCTGTGTTGATGATGTGAGCCACGTATCTAGAAAGCTTCACAAACTTAGCAGCGTATTGCTCCACTATCATACCCCCTTGTTGAAGCTCAATGAACTCTACTTCTTTTCTCTCCTTGACGGAGTCTGGGAAGTTCTTCTTGTCGAATGCCGTCAGGAAGGTTTCCCAAGTGGTTTCGGTTCCTGACTCTCCCCAGGATTACTTAACCGAGTCCCACCAATGTTCAGCTTCTCCTTCGAGCATAAAGGTTCCTAATCTGACTTTCTGCTCATCCAACTAGTACAACACTTCTAGAATCTTCTATATTTGTCTCTTCCACCTCTCGGCTTTCTCTACCCCTCCTTGTCTCAAGAAGGTTGGGGATGCTAACCTTCTAAATATTTCTATCATGCTACTATCGTTTTGCTCTGAGGTAGGGGTAGACTGGGCAGGCATCGACTATTTCATCATTTGGCATCGCTCCCAAAATCCTGTAAAACTCACCAAGCGTCTCGGTGTTCTTATTGCTGGAACTCGAATTGTTGGCACGTGTCGTCGGCATCTTGAACCTAGCACAAGAGCACCCAGCCACTAATATATCCTAAAACTATTCTAAGGGCTCTTTTAAAAAGCCCTAGGACGAGAATCCTATTATGGCTGCTTTGATACCCAAATTGTCACAACCCCATCCCCGACCGGCTTTTGTTAACACCAGAGGGTGACCGAGCACAGGTCCATGATCCCAAGGTAGCGTATGTCACTCAGGTCGGAGTGGACTCAACACTTTAATATTAGTGATTAAAGCAAACCAGATAAAAGGATGGAAACAGTAATTCTAAAGTGCAGATGTACATTTAAAATTAGGAGATTCCATACACCATAGAAAATGTACCACATAAAGTTTTTTCCAAAAATGTTACACTTGAGTTTGGGGCATCGACGCTCAATATTACATATTTCCAAAATGAACAAAGAGTTAGGGCCAACCGCCCAACAACATACCATGTCAGAATTCCTCCTCAATAGGGTGTGGCCTCGACTTCCAACTGCGAACCTCATACTTCTGACACTTGACCTATCGTTATCAATCTACAAGAGGGGAGACAAAGTGGGATGAGCTATAAAGCCCAGTAAGTAGATCTAGGTGCTATGAATCATTATTGAGTCTATCCATGCGTCATGAACAGTTCTTTCAATTATAAGAATTCACAATGCAAACGTCTTATAAATCAGAAATCATATCAATGCATCTATTACAGGTGTCGTATCAAAATTTCATGCTTATCATTCAATCATTCCAATCATCATAATTCACATGCATTATCCAGGCATCATCCACTCACTCCTTAGTTCTCCTACTCCCAAAGTAGACGCCCTATTCAGTAGTCCAAGTCAATCCCATTGTTTAGGATCTCTACCATGCATCAGGAGGGAGGGCAATGATAAGTGGGAAAATCCACTTTGTAATGCCCACATACTCATACACACGGTCCCCAATGCTCTTTGGGGTTTTCGATAAGCACTTACCTTGCAAGGCATCACTCACTAGTTTCATCATGTGAATTTCGAAGGGTATGACCCTCCCATTTACTTTCACCGAACTCCATCCTATCATTTAGCAAGTTAGGAAATATTGTCGACATCACTTTCTCAGCATAACAGTACCCACTATCGATGAGTGTCCCATCGCCCAGTGGGTAGTATGAGTATTACAGTATCCACTACCGATGAGTGTCCCAACGTGTAGTGGTTAGTATCACAGTTATCATAACATAACCGTGCCCACTACCAATGGGTGTCCCATTGCATAGTGGTCATCATCACAATATCGTAACATGTTCATACATTAAATTTACTCATACTTAGTCAGTGCCTTATGACAGATAATTCCAGTCTCATTATGCAAAGTCTGAGTCTTGTTCAGAAATGTATAGCTATCATGTACACTATGCCACTTAGCATGAAACATCCATCATAAGAGGCCTATCACATGGCACTTACACTTATCAATTAGCATTCATAAGACTTATTACATTAGCACTACAGCATTTATCATGTAACATTTATCGTAGAGCTATCACATAGCATTTGCACTTATCGATTATCACTTATCGCATTATCACATAGTATTGTTCACATAACACCATGGCGGTTAACATGCAGCATTCATCACATGAAAACTGATCGCATCGTCACATAGTATTGTTCACAGTAACCCATTTGAACACCATTTGACTACTAAAAAGTTCAATACAAAAACCCTCACAATTCCTGAAAATTCCTTTTGCAAGTTTTGGCATGCTTTGAATAACCCATGACACTTCACAAACCAAGATAAACTTTAACGCAAAACCTTATTCATGTTAAACTAGTCTTTCAATTGAGCTACTTTACAAATTTCGATAGCTAACAAGTTTATTTACCACACTCAATTAGTCATTCAAACTCATTTTAACTCAACCACACCGATATCCTTCATTCTATCATTTTACTTATCCTTATTACTCAAATTTGATCACCACCAAATTAAGTGATGCATAGATACTAAACCTACTTACGTGATGTTCACGGTGCCTTTAAACGTCCCACTTGCAGGCCACCTCAAGCTCCAAGTAATGGCTTTCTCCAAGGGAAGCAGTTAACTCATGCTTTGGTTCTAAAGATAGAGTATGAGAGCAAGAGAGGCAAACGGCAGTGAAATGGAAGGAGAAAGGGATTTAAGTACCCAAGGTAGGTGGGATTCACTGTGACTAACCAGGTAGGTGGTAATCACTGTGGCTAATCGTGGGCAGCGCTGACACGTACGGTAGCAGTCAAATCTTCCCTTTTCACTCACGATGCTGCCTTTTCTTCTCGCACAGTGTTACTCCTTTTTCACGCGTGGTGTTATCTCTTTTACACGCACGTCGTTAGTCCTTTGAGTTTTATAATGCTCAAGCATCAAATATTCTTGAGTGGTTTGAATGGTGAAAGATGAAGGAGTAAGTGTGAATTTTTGTGGTTTGAATGGTGAACAATTTACTTACTTAAAGTACATCGTGAATGATTTGGTATTGCTTTACTATTAGAATTGTACATTTTCAAAACAGCATAATTTTATCGTATGTGATTTCCTCCACAAATGTGTGAAATAAAATTAAATCAATTATAATTTGAGCGTAGGAGATCAGGGATAATTGAATCGATTATAAAATTAGTTATAGCATTAGTGTTGAACCTCTCTGTCGCTCTATCTACTCTCTCTATCCGTAAATGTACTATACCATTACTTGGATTGTACACTTAACAATTTGAAAGACTCATGCCATAGTGATAATACATTGCATTGGATAACTATAATATTACATACAATTCTTCATCTACCTACCAAATGAGGTAAACCATTCAATAACAAAACTTTTCATATAAAGTTCAGTAATCTGGCCCAATGTCAAATATTTTCACATTCATTTCTCTCTCTCTTTCTCTCTCTCTCTTGCTCTCCCTACTTTCTATCTCCGTAAATATAGTATACCATTACTTGGATTGTACACTTAACAATTTGAAAGACTCATGCCATAGTGATAATACATTGAATTTGATAACTATAATATTACATACAATTCATCAACTACCTGCCACATGGGGTAGTCCATTCAATAACAAAATTGTTTATATAAAGTTCAGTAGTCCTTCCCATTGTCAAATAATGGTTCGTTCCTTGTACCCAATCACCTTACATAACACCTTACAACCCAAAAAGAAGTGAAAAGATTACAATGGCATACAACCTATATCATTTTTTTGAGTGAATGGCCTACAACCTACATCAATAATGTCAAAAGTTTAATAACAAAATTTTCAAAAAAAAAAAAACAACATAACCCCTCCTTTGAAGTTGTTCAATATGAATTTGTCCTCTCTATTTGAGACATAAAACATATTATGATAAGTAACAATAGTGTTCCAAATGAAATTACAAATGTGAACTTACACGCATCTAAAAATATTTCAAAATGAACTTGCAAACATGCCATCCAAGAAATTGCTTCTTACCATCAACACACATATGTTGCCTTCTTATGGGTCTGAAGCTTTCGATGTGTTTTATCCTTAGCACTATAAGAGGAAGATAAATTCATATGTTAGCATTTCAATTAAAGATAATACAATTGTAAATCAAATACATCAACAATAATGAAGATAATACAATTGCAAATCAAAATAATGTAAATGTATACAATTGTACCTATCACAAACGAAGGACGGACAGCTCCTTTTGTCATGTCCACTGTTATTGTAGACTGCGCATTTCCTTCTTTTATGTATCTTCGGCTTCCATCCCCCAAAATGAGCTTTCAATCATTTAGTGGCCGGTTGTCCCTTTGTCTGTGCTCGTGTAGGTTCAAAGACATTGCGACAATGGTTACTTCTACTTGATGTGTTACTACAACTACCAGAATTGTCATCTTCATTCACATGACTCATGGCATTATCCTGTAGACATCTCTTGCACAAAAACCTTTCATCAAACTTATGAATTCCATTTTGTATTATGGACATTACAAACTTATGGCCCTCTACACTTTGTGAATCACGCTCGGCAAGGGATCGACTTGTTTGCATAGCCTCATTATATCTAATGGAGCGTGGTAGTTCGGATGTTACTTGAATTTGTTCCCCAATGTCATCAACAAAAATTAGCTTCTTTACATCCTTGGTCCAACACTTCATTATATGTTTTTGAGGGATTTCAAGCACATCTTTCACCTTAAAATTCTTCAGTATATGCCAAGTGATAACTGCAAGAAACGAAATTGTCATTGCAATTGAATTTCACTAAATAGGGTCCAGATCTGGTCCCCGAGACTGCCACCTTAAAGGTAGCAACATGTCCATTGTCTACAACTGTCTCCCTCGTAAAATTAAAGTAATTAGTCACCTCTTCCCCAAATATCTTTAAAATATTTTGAGTATAAATTTTTTTTGCATATGACTCAATGAAAGTGGCTGTTCACAAGACTGAAGTAGTTTGAATATCTTTCAAGTCATTTTCCCTCTCTTTTCGTACCTTTTTGTCTTGGACTTTTGCGACAACTTCTAATAATGTACGCAAGCTTGTTCTGGGTGTCAAGTACGTCTTGAAGTATGTATTCATCCCTTCACTCCTTTGAGTAGAGGTCATACCCGCAATGAACGTGCCAGCCAAGTATGCATCAACCCATTGCATGCGACAACTATAAAGCCTCCCGAGCCATTCATTGTCTTCCGACTTATAATTCTCAATCATTGATTTCCATCCCAATTCAAATTCTTCAATTGTTGGGCTAGCCACAACCTCCAAAAGGTATCTGAATAAAAAGGATACATATGTAAGATATAACACATTTTTCTTTGATTTTCGCAAATATGTGCCATTTACGATAATGATACTTACTTTGGTAAAGAACTTGTCTCACTGCATATGAAATTGTCGGATCTTGATCAGTAAGAATAACACTTGGTTGCCGTCCACCCATGGCTTCCAACCAGTTTTCAAATACCCATATAAATGATTATATATTCTCGTCAAATATGAGTGCAAATCCAAATAAGGTTGTACTTAAATAGTGATTTACACCTAGTATAGGTGCAAAGGGCATACCAAACATATTTGTCTTGTTTGTGGTATTAAAGGTAACCATGTCAAAAAAGCACTGATAGGAAACTTTAGATGTAGAATCTACTCATAAGATACTATGAATGTGATCATCATCATCTAATCTCAATCTATAGAAAAATGATGGGTTCGATTGGTTCTTTTTATACAGCCATTGCAAAATTAAATTAGCTTCTTCTCCTCTAATTTTTCTTCTAGCACTTGCTATTTCATTTTGGATACAAGGGACATTATCAATCCCTCCAACCTGCTCTATGAATATATCATGAATGTTCTAAGCTTAACCATTACCGAGCTCATTGAATGTATCAATGACTTCATAGCACTCGACAATGATCGGTGTGTGCGAATTAAACAAGCTTTTCTCGGAGTAATTAGATCGTGATTATGATCTTTAACAACGTTAGTCACTTTCCACTCGCTGTCTTCTTAACTACTTATGCACATCCTAACCTTGCACCCACACCTTAACTCAGGGTAAACCTTTCTACTTTTATTAGGTTTTTCTTGTTTAAACCCTTCCTTCAAGCAAATATAAGCCCTATCGATCCTTTTACCTTTCTCGTTATGAGTACTCCCCCTATGAATACCAAAACCTTTGGTCAATGCATAAGACTTAAAGAACTCATATGCATCATCCTCTGATCCAAGCATCATTTCTACACATGATTCTTCTATTTCATGGCCTTTGTTTGATGAGCCACAACCATCATCAAGGATTTCATCAATGTTGCTGCCTATATTTGGGCATGTGCTAGATGTCACACCGACTGAATTCGTGGGATCCATCTCAATTTCTTTACTTACCCAACGTGAAACTGCAAACTACAAGAATACATTTTCAAACAATCATTCATAATATACTTTTAACCCTTTTGCATAGATTTTCAAACAATCATTAATAAAAATGAGGATTTTGATTACATCCAAACTGACCCTCAATTTTCCCTTCACATACTTATATGTATTACGTAGGGGATAATTTGATGCGTACTTAATCATGTTTCAATAGATGGTTCAATATCAAATTCAAACAATCATACATAATATACTTTTAATATCATGTTTCAATGGATGGTTCAATATCAAGACAAAACAAACTTTGACAACGAAGATACTGAAATTGGAATTAAATTGCTAAAAATAATAATTTATGAAGGTTAGTGGTCATTTCTAGATTGAATTCAAACACACAAAGGTTACAAACATGTGATCCAAATGCATGAGTTCCGCCAACTGAAGCTTCAAGTTCAAGAATAAAAGTAGAGGTCGATTTACCGGTCAAGTCTTGCTTCCTTTATGGATATAAACTACAAAGCTTCAGACTACGTAAATTCTACATGAAATCCAAGTCCAACACCAACAAATATATGTCGTGTATCAGGCCTGAAAGGACAGAAAAACCATGCTAAAATAGGCCAGTACTCATTATGAGGTTGAATATGCCTACCAAAACAAAATTAATCATTAAAGGTCATAAAAAAAAATCCAGTGTAAGAAGCTACATAATTGGGTGCATGACATTTCTGTAGTTTGGTAAAGACCACCTGGCTGAATGCATTCTTTGGAAAATCCAAATATATATGTTGGGGACAGTTTAACATAAAAAACTACAAATTTAGGCATCCAACCACCTAGAACCACAAGATTCTCTCTTACAGTCCATCAAATTAGTAAGATTATGTTGAACTCACTGACAAATATGATGAACCATGCAAACAGTTAGCACAGGTGTGAAGCAGAGTTCATTCTTCTTTGCATCCATTGCATAGGTTAATGGAGAAGCAGATGCATGAATGAACTTTTCAATTTTTGGATTGAAAATATTTGAAACCAAAAATATGGTTAACCAATTAAAGAAAAAACATATCAGATATGATTAACCACTTAAAGCAGAAAACAAAAAACAATGTAATTGGAATGAACGCCATATATGATAACCCTGGGATTCATTTGACAGCTACGAAAATCAATGTATGACACTACCATGTTTGGCAAGACAATCTTTCAATATAGATATTTAAGAGCACCAATGAAACAATAGAGGAAAAAAAATATTGGTGGATTCCACAAAAAACCCAAACTTCCCCCAAATCGATGGAAATTAAGAACCCAGAGATTATATGAGTCAAATACACACAGAGGGAGAGTACCTGTGTGAGATGGTCCTCGAAGGGCAGAGACATTGCGCGAGATGGTGCTCAAGGGGCACAGCGCCTATCAATAGGGAACCTGAGGGACGAGCCTTTGGATAGGGAAGACAAGGGGCCGATGGGATGATCTGAGCGATTAGGGGAGCGAGAAGCGGAGAGGGTGCGCCAGTAGCAGGAAGGGCAGAGAGAGCGAGAGGGGCTTGGCACAGGGAGGGAGAGGCAAGATGCGCGAGAGGGGCTAAGCGCCTATTAATGGGCTAAGCGAGAGGTAGAAAATCAGGGAGGAGAGAGAGAGAAAACCAGGGAGGAGAGGCTTGGCACAGGGACGAGGAAGAGGCTAGAAAACCAGGGAGGAGAGAGAAAATCCCTGGTTTTGAGGAGAGAGAGAAATCCCTGTTAAAAATCCCTTGAAGAGAGAGCCACTCGCGTTTTGAGGAGAGATAAAACCCATGATTTGGAAGAGAGAGAGAGCCGCTCACATTTTTCAAAGTGTCAGCAGGTCAGTACTGTCAGTGGCTTATTCAAAAAAGGCTTTTGTATTCAATGGGGCAGGACCTTTGCGAAGGCATCTCGACCATCAATTGCCCAACTTTTGATCACAGCCGTCAAGTGCATATGAATGGGTACGCGAGCGGGTTAAACTCATCCTTTTTTTTTAATAAAATACTAATTTAATATGATACTTTTGTAATTGCTTCATAAGCTAAGCTAGATGAATTGTGTTCAAGTAAAAAATTATTATTTATGTATTTTATGATTTATCTTGAACCAAAAAAGTCAAGAATTAACTTATTTTGGGTGTGTTTGGTACCCTGTTTGGCCGTTGGAATTTGAAGTATTAGACCTTGTATTCACTTTGTAATATTCTTAAATCATAAGTAAAACCTTATACCATTCCCCCGTGGATGGACGTCACGCTTGTGTTATGTCATGTAATTGTTTTTTGTATTTTTATTCAATATTGTTGCTTTGATACCAAATTGTTTCCATAGTTGGTTTATGTTATCTTGGATTTTCAATAAATGTTAATGTGATATACCTTTGTTGTTTTTTACCTTCATCAATCACAACTGATATTAGAGCTTTTCACTCGCACTCAAGACCATTTCCCTACTTTTGCTTTGCCTAAGTAGTTCTTTACTAAAGCTTATTTTACCTTAGTAAGCTTTGACATTTATACCCTCTAGACACGTGTCACAGCACAAGGCCAAAAGGAAAAAGATCACAGGAGAATTTTTCACCCAGGTAATTGAGTATCATAAGCATGTCTTCGTTAATAGATGAAATGACTAAGAATTTATGCGAGTTTTCATGGATTCCTTGGGCATTCTTTTCCTGCTTTTTTTTTCTTTTATTTTCTTATCTTTTGACATGTTATCTGGCTAAGATTGGAACTCTGAAGTCATGTTGCAGCGACACCACCTTGATCCCCATGCTAAGAGCTTCATCTTGACTCCTTGAGAAACTTTATTTTGTTTTCTTTTTGTGCACGGTACATAAGCAAGGCTAACCCTTTATGTGGTAGGACTATCCGAAAAGCAAAAGCTAGACAACCAAACTAAAGTATTGAGAGTTTAAAGAAACTCAATAAAGAATTAAATTGGTTCTAGAAGTAGCAGGACAGTTATGCAACAGAAGGTGCGTGCTATTACGATGGGTTTATGGCTCAAGAGACAAAGGAATTCAAAGCCAATATGAAGTGTTTACTGCAGGCAGGTCTCTAGGATGAGGTCCTTGCACTGTTACGTGCCCAAGTTACCAGACAACTTTGAAACAAATCATGAATGAGTGGATAGAGCCACCATATATGGACGCTTTGTAGAGCCCTTCGAAATATCCAATTACTAGAAGCATGCCAGCAATGAGGTCGGTGGGCCTTACATGGTGAAGTGTAGGCCTGGGTGCTACAAGTACCTGCAAAAGTTGTCAGAGAGGAGGGAAGGCAAGATAAACGCGTCGACGTTCAACTCATCTTGGCTATAGGCAGAGGTGGATGAAATGTTGAGATAGAGGGTTTTGTAGAAATGAAGGAGAGAGTGTTGGATTTTGAAAGGGAGATGTTGAGCTAGAATAGTAATGGGATTTTAGTGTTAGGAAAAGACATAGGGGTGGTTGAGGAGTCTACATTTGTAAAATGGTGGAACACACTTCTAGTGGAGCATAGGGAGAATAATTGCATCAAAGATTGGTTTTGATGGGGGACAAGATAGCCTTCTTTAGAGGCAAATGAAGTTATATCTTCATTGGTTGATTTCAACAAGAGCCCTCATAATTGTTGTGAAGAGCCTTAGGTTTCTCTAAAAAAACTTAGTGTCTATTAATCAATATGAATATACAAGCTTCTTTTATATAGACAAATATAGATGATAAGAATAGAAATAAATCACAATCATATATATTATACCCTGACTTGCCATAAAATACAAGATATCATACCTATCATTCTCTTTTATACTGATTACAATGCATGCCTTCCATATTAACCTAATAGGCAATATGTACTTTCCTTTCACAATTGTAATAATCAGGTTGAAGATATCGTCGCCATTTGGCTCCCTTAATATGAAAACTCATGTGGCTATGTCAATCCTTGGTTATACAAAAAACTAGGTTATTAGTAACAGTAAGCTTGAAAAATTTTCAACAGGAAAAATAAAAAATAATTCATGTGATATGTTTAGAGCATAACAATCAACCAAAGACAACAAATAAATGTGTATTATCAATGATTTTGGTGAATTTCATAAACATAAGCAAAGAGCAAAAGAAAATCAACAAAAAATATTTTCCACAAAGTGAACACTCTTTATAAGTTATAAGCAAAAAATATAAAATAAATAAATAAATCCTCGAAAATTTTAGCAAGAAGAATTGAGGGTGCGATTGTTTTATGAAAGAGAGGGTTGCGAAAGCCCCCTCTCCCAATTTGGAAGCACTTAAACTCCAAAATACGATGCTAATTGACGCTTTTGGGGCACTTGGAATCCACTAATACCAAATGATGGCTCCCACTCCTATATAACAAACGCGGGGTGCTACAATCCGCAGCGTCCACGAAACAAATGTGTTATGACTTGAATGGTCCGCCGCTAGTGGGTGAGAGGACCCCCATGTCATTGTTTTGGATGTTATTCATTGGGAAAATATAGAATCTTTTATTGGATGAATGTGGCCATTAAAGGCCTTACGAGTGCTTGTAAAATGAAATGATATAGTGAAACATTAACTCAGTGGGAGCGTGGTCCTTCGTGGACCATAATGAGCAAACGATGTTTACCGAACTATGTTTGGCGGTCTAGACCAGTCGGTTGGGAAAAACCTATATTACCTAAGCATAGAAAATTAACCGATAAGGGTTTTAATGGGGTCATCCTTTGATGAGGTCGGAGTATGCCTCGATGAGTAAGCCGAAGGACTCTATGACCCTTGTGTGTGATGGTGGCCTTCAGAGACAGGGGCCAAGGCCTCATCCATAAACCATCACACGGCATGCATAATGATAGACCGTTTAAGAAAAGCGGACAACCTTTCAAGGTGAAGCTCATGCATGTGCGAGAGATACCCCTATGCGCTATAAGAGCTGTGGTCGCATCAGGTCTAGGTAACCATGACACGTCCCTATGGGGAAACCTGAAATCTACAAATTGGGATTATGATTCATTGGCTTATCAGCCAGACTTTGGTTACCCACTAATGAGCCCCTACATGGATTGTGGGTTCATAGAAAACACTGGGTCGATTAATAAAACAAGTGTGGACTATAGTCTACAGTTGAAGGTGGAGTGCCCCAAATTATTTATTCTTAGAGCATATAGATCTTTATCACATTTAATGAATTTAATTGTGTTTATTTTATGATGATATGATTTTAGAATTATTATTTGAATTCTTCTAAATCTCTGGATATTTTATTTATAAAATTTGGATTTATAAAAATGGAGATTAGATTTTTAATATTTTAAATATTCAAATTAATTCTAATATCATTTATTGATTTTAAAATATTTTAAAATAGCATTGGGGGCCATTGTGCACATAGGTCAACATGCCCTAAATTGGTGGGGGCAACAAAGCCACCACATGGGTGGCACACCCCAATTTTTGGGGCTTCCTATTCTCATAGGGTGGCACGCCCCACTTTTAGGGGGTTTTTTATATTTTATGGGATAAGTAGTAAAAGAAGATTTGAGTGAATCTTAAAATGCTTGATAAGACTTATGCATATTTTTAGATAAAACATTACATTATGATTAATATTATTTTATTTGATTTATATTTATGGGATAACGGTCAAAGGAAAGAGGGGGATAAAGGTTCTAGCACCTTCGATAATGTTGATGGTCTATCTATGAACTAGGTGGCTCAAATCTTTCGCCCCACAAGTAACCCAAGATCAATGATTCATATTCAATCTCACAAAAAGATGCAAGCTGAGGAAAACCCTAAGCAACCCTAATATTGTTTAAAGTCGTGGACACTCCCTTGAAATTCTGGCTAAAGGAACTCCTAAAAACCTTGATTCTGGTCTTAAATGACAATACAAACCATAGTAGACCATAGGCAACCTAGACCCAATTTAATTAACCCAAAACTACCCAAATCATATCCCAACTTGAAGTAGAGCCCAAGAGCTTTCCAAATGTTCAAAAATCGCCTGAATCGGACCTACGGATAAAAATATATAATGAATGACAATTTGGTCCTTGTGGGTTGATGACACAGTGAACGCATCTGATGCAATAAACGCTTTTTCTTTAATTAAATAAGGATAAAAGTTCAAGATAAATTCAAAAAATTCATAAAACAATTCCAAAAAAATTAAAAAAAATCACCAATTGAATCTTATAAATACCCCATTCATAACTCAAAAGAAAGAGACCAAAAACCACAAAAAAATCCCTTAGATATTTTTGAAATTAGAAAAATAGCCCAAAAATACCAAAAATTCCAAAAATAGGAAAAACCTTTAGACAATTTCTAAAAATTTAGAAAATCTCAAAAAATTCGAAAAAATTAGAGAAAATCTCATAATTCATATTCAATCACTAAAGATCCCAAAATCCTTAGAAAACTAAGGAAATTCTCCTTCAATATCAAGAAAAAGCCTATGTAGACCCTACCTAAATTTCTCAGTTTTTTCTCCTGCCTTAAGAACCCTACATCTAGGTAAAAAAACATTAGATCTACCAATTTTAGCAAGCAAATGTATCCAAAAAAAGAGATTGTGGCACAAATCGGAAGAGCGGCCAGATCCAAGCCCAAAACTCCAGGTTTCGGGTCCCTAGAGGTAAGTATATCTCTCTTTGCTTAATTTAATTTGTTTTTCTTCATTTAATTATCTGTTTTATATTTTTTTTGAAAATTAATTCATCATTAGATTTAATTTAATTTATAAGCATTTTTTGTCAAAATACGGATTTGGACCTATCGCTGCTAGTGGACTCAGAAAAAGACCGAATATGTATAGATTTGGGATTTTTTTTAGCCAATAATTCAAGCGACCCCACTTTCTCTACCTTTTCAAGCGACCCCACTTTCTTCGGGGTTCGATCGTTTTCACAGACGTCCACTTTATATCATTGTTTTCATGAGCGGTTATGAAATCAAGAAAGTGATAGTTGACAATGGGGCATCTCTGAACATTTGTCCCTTGAAAAGTATTCTAAGAGTAGGGTTATCACGAACCGACATTGAGGTCTCAAACATCTCAATTGAAGCCTATGTTGGGGCTCAGAGAGAAACCTTAAGTAATCCCTCTCACTCTTAAGATTGGGTCAATGGTCCAAATAGTGATGTTTTATTTCCTTGACATTGAACTTTCTTTCAATCTACTCATTGGCAAGCCAATGCTACATGAAAATCTTGTTGTGGCCTCAACTTTGCTCCAACGCTTGAAGTTCCCAACTGCTAGAGGAGTGGCTCACATACGTTCAGATGAGGTCAAAGCAGAAAAAGAGAAACTCTTTGAAAATTTGAAAATCCAAGAGATCCCACTTCTAACATGTAAAAAATTGTGTTATAATCTATGAAACGTATGAAGTGTCTAAGAAATTGAAAATTTGTTATAATCATTACGATTTCGGTTCATGGAATATGTTACTGGCTCAAGGGTACTGCCCCGGCTCTAGCCTTGAAAAAAATGGGCAAAGTGTTGCTGAGGCAATTACTCATTCCCCTCATGCTAAAGTAGACATCGATGATCGAAGAGGGTTGGGTGTCACACTTTCTAAAATTCAATGTAAACTCAAATCTTCTCAGCATCCAAGTTTTATTCTTGGAGGAATTCAAGGTCTTGACCACCAAAAGACCGAATTTCTTCTAAAACAAAAAATCATAATTGAAATTCTTCTCGCAGAAGAGTTGTTAGAATAACAATTTTCCCGGCTTACACTTGGTGCCCATATTGTGGTACGACCTCTTCGGCTCCCAAGCAAACAAGGGCAATTACTGAAATTTGGAGTATTACTCCCTTATCTATTGAATCCATCAAGGGGATACAACATCACTTTCAAGTCCTTGTGCCAAGAAAAGGGGTTAGCGTAGGATGCCTAAACAGGCATCCTGCGCGAAACCTCTCTGACACCATTACCTTTCTGATTGTAGAAAATGAAGTCAAGACCTTTAACAGATCCAGTGAAAACTTAAACAAAGTCAAAGAAGAAAATGAAAATGAAACAAATGAAGACACACCTGCTGATGAAATTTTCAAGGCAAATGAAGAACCTCCTACTAAGGAACTCATATTCCAAGCTGAGCAATTTAAGACAAGATTCGACGGTAGTCCTATTGCTATTGTCGAGGAGACGTTAGACATTAATCTAGGAGCTGAGAAAGATATGAAGATCACAAGAATTGGAAGCTTTTTGTCACCGGAAGAACGAGGCAAGACGATCTCCCTCGTAAAAGAATACATTGACATATTTGCCTCGTCCTCTAAAGATATGGCTGGCTTAAATCCTGAATTGGTACAATACCATCTTGTATTCCATGAGGGGACAAGAGTCATCAAACATAAACTATGTCGACAAAAGCCTCACTTGGAGTTGAAGATAAAAGAAGAGATTGACAAATTTTTAAAGGCAAAGTTCATCTTACCTATGGACTATTCGGATTAGTTAGCCAATATCGTAGTAGTACCTAAGAAAGATGAGAGCATCAGAGTTTGTATCGACTATAAGGACCTGAACAAAGCATGTCCTAAGGATGACTTTCTTCTTCCAAATATAGATGCCCTAATTGACAACACTGCTGAACACCAAATGCTATGGAAGGTTTCTCTCGCTACAATCAGATCCTCATGACGAAAGAAAACCAAAAAAATACTTCCTTCATCACGCAATGGGGGATATACTGCTATAGAGTCATGACTTTCGGTCTTAAAAATGCTGGGGCAACCTACCAAAGGGCCATGACTGCTATATTTCATGACTTGATGCATGACATTATGGAAGACTATGTGGATGACATCCTCATCAAATCCAAACTCGGGATGCCCATCTTCCTAATTTGAAAGAGTATTTGATCAACTTCGAGAGCATCAATTAAAGCCGAATCCTCAGAAGTGCGTCTTTGGTCTTGAGTCTGACAAGCTACTGGGCTTCATTGTGAGCCAAAGAGGAATAGAAGTGGACCTAATGAAAATTAAGGCTATCTCAGAAATGCCACCTCCAAAGAATATTCGAGAAATTTGTGGGTTGCAAGGTATAATACAGGCTATTTGAAGATTTATATGTCAATTAACTGAGAAATGTGGCTCATTCAATCATTTGTTAAAGAAGGACACCCTGTTTATTTAGGATGAGACATGTCAAAAAGCCTTTGACCGTATAAGGGAGTAACTTTCCAACCCACCGATTTTGAGTCCACCTGATCCCAACAAACCTCTATTCATTTACCTTGCTATGACAGATAAGACAATGGGGGCAGTGTTAGCGCAATATAATGACCAAGGAAAACTCAAAAGTCAAGTCTTCCATAATGTCAAGTATTCATTTTCTAGCAGGTAAGAAAATGGTTGACTACGAAATATGATACTCGGATGTGAAAAACATTGTCTAACCTTAGTGTGGGAAACTCAAAAGTTAAGGCATTACGTGCTTTCTCATACCATCAAGCTGATATCCAACATGGATCCACTCAAGTACCTGCTAGAAAGACTTATTTTAAATGGACGATTAGCCAAATGGAGAATGCTCCTAAGTGAATTTGACATCGAATATGTTACTCAGAAATCAGTCAAGGGACAAGCAATTGCCAATCATTTAGCCGAACATGCCTTATCTGACTGTGTCCCCATCAAAACAGATCTCCCTGAAGAGGACCTCTTTGTCATTGAGGACCCCATTTAGGAGTTATACTTTGACAGGGCTAGGAATGAATACAGCACTGATGTTGGAGTCATCCTATGCTCTCAAGAGAAAATAATGTTTCCAATCGCAGTAAGGCCCAATTTTCCCTGCACAAGCAACGTTGCAAAATATGAAGCCTTAATAGCTGGTCTCGAGAACGCCCGTGAACTCCAAATTGAACAATTATGGGTCATGGGCGATTCTTTTGCATGTAATAAATCAAATGAATGGAGAATAGAAGGTTAAAGACAAAAAGCTCCAGCTCTTTCAAGACTAAGTTGTAAAGTTGTCAAAATGCTTTAAAAAAATAACCTTTCAACATGTGACTCGGGAAAACAACTGGTTCGCCGATACCTTGGCCACTCTCACATCAATGGTGGACATTCCCCCCCAAATGAGTGTCCAACCATTCTACATTAGACACAAGAGTGATCCTTCTCCTCCCAAGATGGAGTCGGAAGAGAAAGATCAAGAATCAGAGAGGGGAGAAGAAGTGTTCACCCTCGGGGCCAACCAGATAGTTAAAGCTAAACCCTGGTATCATGATATATCAGTCTTACTCAAAGATGGAACGTATCCCGAATGAGCCTCAAAGAGAGATAGGGATCCCTTAAGAAGATTCTCAATCAACTTCTTAATCAAAGATGACATCCTTTGCAAGAAGTCATTTGAAGGAATCCTCCTAAGGTGTATTGACCAACTAAAAGTCGACATGGTGCTCAAAGTGCTGCACATCGAAGGAGGACACACAGCGGCAGCATTCCTAGCTCAGAAATTTAGAAGACAAGGATACTACTAGACTACTAGAGCTGAATACTATTGGAAATATGTGAAGAGATGTCCTAAGTCTCAAGTTTATGGGGATCTCATACACGCTTCTTCTATGCGACTCAATTCAACACCTCTTGTCATGTCATTTTCCATGTGGGCTGTAGACATAATCAGAATGATAACACCAAGAGCTTCTAATGGACACAGATTTATCCTCACTGCTACTGAATATTTCACAAAGTGGGTCGAAGTTGCTTCATTCACCAAAATAGAAGGAAAACATGTAACCAGATTTATTACAAACAACATCATCCATAGATTTGGAGTCCCCGAAATGATCATCACTGATAATGGGATTAACTTCAAACATGAAAAGGTAGCAAAGATTTGTAAAAGATTTGGAATCGAGCATAAGTTCTATTCGCTCTATTACCCCCAAGGCAATGGTCAAGCAGAAGCGACCAACAAAGCCCTCCTGAAGATCATCAATCGAACCATAGAATGTGGCAAGGATTAGCATGAGAAATTACAAGCTGCACTCTATCTTTATAGAACCACTGAGAAAACAGCCTCAGGGATGACTCCTTACTCATTAGTCTATGGCATGGAGGCAGTACTTCCAATCAAAGTGGAAATACCCTCTCTTAGGGTACTTGCCCATAAAGAATCAGACTACAAGCAACAGGCTGAAGCCTGACTAGCCACTCTCTAAACCCTGGATGAGAGACGACTACGAACAACTAATAAAATGATATTCGATCATCGCATAATTAAGCGAGCATATCAAAAGAAGGTAATACTCCGAGAATTCAGAGTTGGAGATCTAGTTCTAAAGAAAATCTTCCATTCGATGGTGAATCCTTGCCCATTAGGAAAGTTCAAGCCTAATTGAGAAGGACCATATGTCATAACCCAAACTTATTCAGGCAATTCCTACAAACTCGGGAACCTTGAAGGACAAGAACTGAATGATCCTATCATACCTCAAGAAATACTACTCCCAAAAAAAATTTAAAAAAAAAACAAAAAAAGGGAGAAAATGAGCTTAGCTGACCCAGCAAGAGCTTGAAGGACTAGGATACTGAGAGTGACTCTGAGTTTGAAGATCAAAGCTCGAGTGAAGCAATCCAAGGCGAAAGATTCTATAAGAATTCGACAACCTTTATCAATGAAGTATCAAATACCAATTAAGGGCAAGGAAAATCTAAAGATAACCAAGATTGGGACCTCCATGCCACTTGGAAGAATGAAGGGTGATCGAGTTCTTTTCTGTTTTTTTAGGATGAAGTGCCACAAGAAGGGAAAAACGCCACCAACTCTTCTCCTCCTCTTCCGTTTGCATCTTCTTCATAAGAAAAAAAAAATCCACCGAGATGAAAATCGAAAAGAATCTCGAGCATTGGAAAAAATGCCACTGAGCTGAACACCCCAAAGGAACCCTAGCAGCAAAGAAAAAACAAAAAACAAAATCTGCCTAGCTGAAAATCCGAAAGGAATCCCGAACGTTGGAAAAAAGGCTATCGGGCTGAACACCCGAAAGGGACCCCGGGGCGAGAGAAAAAGAGAACTTCTTTATCTTTTCAAGTCAGAATGGCGTCAAAAAGCAAAGAAAAGCATCAGTCCAAGTAAAACTTGAAGAGGCTCAACTCTTTAAACTTCAAAAGAATGGTAGTGGAGAAACAAAATTGGAAGACCAAGGATATTTTGAGCACTCTAAGGCACATCTCATATTATTCAAGACACCAGTTTGCTCCGAAAAATAAGAAAAAGTCTTCCTTGAATTGTGACATAAGAGCCAAGATTGGAAGATGAGGAAGTACTTAGTGATTCCTCGTTCTGAAAGTCCTAAGTAGAGGCTCAACAAGCTCATGAAAAAAAAAGAAAAAATAAAATGAAGAAGAGAGAGCTCCATGGTAGCATGAGCCTAAACTGCTTACTAAAACTTGTTTTTCAAATTTTCTCATCCATCTTCAAATTTTCCCCTATGTGTTTCGTGAATTTTCAAAAACCTTAATTTCTTTGGTTAAAATGTAGCCTGAAACTCTGTTCCTATTTCAAAATTCAATCTATCTTCAAACCTTTCTAAATTTTTTTTAAAAAACAAAGGAATTTCATTGAGGCTTGGATATGATGTGTCCGCCGCCACCAAATCATGGATTGCCATGCTTACAAACCCCTAAGAAAACAGAGACCAACCCATAGGTTCATATACCAAAAAAAGTAAACTTGTGGACCCCAAGAATTAGAATCGAAGGCGAACAAGAAGTTCAATTAGCCAGAAATTTATCATCGCATCATTTCTTCTAAATCAAAGTCCCATTTGATTGGAGAATTAGATCCCAAGAAAAATGTCTAAAGTCGAAGATGGCTACAATGACAGCTTCCCAGGTAGCATTGGAGTGACTACAACAAGGAGTGCCACCGGCTCAAAGATAGTACAGTTCCTATTGACTGTCACTTCGGATCCCAATTGTCAAAGACCTCTCAACCGCACTAACTCAAAGATAACAGTGTCAGTTTGATGTCTTACGGATCAAATGAATTCATCGACGTACCGCCTACCCAAAGGGTACTGGTCATTCAAAAGAATGATCCCTCGAAAAATGTTTTCTTTTCCACCGTGTCTTAGGTGTCTACTTCTTTTCTATTTACCAGGTACCCCAAGTGAATGCCAAAGAGGGGCAACTGTAGACACCCCCTCGATTCTGGCTAAGGAAACTCCTAAAAACCTCGATTCTGGTTCTAAAGGACCACACAAATCATAGTAGACCATAGGCAACCTAGACCCCAAATCATATAACGAATGACAATTTGGTCCCTACGGGTTGATGATGCAGTCAACGTATCTGATGATGCAGTAAACACGTTTTCTTTAATTAGATAAAGCTAAAATTTCAAGATAAATTAAAAAATTCCAGAAAAGCTCCAAAAACTTTAAAAAAATCACTAATTTAATCTTATAAATACCCCCTTCATAACCCAAGAGAAAGAGACTAGAAACCACAAAGAAATCCCATAGAAATTCTCGAAATTAGAAAAATAACCCAAAAATACCAAAAATAGGAAAAGTTCTTAGAAAATTCCTAAAAAATTAAAAAATAAAATCCAAAAAATCAAAAAAAATTAGAGAAAATCTCAGAATTCATATTCAACCTGGAGATCCCAAAATCCTTAAAAAACTAAGGAAATTCTCCTCCAACCCCAAGAAAAGCTTAAGTAGACTCTACCTAAAATTCTCAACTTTTTCCCTTGCCTTAAGAACACTAGATCTAGGTAAAAAAATGTTAGATCTACCAGTTCCAGCAAGCAAAGACATCCAAAAAAGAGATGGTGGCATAAATCGGAAGAGCAGCCTGATCCAAGCCCGAAACTCTAAGTTTCGGGTCCTAGAGGTAAATATATCTTTCTTTGCTTAATTTCGTTTATTTTTCTTCATTTAATTATCTATTTTATTTTAATTTTTTTGAAAATTAATTCATAATTAGATTTAATTAAATTTAGAAGCGTTTTTTGTCAAAATTCGGATTTGAAGCTGACACTGCCAGTAGACTCAGAAAAAGACTGGATCTATATAGATATGGGATTTTTCTGAGCCTATAATTCAAGCGACCTCACTTCCTCTACCTTTCCAAAAAGTAACTCAGTTTTTATTAAGATTTGAGCAGATCTCATCACAGAGATCGGTGCATATCTGAGCGTAAACAAAAACTTATAAAAAATGATTGTCTCTACCCAAAATCTATATACCTTATCTTTCTATCTCTCTCCTAAAAAAGTTTCTCTCTCTCATGAAATCCCAAAGGGGACACGCCCCAGTCTATCATCATTGATCTCTCTCTTTCTCTCCCACATTGTGAAAGAACCCAAGGGTTTAGGCTATAGAGTTCTTCTTTTTCTCATCTCTCAACTATAAATTTATGGCTAAGGGTTTTAGGGTATAGCAAAAGGAAAATACATCTCTCTCAAGCTATGTTGCTAAGGGAATTCACCTAGAGTATGAGTTTGTGATCAAAGGGGTTCATGTTTTATTTGTGAGGCTTGGCCTAAACTTGTTTTTCCGATTGAGATTGAAGGTTGATCATTGATCACACGTCATTGGATGGTGGTTACTCAGTATGGGGTGTAATAAGCTCGGTTGAGGTAATCTCCGGCACTCTCTTTTTGTTTCTTCTCATACTTAATTATATAGTCTTTATATTCTCAAGTATAAGAATTGTAGATATTTTATTTGTTGAATGGCATCAAGGTTTTTAAGATCTTGGATTTGTTAGTTTTAATAAGACTACTTGTAAGTGATCTTTGTCAAAAGAAAAAGAAAAAAAAAGTAAAATAAAAAGGTGAAAAGAAGAAAAAATAAATAACAATAATATTTCCCAACAATATCACCTTATTCTTTCTTTCCTCGTTTTGGATAGAGATTGTGTTTCAGGTAATTCTTTGGATAAACACTTGTGGGAAAAAACATAGGACTGGCAAACCCCATTATATAACAGATTTTGGAGAGAGAGAGAGAGAGAGAGAGAGAGAGAAATATAAGGTATGTTGTTTTTGTTATTAGAGAGTTGTACAAAGATCTATCAAGTCTTTCCCATCTCAAGAAATGTTTCATCTCTTTTAGAAAAGTCTAGGAAACATCCCCCTTCAGATTTTTTCCCCTCCCATCTAAGCCCCTACAGATCCCCTCTTGGCATGTAAGAACTCTCAAGCCTTCTATGAAACGGCTTGGCATTTGCGATGTTGAATCATCATCATGGTTCTTGTAATAAATAAAAAAAAAGGTGACCTAAGCAACCAGCAGCGAATTCTCGATGTGCAAAAGGGAACAAATAGAGCTCAATATGAACATGAGATTCAGAAAAGTATGTAGCTTTTATTTGATCCTCGTGTAGTTCTTTTTTTACATTTATATTTTTTGTAACCATTTCCGCAATGTAGATATGCCTACTATGTCCAACATTGATATCAGAGCAATTCGATGGATGTTCACTATTGCATTTGGTTTTTTATTTTTTATTTTTATTTATTTATTTATACTATTCCATAGAGCACATTCTCATATCTAATTACCTTGCATAGCTCGAAGAGACTCAATTAGTTCGGTCTCAAATATGATAGCCATGCATGATTTAAAGCATCATTGTCAAGTTGGATTACCACATCGTTTATTTTTTCCCTTTTGCATCGAGAAATTGAGTGGTTTCATCAAAGAAACATGACTAATATGAAGGAAAAAGTTTATATAGAGCTTAGGTTCTAAACAATCAAATTAGATCTTACCTCAAAACTTACACTAGAAGAGGTTGTTTTGATGCCCAAATATCATCAAATTGATCATCTCCATATCAAGATGCATGACCATGAGAAATAAATGGATTTTAAGTTTCACAAGTAGTGCATCTTGTAACGCATTTTTGAACCATCAATTTTCAATATTTTCAAGTTTTCATAGATCTGCTCAATCTACATTATTTTTTAAACTTTAAATTTTACAACTAAAAATGAAAATATAATTTAAGGCTATCACAAAACTTTTCAATATTAAAACCATATTTGTCAACGCTATTTAAAGGTGGGCTCTAATTTGATGGTTTAGAGCCTCGACTCTATATAAACCGCACCTGTAATAAGAAACCTGTAATTTTATATCTAAACCAGCAAAACAACATTTCAATATATATGAATATTGAGATGTTCTTTTGCCCTTTTCCTTACTGGTGTATCAAGCAGGGGTGAATATTACTTATTTAGAGCTGGTAGTGGACCCAGACCCGATTCGAGACCCAATGGGTATATATGACTCGGGTCCGAGTATGGATCCAAGTTTTAGACCCACAAACAGTGTCTAGTCCAATCTAGCATACTTGAATGGTCTCGAGTCCGAGTATGGGTCCTGCACGACCACTTATGCCATATTCAACCCGTATTTTTTAATACATTAATATTAGTATTTAGAGAGAGAGGGGGAAAGAGAAAGAATTATGATGGCACAAATTTGAAATATGAAACGGAGCTTTGGGGAGAGGAAAAGGAAGATAATTAATGATGGGCACGGTTTCAAATCTGAGAGGAAGCTCTGGCGAGAGAATCAAGGATGGGCACGCACGGATTTCAAATATGATAAAATGAGCTTTGGGAGTTTTGGAGTCCGACGAGAGAAACTGTGGTTTTGCTCTTTTCTGAATACTCCGAAAGAGAGAGGTCAGTTGGGGTTCACAGAGAGAGAGAGAGACGTGGATTAGGATTTAGAGAGAGAGACAGGTTTCATAACCTGTATTCCGGGCACTTACAGGTATGGGTAATTTGGAACTGTCAGGTTTGGGTACGGGTATGGGTATTATAGAATTGGCTGATTTGGGTTCGGGTTCATATTGTGCTTTTTGAGTCCGGGTCCGGGTTTGGGTCTAGGTCCGGGTACAGTAGGACCCTATCCATACCCAACCCGTTGCCACCCCTATACTTACTAAGTTACTTACTAGGTCAGGACATGGGTCTGACTTACCATTGTTCTAGATCAATCCCCCTTTTATAGAGAGAGAGATGAAAAAAATTAAGTAAAACTTGATTTCAAACCTCAATCTTGTTCAAAAAATACTTTGGGTATGAAAAAACTTACCGTGGCTCTAAAATCTATTTCCATAAATGACGATAAAAATTTGTAACTCAAAACATGTTACAGATCTCATGGATGTGTGAACATTAAAAACTAGGCGGTATAGATCATGTGCTACACCACCCCACTAACCCCTTCAAAAAACTTAACTCCTAAATTATTTGTAAAAACGGTTTGGGGCTGTCTTCTCCACTATTACCGAAAATAAAAATAAAAATAGATGGTGTGCACGCTATTTTTTTAAGACTTGAAAATATTTATTATTTTCATATCCATCTTGATCAAGGTGGAGGTGTTTCATTTGAAGATTTTCTAATGCCCAAACTACAATTTTTTTTGTGAGATTTGAGAATGACTACTTTTTTTTTCTTGGTTTCTGTTCACTGATCCTTTCAAAGTTAGTGGAACTTACTTTGATGAATTCATTACCTCCTCCATGGCCCACACGCCATCAGATTTTACACTGAAAGGTCATAGGAAGTGAAAAACTACTGCAATTACTTGAAACGAGAACACGATGCTAACATTAAAAAAAGATAAAAGGAAAAAGAAGAAGGAAAAAAAAATGATGATGTTCTCTCTCTCCCCAAGCGTGATCGAGAAGCACTAACCTTCTCTCTGTCCACATCTTACTGGGAAGATTCCATGCTTTTGTATTTTATTTACGAGCAAGATTAAAAAAAAATTGTGGCGATTGAAAAGTCGAATTTCAATCACATCATCGTCTACGCGTTTTCTATTCGTGTGAAATGATGATGTTGTCTTCATCTTGGGTGAACGTAGATGAGAGGGACGCCAATATGGATTTTTTCAACTCAATATGAAACGCCGATTAGATGGAGAGAGAGAGGACTTCTTGATTCCTTGGGTCTGTAAATAAGTGTTTACAGAAAGGAAAAAGTTTATATAGGGATGCTACTTTATAATGTAAAACTAACCCTCAAAAATCCATGGAAAAATGTCGTTTTAGTGTTAAAAAACCCTTCATCGATCATCTCGACATCGATATATGACTATGAAAAATAAAAAGATTTTAAGTCTAAAAAATAGTGCATTTTACCACATATTATCTACAACGTCCATTTTCAAGATTTTCATATGTTTATGGATCTACTTGATTTTAACCATTTTTTAAATTTAAATTTTATAATTAGTTATAAAAATAGATTTTAAAATAATCCTAAAAACATTTTACATCAAAATTATATACCATGATAAATTTTGAAGGTGCACCTTACCTCTACACCTACAGATGCATCTGTATGCCAACTGCACCCTTAAAAAAAATGTGGACCCAATTTAAAATAGTTTTACCCAGCTCTCGAGAACAATTCTGGGTGATCCGATTTTTATAATATATTGGAAATTAGGTCCCTAGAATCGACTGGTTTGGGCCTGTACCAGTGCTGTAAGAGACAATCTATAATAAGCCAGCTTTTGATTAAAAAATTTATCTTTATGTTCTTTTGAAATTGAGAAATTTACATTCATACCAGTTTTTGTAAACCGTTATAATGAAGGGAAAAGTTTATATAGAGGCGAGGTTCTAAACAATCAAATTTGAGCCTACCTCAAAAGTTTCACTATAAGAGGTTGTTTTGATACCCAAATATGTTCAAATGAATCATCTCGATATCAAGATGCATAGTCATGAGAAAAAAATGGATTTCAAGTTTTAAAAATAGTGTATTTTGTAACCTATTTTTGAATCGTCAATTTTCAAGATTATCAAGCTTTCATATATCAGTCGATTTACCCTATTTTATAAGCTTTAAACTTTCTACACAAACCACATCCTATAATGAAAGGGGCCCAAAATAGGTCGATATTCTTCGGAAGGACATGCCCTCAAAATTTTTTATTTTTTGACAAATTTACCCCTGGTTTGATTTTTTAATCATGGGATCACTTGGTAACATCAATTTCCCATTTAAACCTCATTTTTTGAAGGTTCAAGGTTGTCCTATGTTTCACGTTTAGATCTCAATTTTTTAAAGTTTAAGGTGGCCATAAAATAAAAATAATAATTTAATATTTGATGTAATGTTTAAAACATTAGATCAGGTACAAACTTGGAAAAAAAATGAAAAATCGAAAAAGAGACCTCCGCATAAATATCATATATGTTTGAACCATCATATAATTGCGGTCAAATAAAATGATAAAAACGTAATTTTCTTGTTGAAATTAAAAAATAGATGTTAGCTAGCCCATCCGACATTGTAATAATTCAAGCGATTTCCCCTTGCTTGTGTAAGAGCCTTAGTCTTCTCATTTGCTGGCCCGACGGCAACCCAAGAGCTTCTACGGATAAGGGCATTGGGCATAAAACAGGCGTAAGGAGGTGAGGTAATGTCTTAAAAAAATTACAAAAACCTTTCAAGATTATATATATTTTTTTATGTAATTTACTTCCAACTTAACTTTTTTTCCGGCAATACACTTTCTATGCAAATAACCTCCAACCAAATAAAAAAGTTACCTAAACTACCTTACCTTACTTTTACCATATTCACTCCTCTTTCTCATCTATCCCACCAAAATAGGGGCTCCGACACTATGTAAGTGCAGTTCGGTACTAGGGCTTCAGCACGGTGTAAATTACAGTCCGGCAATAGGGCTTCGACACTGTGTAAAGTGTGGTTCGGCAGTTGCAAAGGGCGGTCCGACAGTAGATATTATTGGATTCCAAGGCTCTGGCACTATATAAAAGATGGTCCGGCAGTACTCAATTTTCGTCCGATAGTTATCTTAGGAAGGTTCGGCACTTACGCACCCAGCAATGTGATAGTGCGCTCCGGCAATGTGCTACTGGGGTCCAAAAGTCAACGTCAAATCTGGCCAAAATGATTTTTATGTACTAGAAGGACATTTCCATCAAGAAAAAATGAATTTTTTCCCTTGAGGGGGTATTTGCATAGAGAGTTTGCTTTGAGGAAAAAAAGTGAAAAAAAATTAAAGTTCAGGGTAAGTTGCATAAAAAATGTCGTCTTGGGGTTTTTTGTAATAACCCAATGTTTTCTCCAAAAGATAGCCGGATAATTCCGTCTCCTCTTTAAATGGAACGTAAAAAGACTATGTCATTGATATTGCTAAAAAAGAAACACAATTTTTTGTATCAAATCGAAAATTATACAAAAATAAAATAAAAAATATATAAATGAGTAATGATCACATGAGACCCTCCCACACCTATACGTATAAGACCTCAAAGGATCACCATTAAATTTGGCACATATCTCTAGAAAAGTCAAGTCCCACACTCAAATGATAACATTTCTAGAGATATCTACCAAATTTAATGGTGAGCCTTTGGGGTCCTACACACATGGGTGTGGGAGGGTCTCATACGATCATTACCCTATATAAATATTTATACAAAAAAAAAAAAGGTGGGGTTTCTATAAGGTTGCAACCTTAAACAATCCAATTAAAGCACACCTTCAAATTTTATCTTAACATGTAATTTTGCTATAAAATATTTTTAGAATTATCTTAAAAACTATTTTCATATCTAATTAGAAAATTTCAAACTCCAAAAATGGCTAAAATCAAGTAGATCTATAAATATATGAAAATCTTGAAAATTGACGGTCTGAATAATGTGTTGCAAGATGCACTATTTTTGGGACTCAAACACTTTTTTTTTAATATTCATACATCGCGATGTCGAGATGTTCAATTAGAGGGTTTTTCAACATTAAAACAACCTTTCCGATGGATTTTTGAGTTATGATTCTACATTTTAAGATTGCAACCTTATATAAACTTTTCCCAAAAAAAAAACTTAATGCATTTAAATTTCTAAACTTGAAGAAACAACATTAAATTTTCATCAAACTCAAACCATTTTCAATATTTTTCTTGGATCTTACAGCCGCCCATGTTTCTCTACCAAGGGCTATAACGGAAATTGTTAGAGAGAAAACTTATCTTCAATAGGTGTTTTAGAGTTCGTGAACCCTATAATATTCAACAATCAGCAGACATCTAAAGCAGTAAACAACGTCTCAATATTGATGTATTTTTTACAAAAATAATGAAAATGCAGTACCCTAATATTTTTAAAATCTCAAAAATACTATTTTAGTTTTTAAGTATTTTTTAAAACATTTTGAGGTTAAAAATGGCCGATCCAACTGATTATCTGATCAATAATGCCAATCCACCGATTCAGCCTAGTTTTTGAGATGGTTGATCCAAGTCACCGATCCGTTTTCCTAAATTAATAACCCCAACAATGTTGGTGTCCTTGGCATTGGGGTCAGGATACTGGTGGTTGGGTGTTACATGCCTCAATATAACTCCATTTCCATTATTAATACTTTAGGGATAGACTTCAAAATCTATCGGGAAAATTTTCAAATCATGGATATGAAAAATAAAAAGATTTTAAGTTATGAAAGTAATGCATTTTGCATTATTTGAACTATCAATTTTCAAAAAATTTAATTGCTTATAGACTTGCTTGATTGGCATCATTTTTGAGATTTTAATTTTTATAATTAGGAGTGACATTAGATTTTCTTGTCATTACAAAGGTTTTCAGCACCGAAACTGTATTGTTTTTGGCATAGTTTCAATATACGCATTACTTTAATAGTATAAGATTGACACCTTATATAAGCCACGCCAAATGAAATTAATTTTTGTGATCTTTCTATGTGGCAAAATCAATAGAAGCTAGTGGATACTTATTAATGTGAGTTGCCGTATACTCAATTTTTGTAGTTTTGGCCACTAATACTTTGAAATGTTAGTTGATAAGAAATTTACACAAAAAATTTGATAAGAAAGTCGGAAGCTACTATAAATGCTTTTAAGGGATTATATAAAAATTATTTATCATTGTTAGTTGATAAGAAATTTACACAAAAATATTGACAAGAAAGTCGGAAGCTACTATAAATGCTTTTAAGGGATTATATAAAAATTATTTATCATTGTTACAAGGAGGTCACAATTGTTAGTAGCCATTAGATGCTAATTTGGCTGGCTTGGAGTGTGTCAAAGTTCAATAATTCGTTTTGGGATTTTGAATCTTGTCAATAACACACTCACAGCCCTCAATTTGAAATTTCACATACAATAATCATTGTGACCTCCTTAACATAAAAAAAACCTTTCCATACTTTTCAAATAAGAGCATGATGCTAGCATTAAAAAAGAATACGATGCTATTCCTTTCAAAACGAACACGATGCCATTTTCTCGATCCTAATACTAACTTTAAAAAGAGGGAAATTATGGAATATCCCTAAGATAAAACATTCTCCACAAAATACCCCGCATAAGAAAAGTCTCTTGTGCTTATTAGGATTCTATATTTTGAGACTATTTATTTTTGGTACAAGGATGTTACAATTATTTTTAGCCATTGGATGCTAAATCCAATAGATTGAAATATGACACAATATTCAAGAAGTTTTATTATAAACATTGTGCCCAATCAATGACACATTCTCAAAATCGCCCGATGCTAAATTTTATATTCAACAATCAATAATAACTACTAAATAGTCTCATTATATACATGTCTATACTTATTAACCTAGGCTATAAACAAACAAATTAGAGCCTACCTTCAAATAGTATTGAGAAATGTAGTTTCAATATTGGAAATCTTTTTAATAGCCTTAAATATATTTTCATCTTTATTTATAAAGTTTAAAGCTTAAAAAATAGTGTAGATTGAGAGATCTATGAAAACTTGAAAATTGACGGTCTAAAAGTGCGTTACAAAATACACCATTTCCAAAACTTGAAATCCATTTGTCTCTCATGTCCATGCATCTTGATGTCGAGATGATGAATTTGAGGATATTTGGGTATCAAAATAACCTCTTCTAGTGAAATTTTTGAGGTAGGCTCGAAGTTGATTGCTTGGAGACTCGACTCTATATAAACTCTTCCGTTAACCAAAAGGAACTTTTTTTTTTTTTCCACGATGTTTAGATAAAGAAAGAGCTTTACAACACGGTCTTGGCTGCAGGGTAGGACCAAGGACCCCATGACCAATAGAAATGCTCAAACCCCAAACCATTTATCCAGAACTTTCTATCATTTGCATAAATTATAAAAAATTTAACAAAACTCAAACCACCATCATCATCATCCGAGCTATTTTTCAACTAATTGGGGTCGGCCTAACAACCCAAACCCTCTTTCTAAAAACCATTTGTCTTTTTCTCCAAACATCAAGATCAAAAGAACTCAAAAGCCCAAAGAGATTGTACACAATGAGAATATTTATCTTTGGTATAGAAAAGTCATAATTACTTAGAGTGAAATCTGACAAGTTGGGTATGTCACAAAGTTTGAGAAATGTTTTTTTTTAACTTTGAGTTTAGTCAATGAAATAAATGTAGCTACCTAATTTCACATCTAATGGTCAAGATTAATTTTGACCACTTTGTACCAAAGGTAAATAATCTCATTATATACTTTTCCAATCTCTTCAAAAAAACTTATGACAGACAGATCCCATGACAGAGAAAGCTACAAAATTCAAGCAAACACGCGAAGCCCTAAAACCCAATATCCTAATACCCATTTTTGCATTTCAACCACCACAGCACCCCAAATTTCAAAACTAATCTTCCTAGACAACACCATTTTCTAGGGAAAACACCAGTCAAAATTCTTCCATGAATATTGTCCAAAATTTTCTTTTCTTTAACTACCGAACAGCTAATTTTCTCTCTCACTCTCGCATTTTATTTGAGGGAATGAGGAAGTCCCATTTACAAACCCTGAAAGCCATCCTAAACAAGGTTGACATGTGGACAAGGAAAAAATGGTTGATGGGGTAAAAAAGGATGTGTGTGAGGGATAAGAGGTAGTGTAGAGCACAGTTAGGAAACACGACCCGGAAGGAACCTGGCCATGGGCGAGGTCCGGGTAACCGACCCTAACTGAGCAAGTACTCGCTAGGGGTGGCAACAGTTTAGATACGTGTGGGGTCCAGTTGGACCCAGACCCGGATTGTCAGGTCTCGGGTCGGGTTGGGTCCATTGTCACCCTCACTATGAGCATCTTCTTTATTTGGGTACGGTTTGTATAGAGCCAAGGCTTTAAACAATCAAATTAGTGCCCACCTTCAAATAATGTCGAAAAATGTAGTTTTAATACTGGAAATCTTTGACTAGCCTTAAATAATATTTTTATTTTTAATAATAAAATTTAAAGCTTAAAAAATAGTATACATGGAGCAAATCTATGAAAACTTGAATAACTTAAAAATTGAAGGTCCAAAAATGCGTTACAAGATGCACTATTTCTAAAACTAGAAATCTATTTGTTTTATCTAGTCCCAGTATCTTGATATCGAGATGATCAATTTGAGGATATTTGGACATCAAAACCACCTCTTCTAGTGAATTTTTTGAGGTAAGCTCTAATTTGATTGTTTAGAGCCTAGGCTCTATATAAATTTTTCCTTTTTTATTTTGCCCTTTTATTACCATCATATACCGATATTATTGACAACAAGGTCACAATCACCGGCCATTAGATTTCAAGTCATCTCATTTGTCGTTTAATCACTAAAGATGACTATGAGTTCTTATTGTATATGATTCTTAATACACTCAAACGAATTGGGCTTGGAGTATTTTATCTCCAATAGTTTACAAGTACGGATGGGTATTACCAGACCCAGACCCAAACCTAGACCAAGACCCGAATAGTATTTTGGTCCAGGTTTAGACCCATACTCGGACCCCGTGTTAGGTATACCCGATGGGTCCTGGATCAGGTCCAACGAGATTAGAAATTAATAAAAAATACATTCAAATGAGATTAGTGAAGTAAGAAAAAAGAAATTGATTTTGAAAAATCAATTTGTGCCTAAGGGTATGTTCCAAATAATCTATAAAAGAAAAGAAAATATAAAAACTAGTATTTATGAATACTCTCAATCTTTTTCAAACCAATAAAAAACATTAAATGACCTATTCCAAAAAAAATTTTAATTTTTTTAAATTTTTAATTTTTAATTTTTTGAAATTTTTAAGTTGACCACCTTAACCGGCCACACCCACTGCCGGGTCCACGTCGACCCGGCATGTTTTGCAAAGACTATAGTAGAGAGAGAGCAAAAGACCGCTTCTTACCCTTCTAGATTTTAAGCCTATGGCCAAAGAAAAGGAAAGGCATTTTCGCTGAAAAATATTCTTGGTCGGGTTGACACATCCCCCTATTCTCTCTGTCTCCACAGCTCTCTCTTACAGGGAAGTTTCGATGCTTTTATTTATTTATGTTTAAGACAAAAAAATTTCGTAAGAATTGCATTCCTCAACGCGTTATTCTTGTCGGGAGAAATGGGATATTCATATCGGGTCAAATTGAATATATGGACTTCAACTCAATGTGAAAACGATAAAAATTCGAGTAATTCGAATAATTCGAGTAATTTTATATTGGGTCCACTGGCATGAGAGAGAAAGTGAGGACCTTCCTGCATTGATGCGACGTTTGACCATGTCAATTATTGAGAGAGAGTGTCAATTACAGAGAGAGAGAGAGAGAGAGAGAGAGAGAGGTGTTCTTGAGTTCATTTATTAACCAGTTTGACGGAGAACACAAGAGCAACGCGAAAGAAGGATGATGGGAGAGGAGGGGAAAACCAGAGTGGTGGTAGATGAGGGTCTCATTAAGCCATGTTTCTCCGCTGCCATGAAAGCTCAAAGAGAGCATGAGCGCACCACTTTATCTCACTTCATCGTTGAGAAGAAGCCGAAGAGTGGGCCTGTGATCATGGGATTTGCAGGGAATTGGCGAAGCTTGGAGGCTGATTTGCTGCGATCAAAGGGAAAGTTTGGAGAGTGTAAAGTGGACCTTGGCATCTTTCCTTTGCTTAAAAATCTCTGCACCGATGAGCCAGCCAAAGTCAATGAAGCCTTTCTCCATCGCTTTTCAGATCTCTTCCTCAAAGATGATCGATTTCAGAAAAAGGTGCAGTCCCCTCTTCTCTCTCTCTCTAAAACTATGGCTGTTCTCTTTCTCTCCCAAAAACTACAATACGACAGAGTACGACTTTTTTGGTTAAAAGCGTTTGATTACATGGCAAATGGCACTTGTACAACTGTTTAATGTTGGATCTAATTTTTTTCCTACAACTATCCTAAAGTTGCTTTTTTTTTTTTTTTTGTTGACATGCGACCAAACGCTGCCCTGCCTCTATGATCCAAGCCCAATTCCTTACAACTATCCTAGAAATAGGAGCAATTAATATTTCCAATTTTTTTCTAAATTTTAAAATTTATGGCTCAGAACACAATTGTCAAGTTTGCTATTTCTTCTCCATCGCCGATTGGCTTTTACGAAAAGGAAAAAAGTTTATAAAAACGATGAGGCCCTAAACATACAAATTAAGGGGCACATAAAATTTCTCTAGAAGAGGTGGTTTCGATGCTAAAAAATCCTCAAATCGATCATCTCGACTTCAAGATATATGGACACGAGAAAAAATAGATTTTAAGTGTGGAAAATAGTTTTGCTCGATCTACACTATCTTTTAAGCTTTAAATTTTATAGATAGATATGAAAATAAATTTTTAGGCTATTACAAATTTTTTTTAGTAGTGATACATCTTTCGATACAATTGGAAGGTAAGCCTTACTTTTATCGTTCCTGGGTCTTATACAAACCATACCCTTAATATCAAAGAGATTTTTTAAGAGGAGAAAATAATTAATATATTTATAGTAAAAAAATGCATTACAAGATGCACTATTTCCAAAACTTGAAATCCATTTTTTTCTCATGTCCATGTGTCTTGATGTCGAGATGATCAATTTGGAGATATTTGGGCATCAAAACAACACCTAGTGAAATTTTTGAGGTGGGCTCTAATTTGATTGTTTAGAGCCTCGGCTCTATATAGACTTTTTCTTTATGTACTATGACTGTTGTTCGGTGTGGACTCACTTTCTACTAATTATACGATTGCACATGACGTATTTTTTTAGATGAGCTACCAGTACAATACAATAGAATAAAGTTTTATGGGTTATGTTAGGGGTGTTCACATTATTGAGTAATTTATCATCGTACTTAACAAACTTTAGACATTTCTATACTATTGTTTTATATATAGAGTATTTTTTTTTAATAGGAGCATTTTTTGTTATTAGGAGAGGTATGACGTGACATCATGCTCCATGTAGATGACGTTATGTCCCTCTTAATAACCAAAAATACCCATATTAAAAAAATTTTCATGTACAAAATAAAAGTATATAAATGTCCAAATTTTATTGAGTACAATGTTAAATTACTCTATAGTGTGAGTATCTTAACATAACCCAAGTTGTATTATATAACTTATAAGCGTATATACTATGCTCCTATGAGAATGTACTATACAAGGACTCCCTCGCTCTAATCACCTATTTAGGAGGATTTTGTTTAGTCTAAAATGTTGAGAACCATATAGGAATCACCATATGATAATTTTTAAAAGAAAAACCTTGAATTTGACACTTAGATCTAAACCTTCAAAATTGGACGATCTCTATTCATTCTTGAGGAATTAAGTAGTCCTAGGATATAGAAAGTTTTATTTCAAAAACTATTTAAGTTATTCTATAGGTTATAGAGATTACATCCTCAAAAATTGAGATCTAAACAGTATCACTAGTATGTGTTATACCTGAAGAAGTAAATAGATAGTTCAGTTCCACAATAGTAAGAAATCTTTTCGAATAACCTCTAATTCAATATGAATTTTTTTTTTTTTTTTTTGGTCAAGGATATCCAAATTTTTAAGAAAAGTGGTACCCAAAATCAACTGTAGAGCAAGCCACATGTATACCATATATACTGTAGACCAGTGTAGGAAAAAACGGTTTTTTTTATTCATTTTTCTGCCATATTTTGGCATTTTTCAGTGTATTTTTTTACGTAATTTCTCATATTTTGTCGATAAAACAAAGTTTTTAAAATGAAAGATCCATAAAAACAGAGTTTTAATTGATTGAAATTGTTTTTTTTTTCACGATTTTTGAAATTTCTGCAATTTCTTCAATTAAATTTTCATTACCTAATCATTTTTTATAAAATTTAGGGTGTTTGATAGATAATATTATCCTCTATCAGATCTATGTTTCATTTTGTTCAATCTACATAAGATTGTGGGTTGATTTTGGTCCAAAACACTGCTACTAAAAAAACTTGAGATCGATCCAAATTTTTTTAAAAAATTATCAATTTATTGCTCGTTTTGGATCAAATTGAGTTGTGGTGTTTTATCATTAAGGCTTCATTTCTCAAATAAAATAGGTAAGTTTATTTATGATGGAGAAAAAGTTTTATATATGAATTGTTTTCTTGCTCGTTGTGACAAAAAATTTATAGATCTGAAATTTCTGTCATTTTTTCATTTAAATCTTCACTACTGAATCGTTTTTTCTGAAATTTGGTGTGTTTGAAATATGATTGAAGCCTTTACAATGTAGGTATGTTGATGTTCTGGTTATCAAAAGATTAAAGGTCATTTTTTGCTCGAAATATTGTTCGATTTTAGGGTCTTTCTTTGAGAAATCGATTTTTCTAAAAAAAATTATTTTGCTTAATGAAATTATATCTATTTTTATATTTTTAATTATCTTCTCTTTTTATTGTAATGTTATATTTTTTCTTAAAAAAAAAAAAAACTATTTTGCTTAATAAAACTTGTTTTTTCTTTTAATGTTTCCTATATTTTCGCTTGTTTAATTGTAGTTAAGGTTTTCTCTTATTTTCGTAATAGCATATGTCTTTGATGGGTGGCTTAGATGAAAATAGAGAATCCTAGAATAGTGCAAATAAGACATTTGAATTACTAGATAATATTTGCATGTTGTACTAATTAAAAATAAAAAAAAATTCCCATGTACCTAGTGTGTTCTTAATCCTTGAAATAATTTTTGTTTTTTTCCTCTTTTTTTTAAGTGTATGAAATCGTTCTATATATTAGCTCCCTCTAAAAGAAGTATGATGGATTAAATTATAAATTAGCTATCTATTACTAATCTTTTGTTATTTAATTAAAAAAATTCTAAATTTAATTTTTTAAGATCAATGTAGGGAATAAAATAGTATAATTTAATCTAATTTTTTATTTTTTTAATTTTTTTTTCTGTTTTTAACCCATTTTTAAAAAAATCACTTGACCGAACTGGTCCGGTTAACTGCCCGGTTCCGATCTAACTGCTTTTAGTCCCATGTCCGATTAATCATTCCGATTCAATTTTTCAAACATTGTTGTAGACTTACTCCCTCGGGTAGAAGGCTCACTTGGGAAGATTATTTTTTATATTAATTTTTGAGAACTACTTAAAATTACTTGATGATTATCAACAAAAGAAAAAGTTTTGGATTTGAATTTCGAACATTTAGATCTTACCCTTCATTTTTTTTTTTTTAAGCCCATAGAGAATGCTGATTTTGGAATTATTTTTTAGACCAAGCGTGTCTAGGAGGATTTTCTTATCTAGTTCCACTCCATTAAAAAAAAAAATTGATTACTAAATAGATACAAAACTTGGACAAAATTTATTGGGAAAGCTTTCTATGTTTCCCCTGCAACATAGAAGTTCTATCCTCCCTCTACCATCCACCCGTCCATTTTTTATCAAGAGAGTCACTCACCGTTTGATCTTAGATCCGACGTCTCACAGTATTTTATTTTTAGTTTTTTAAATACATTTTTTCTGAATATGAAATTTGGTATGTGCCATCTTCTTATTGGGGTACACCTATAAAAAATATTAACAATAATTTTTTGATAAAAAATAATAACCAAATACCCCTTAAATTTTTAGGGGTATTTTGGTCATTTTATTTTATCAAAAATATTTTTTTTATATTTTTCTTTAGTGCGAGTTTAATAGAGGAATGGACATCCAAAATTTGGTGTCAAAATTGTTTATAGAAAAAAATTAAAAATAAAATAATGTAGAGACATGACATTGTGATTGGGGCAATCTTTGCCCTCCATTAAAAAATGGACGGTTGGATGAGGGGGATGATAGAACTTCTATGTTGTTGGGGAATATAGAAAGCTTTGCCAAAAATTTTTAGCTGCAGGATTCAGGGTATTTAGTTGAGGTTGGTGCCTATACTGAGTTGGTTATGTCCACATAAATTTTGTGACTAAAAAATACTCTGAATTAGGTTTCGCGTGAGCGAGCAAATGTACAATTGGCTCCCCATAAGAGTGTAAAGTCTTTAAAATGAAAAGAAAAACTACCTTACAAAACAATTAAGGTGATCAAAATCATCCCAGAGGGCTACTAAAGTTTCTCAAAATCATTAAATTTCAATTCACTCTATTACCTCCTCAAAATATTTGTTAAAAATTAACTAAAATGCCTATGTTCAGGATTAGAAACCCTAAACAAGTAGAGGCACTTTGATAGTTTGGCTCACTTAAATAAGAGAAGCTAAATGACGATAATATCCCTAGTTGTTCAAAGTTAGCGACATGAAACTGCCAATACTACTTCTGGTTGTTCTGGTTTAATAACAAATAACTCATCCGTTTTTGTATTGTGAACCCTTGTTCTACATTGCTAACCCTGAACCACTAGGGGTATTATTAGCAAATTATTGAAATACCTTTCTATTTGTCAATCATGGTTGAGGGTAATTTGATTATTCTTAAGATATTTTTAAGAAATTTATCTCTATGAAATGAAATTTTAAAGCCAGCCAATCCTAATGTTGACTATTTGACCACCTTAATGCTTTTGCAAGGTGGTTTGACCATTTAATTCCTATGTTTGCGATAATGAAATTACCTAGTTATCCGATGCATCTCAAGCTCATTGCTTACGCTCTACAGAAAAGTAAAAAAAAAAAAAAAGAAGAAATTGTTCAACTCTCTCCGTAAAGATAAGAGTAGTTTTAACTTTCAAGTGGTGTATATGGCCCTAGAATAGGAAATGGGCCTGGTGGCCCAGCCTCAAAAATCCGGGCCTCAGGTAACAAAAGTTGGACTGAAGGCGGGGGGCCGAGCTGCACCAAGGGCCATGCCCAGCCTAGTTCAATACAATTTTTTTTTTTTGGTTTTTTGCTTTTCCTTTTTATTTATTTTTTAAATAAAAAAAAATTGATTAGCCCTGCCCTGGCAGAACTAGGCTAGGGCGGGCTGAGCCAGGGCCGTGCCTTTCAGGCACTTGCCCAAAGTTCGGCCTGGGCCTCGGTCCAATCCGGGCCAGGCCAATCTTAGGGTGGGCCTCTTGTTTCAAGCCCTATTAAAGCCTTATGTGTGAAATTTCTATGCCAAACCAGGTTCAGAAAGCTCAAGAAAGTAAGGAGAAGTTGATACTTACCGGCCACTCTATTGGGGGATCAATTGCAATCATAGCCACTCTGTGGCTTCTCAACCAGTCCTGAAAACCAGGCACCAACCTTACCACCCCTCTATGCATCACCTTTGGATCTCCATTAGTGGGAGACCAACGCCTTGTCCAGGCAATTTGTAGAGAGAATTGGTCCTCACACTTCATCAACTTCGTATCAAGATACGATGTAGTTCCCCGAATCCTCTTCTCCCCTTTCTCATCCATTCACGCTCAATTACGTTTAATTCCTCAGCTATGGACACCTTTTTCTTCTTCATCCAATAATGTAAGATTTCAAGAAATAGCAGCCAAGCTTTACACTACTGTAATGACAAACACATTGTCCATAGCTAGCTGCACTAGTGCCTCTTTTTCTATGGTACCGGGGGTCACTAATCCAATGTTTGAAGCCATAGCTAGCATGGTAGAACTTAGTCCATATAGACCTTTTGGGTTGTCTGTATTTTTCGATGAAAACATGAGAAGCATGAGAATGGTGGGACTTGAGAATTGCGAGGCTACTTTGCAAGTGATGTTCTACACAGCGCTAGCAGATGCCCATGAAGTTGTGGAGGTGGCCAAGAGAGGGGTGGCTCAGCATCTCATATATGGATCCATGTGTGAAAGAATTAGAATGAAGGATGTTGTGTTTTTGGAAAAACTGGATCAACTTCCATTGTCTACTCAAGGTATCAACTTCCATTGTCTACTCAAGGTAGCAACGACAACGAAGCCAATTCGCTTCTCCACGAGTTTGGACTGGTGAGTTTCTCATTGTTCCTAGATGTTGCACAATAGAAATACAGTTACACATGAAGAAGTATTCAAGAGAGAGTTACATATTCAAATTCACACACACAAACACAGAAAGCGCATATTCCCAAAAGGGCATTATAGAAGTTGCTTCATCTTTCAAATTTCCGGTTTCTAAGTTTGAAGTCAGCTAGATCAATTATTAACCAAAGCTTATTTCACCTTAGTATACCTGATAATTATACCCTCTTGTCCTATGTCACACCACAGGCCAAAAGGAAAGATCCCGGGAGAATTTTCAGTAAGAATGTGTTTAGTCATTGAAGCCACCCAAGTAATTGATATCATAAGCATGCTTTTGTTAATAGATGGAATGGATAAGAATGCATGCGAGTTTCCATGGACTCAGCCAATTTTCCCTTTTTCATTTTTTTCTTCATTTCTTTTTCTTTTGACATGTTAATGGAGTAGGATTGGGACTCTAAAGTCATGTTCACCTTGGCCACCATGCCAAGAGCTCCATTCTTGAATCCTTGAGAATCGTTTTTGTGTTTTCTTGTTTGTGTAGGGTACAAAAGCAAGGCTGGCCCTTTGTATGGCCAGACAATCCGAAATGCAAAAGCATGACAACCATGCCAAAGTATGTAAGAGTTTTGACAAACTTCAGCCAGCATTAAGTTGGCTCATGGATTACCGGGACAGTTATGAAAAGGAAGGTACATGTTACTATGACGCGTTTAAGGCCCAAAAGAACACAAAGGACTTCAAGGCCAATGTGACGCGGCTACAGCTTGCAGGTCTTTGGGATGTGGTGATTGCTCTATTACGTGACCACCAATTACCGGACATCTTTGAGACGAACCCTGAATGGGTACGAAAAGCCACCACATATCGACACTTAGTAGAGCCCCTTGATATAGCCAATTACTACAGGCATGCTAGAAATAAGGATGGTGGGCCTTACTTGGATAAGGGTAGACCTAGGCGCTACAAGTACGCACAGAAGTGGCTAGAGAGGAGCGAACCCAAGATAGGCTCGCCAAAGTTCGACTCGTCTTGGCTAATGGCAGAGGTGGAAGAAATGTTGAGAGAGAGGAGTTTTATAGATATGAAGGAGAAGGTGTTGGATTTTGAAATGGAGATGTTGGGCTGGAAGAATGAAGGCATGTTAGTGCTGAGGAGGGATATAGGGGTGGATGAGGGGTCTACATTTCTGAAATGGTGGAACACACTCCCTGTAGAGCATAGGAAGAATAGTTGCATCAAGGATTGGTTTGTTTCATGAAGGAAGATATAGCTTTCTTGAGAGCCAAAGGAAGTTATAACTCCAATCTGATTTCATAGGAGCACTACCCCTCATAATTGTAACAACTAGGTTTAAAATATTATGGGTCATTTGGCTCCCTCAGTATGAAAACTCACTGTTTTAAATCAACCTGATTCTTCCAATCCTTGGTTTAGCAAAAACCTAGTCATGGGGACAGGAATGTTTGGATAGAACCATGAAAATTTCCCATTTTTTGTTCATCAATTTGTATAACCTGGGTTTGCATCTATTTTTATGGTTTAAAAAGGAAATTCATTATTTCTTGGATACTTAAGAATTTAGGCAACAGAAATTTCAGTAACAATAAGCTTACAAAATTTCAACAAAAACATAAGAAAGAAATTCATAAGATATGTGTAGAGCATAACAATTGGGCAAAAAATCCTGCAAAAGCTTTAACAGAAGGAATTGAGGATGTGTTGCTGTTTGTGCAAGAGGAGGCTGCAAAGGCCCCCTCTCCCACAAAGTTTGAAGCACCTAGGCTCTCAAAAACAAGGTCAATTGACATTTTTTGCTTGGAACCCTGAAAAATGAACTTGTGAAAGAAAATCTTTGTAAATAAAAATTTTCAAAAAATGTGTTCTTAAAGATTTCGAAGAATAACCCAATAATGTCTATGATTCATTACAAAAAACAAGAGGACAATTAATTTTAATAAATAATGGGGTTGTTTAGTTGTAGGTGATGTGAAGAATAAAAACCAAAGTTTGGCAAAAATAAAGAAAAAAAAAATAGTGCAAAAAAATAAAAGAAAAGTGATACAAAGATTTATTTGGTCCGACAAGTTGCCTACATTCACAGGGCAGTAAAGTTCTCTTCCATTAATAAGAAAAATACCATGCAATCATGGAGAATACAAGGGATTACACCTTCTCTTTATCTCAAGCTCTAAAACATAGTCTATCTCTCACTAGAATACCCACTCAAGGACTAAAGAACTAACTCTTTTATTTTGATTTTTTTTTTGCATTATATTCTTGCTCTACAAAGCGCACTTTATAAAGAGAAGAAACCCATGAGACTCACATGAGCCTCACTCTCCAATTCCTATTTTGATTAGGCCTCCTATTTCTCATAGACTACCGCCGTGAGACATCATCTTTACCCATAAATTTCCCACATCTACTAGGATTTAGTTTCCCTACCAAAATAGGATCTAACAATGGATGGGATATGGATCGTGTGAGTCCCAATACTAGATACCCATAAAATAGGAAACAACTTCCTACTTTAATGGAAATTGGTTTCACGTAATTAACATTCTCCCATTTGAAGATATGTTTTTATTTTGACTCGTCTACTCCAAGAAATTTATGCCCACCAGATATTAATTATCAAGTAATGACTAGCCCCAAGGAAGTCCTGCACCAGGTGAACTTCCCTTTTCCAATGGGCTTAGTTAACATATCCGATGGATTGTCATCAGTATGAATTTCTGCCATAAAATATTTCCATCTTCTACCACATCACTAATGAAGTGTTAGAACATCAATATGTTAATTTGCATCGACATATTCGGTGGCTTTCAAATCCATTCCACTGTAAAAAATATCAGCATTGCAAGTTCCCTTCAAATACCAAATGATCCACTTCAAAGTGGGCCGATGATCATGGTATGGATTTATCGTATATCTACTCATACCTCCCATTGCTTGTGTTATATTAGGTTTGCTATTACCCATTGCAAACATGAAGCTCCCTAATGTAGATTGAATATGGTACTCGAGACATCAATGTCTTCTGTGCGTCGGTGCTAGAGCATTGTTTTGGAGACAACTTCATATATACAGGAAATGGGGTACTAAGTGGTTTGACATTATGTATATTAAAGCATCACAAAACTCTTATTTACGCTTCGATATATACAGATATTTGACTTAAATATTAGTAAAACTGAGTTAAATTTGAAAAAAGTAGAAAAAGTAGGGCTCAGAAAAGTCCTTGATCTATACAGATCTAGTCTTTTTTCAAGTCCACTAGAAGTGCCAACTCGAAATCCGTATATTGACATGAAATGTTGCTTCTAAATTTTATTAAATCTAATAATAAATTACTTTTTAGAAAAAATAAACTAAAGCAGATAATTTGATGAAAAAAAACAAACTAAATTAAGCAAAGAAAGAATTACATACCTCTAGGGATATGAAACCTGAACTTTTGGGCTTAGATCAGGCCACTCTTTTTATTTGTGTCACCATCTCCTTTTTTGGATTCCTTATGCTTGCTGGGATTGATAGATCTAAGGTTCATTTACCTAAATCTAGGGATCCTAAGGCATGAGGAAAAGCTGAAATTTTTTGGTAGGGTCTACCTAGGCCTTTTTTGTTATTAGAGAAGAATTTCTTTAGTTTTCTAAAGAAATTCGCACCTCTTTATATTGAATATGAATTCTGAGATTTTCTGTGATTTTTAGATATTTTTTAAGATATATTTTAAATTTTTTAAGAATTTTGTATGGTTTTTTTTTTCTAAATTTATTATTATTATTTTTTTGCTATTTTTCATATTTTTGGGAATTGTGTCCTATTTTTTAAGGATTCTAGAGGATTTCTAATCTCTCACCTTGGGCTATGGAGGCTGGTATTTATAGGTTTCAATTGTATATATTTCTTGATTTGTTTTTATATTTTTTCGATTTTTTTATTTGATTGATTTTTGACTTCAACTACTAAAGAAAACACATTTTTAGTACATCATCAGGCCACATCTGGGCCTGTTGGGCTGCGTCAGGGCCTACCCGAGTCCCAACACTTGGGTCTCATAGGGACCAAATTGTTATTTTTTATATTTATTTTAGCTGTATGTCCGATTTGGGTGATTCTTGAATGTCGGAAAGCTCTTGGAGTCTACTTAAACTTGGGATAAGTTTTGAGCAATTTTGAGATAATTTTATTGGGTCTAGGTTGCCGATGGTCTACTAGGGTTTTTGTGGTCCTTCGGGCTCAAAATCGAGGTTTTTTCAGAGTTCCTTTATCTAGAATTTCAAGTGGGTGTCTACAATTGCTCCTCTTTGGCATTAACCTGTGCCCCAGTTGAATGGTAAAGAAGTAGACATCTGAGACACGGTGGGAAGGAAAAGTTTTTTCGATGGATCATTCTTTTGAATGACCAGTACTCTTTGGGTAGACGATATATTGATGGATGCTTTTGATCCATAAGATATCGAACTGACATTTTGCTATATTTGAGTCAGTGCGGCTGAGAGGTCTATGACAATAAGGATCTAAAGTGATAGTCAATAGGAACCGTTCTATCTTTGAGCTGGTAACACTTTTTTTTGTAGTCACTCTAATGGTACTTGGGAAGTAGCCAGTGTAGTCATCTTCGACTTTAGACCTTTTTCTTGAGATTTAGTTCTCCAATCGAATGAGAGTTTGATTTAGAAGAAATAATGAGATGATTAATTCCTGGCTAACTGAACTTCTTGTTCAGCTTCGATTAAGATTCTTGGGGTCCACAAGTTCAGATCTTTTTGTTTGGGAACCTATGGGTTGGTCTCTATTTTCCTAAGGGTTTGCAAGCATGACAATCTAGGATTTTGTGGCGGCAGACGCATCATTTCCAAGCCTTGATGAAACTCCTTCGTTTTTTAAAATATTTTAGAAGGTTTTGTAGATAGATTGAATTTTGAAACAGATACAGAGTTTCAGGTAACATCTTAACCAAAGGAATTAAGGTTTTTGAAAACTCATGAAACACAAGGAAAACTTTGAAGATGGATGACAAATTTTGATAAACAAAGTTTGGTAAGCTGTTTAGGCTCATGCGGCCATGGAGCTCTATCTTCTTATTTTTCTTTTTCTTTTTTTTTTCTTTTCTTCTTTTATCTTTTTTTTCTTCTTTTTTTTCCTTTTTTTTTTTTTCGACATGTGCTTGTCAAGCCACTACTTGGGACTTTCAAGACGAGGAATTACTAAGCACTTCCTCATCTTTCAATCTTGGCTCTTATGTAACAATTCAAGGAAGACTTTTTCTTATTTTCTGAGCAAACTAGTGTTTTGATTCCGAGCAAACTAATGCTTTAAATAATATGGGATGTTGCCTTAAAGTGCTCAGAATATCCTTGGATTTCATTTATTTCCTCCACTACCACTCCTTCGAAGTGCAGATAGTTGAGGCTCTTTAGGTTTACTTGGACTGATGCTTTCAATTTACTTTATTTTCTTATACCATTTTAACTTGAGAAAAGAAGAATATCTAGAAATTTTGGAGAAGAGATAAAAAGATAGAGAAATTCTAATTTCCTGTCTCCTCGGGGTCCCTTACGGGTGTTAAGCCCGGTGGCCTTTTTCAACTTTCAGGTTTCCTTTAAGGTTTTCGGCCCGGCAAATTTTTTTTTGTTTTTTTACCTTTTTTTTTTTCCTGTCCCTAGGGTCCCTTTTAGGTATTCTGCCTGGTAGCCTTTTTTCCAATGCTCATGATTTTTTTTTTTTTTCATCTAGCATAAATGTTTTGTTTTTTTTTTGCTTTTTTGAAGAATATGAAGAAAGAGGAGGAGATGAAAAAGAGTGAGTGGTATTTTTCCTTCTTGTGGTACTTTATCGTAATAACTTATGAGAACTCGATCATTGGGGATGAGAATTTACCCTAGGATCCAAAACCTTGAATTCGGATTCGGGTATGAATCCAAGATTTGGATCTGAAATTCGGATCAGGATCTAAAATTTAAATCTGAATTAAAATTCGGATATGACCGGGTGCAGGTGGATCGGATCCAGATCCGACCCAATTTTTAAAATAATATAAATAATTTATTTTTATTTATATATACATAAAGGACCTGTCTCTTTAAGAGAGAACATTTGGGTTTTTGTTCGTCATTTTGGTTTCTCTGTTCGCCGCCATATTTTTAGGGTTTGGCTTAAAGTTTTGGAAACTGCTGCATTTATAGTCGCCATTATCGAACCATGGATTACTGATTTATATCTACAAAAAAGAAAACGGATTCGTCTTACCTTTGGAAGTTGAATTTTTATTTTTCTAGGGTTTCAGACCCTAACATTTTTTTGCAAGGGTTCTTGAAAGGTGACACCTTTTTGTGTTTGGGATTTCTTTTATCTCATCTATTGTAGAAAAACCAATGTTTCTTTGGAGAGTTGATGCTGAAAGTTGAGACCTTTTGGGGTTTAGGGTTTTCCTCCCTCGTTTTACAGGGATGTGCCTTTCTTTCTTGAAGGTGTTTTGGCCTCTGATCTAACTAAACTAATCATAGGATTCATAGAGATCTAGATCTTGAAAACATCTCTCCTTTTCATTACAAGTTTTCCTAACCCAATATGAAGTTAGCAATCAAACATTTTAGAGAGAGAGAGAGAGATCGAGGTTGAAGTAGGAGTGGCCATTAATGGTGAATCTGATCCCACCCTTCTTTTGCCAAGGGATCCTGAGAAAAGGAAGGGAAATTCAATTCTTTGCATTGAATTTTGATAAAGAGAGCTCTCTCTCTCTTTCTCTCTCTCTCTCACAAATGGTGAGATGGGCCAGCTGCAAATTCAATTCTTTGCACTGGGTTTTGATAAAGAGGGCTCTCTCTCTGGTGTTGATAAAAAGCATCGAGTGTCGAAGGGCAAAACGCCTCGTCTTTCTCTATCAACAATGTAAAAACGTAAAAAGGGAGAACAGGTTTTACAAATGGGTCAAGTAGAACAGAGTACATAGGTAAAGTAAAACGATGGGTCAAGTAAAACAGAGTAAATAAGTAAAGTAAAACGATGGGTCAAGTAAAACAGAGTAAATAAGTAAAGTAAAACAATGAGAGATATTTTCTCTCTGTAAAGTTAAATAGAGGAATCTCTCCCTCCAGTTTTTCACTACCTCTTTCCCATAGTCAAGTAAAGACATTTCGCTCTCTCTCTAAAGTAAAACAGGGCATTCTCTCTCTGAAGCAAATTTGGATTTGGATTGGATCTTGTGTAAAATTTCAGATTTGACATCCTTTCCCTTGATAGAATAACATGATTTGATCTTCAATATCTGGTTTTTCAACCCATGTAGGTGGGTTATTAAGAAAATCCTGTGAAAGTGGTCTAAGTAGTCTCCTTAGAACGTCTAGGGGTTTGATTTTTCTTAACTCTTGCAGAGGTGTTGGATGATCTTCAGGAATGATCTAATTTGGATTCCTCACTTCTTTGGTGTTGATTGTTAGATTGAATACTCTAGGCTCATCTCTTCATCCCACATAGGTGGGTTTGCCAAGAGGTCAAGTGAAGGTGGCCCAGGTGGATCGCTTAGGATCTCTAGAGGTTCAAGTTCTTTCATCCATTCTTAAGGAGATGGATCTTCTTTTGGGTTCACTTTAGGGGATAGTTTGATTAGATCCTCTAATATTAACCCCTTTGTTTCTTCTTCAATTGTATTTTTGAGATTAAGGCATTTCTCACTAATGTTGTCCTGATAATCCTTAGCTTTGAGATCTCGATTGAACTCATAAATGACTTGAGCTTCCTGTGGGTCACCCACTGCACTTATTTGAAAGATGAGATTGATTAGGTCAATTTTTTTTTGGGCGACATGTTATCACAGGGATGTCTTGATCTTTTTGTGGGCTCGTATCTTCAATTGGAATCGAGCTTTTTCTTGAGTAGCTCTCCTTGTCTTGAGTTTCCGAGCTCTGACCACGGTTATTCCCCTCATTCGGATTATTTGCCCCTGCTCTACAATCTACAACATGGGTGTCATGAGTCTCCTGCAAGTCAGGTCCTTCAATTTCAATTGGAACATCCTGTGAGAATGTTTGCTCTTCCATTCTCTCTTGGCTAAGGCAAATTTTTGACATTTTGTTTTTGAGATTCCTTAGTAAAATATATTACTCTACCATTTAAGTCTTCATTTTCAGGGTTGTTTCTTCCTGTTGCCCAAGGCCATATTTGATGATTTTTAGGCTCGAGCATGAGTCTTGACTAGTCGATCCTTATCAAATTGATGTCGGTTAAGACTGCTCCATCTTCACTCGCATCATCTGACATCTCCTGGTCTTGCCATAAATTAGCCCCACCTATATCCCTTAACAGTTTTGAGGATGGTCCTAACTTGGGATCGGCTACAAATTCTTCACTTGTCATCTCTTTAGAATTACATTTCGATGAATCTTCATTATCGTCGAGCTTTTGTTCCATCATGATTTCATCTGGCTCTTACCCCAGTGTTACTGGTGACCGATCTTGGGCCATTTCCTTTGCTCTCTCATAGCATGAAACCATTTCTAGCATTGAGTCAAAAGAGAAAGGTCGAATGCTTTTACCAAGGTAGAATTTATACTCGGGGGAAACATTCTCTATGGTCATATTGATCTTAGAGGCTTTAGAAACGTGCATTCACTGGCTTTTGATGCTACCTTTCAAAATCTTTGGACAAAGTCTATAAACAACTCGTCAAGATTGTGTCTAGTCGAGACCAATTCTCCGAGGGTCATTGATCTCTCTCTAGTCTCGTGATATTGCTCAATAAAACGTTGAAACAACTCATCCAGAGTTTGATTCAGGTATTTTGAGACCACATATTGGAACTAGGTTAAAGGTTGTTCAGAGAGAGTGTACTGAAATATTGCTTTCAGATGGTGCGGTTTCTCTTCAAGTGAAGGAAAAGTCAATAGGTAAGCAGTGTTATGATTTTCGAGATCACCTTTCCCGTTGAACTTGTTTTCTACTTGAGAGAATTCAAAATCTTAAGGAAGGGGTTCAACATCCTCAAAAACATCATTGACATAATATCATGGAGGGAGTATATTTGGAACTCCGATCTTAGTCAGGGTCTCTTTAAATATGGATAATTCACCTTTCAGCTAGGCGAATTCAATTGACTCAAGGGTTTTAACCTTAGAGGTATGTTGGTTTCTTAGAACTGATAGCATAATTTGTGGTGCAAGAGATGCAGCGGATATGAGCTACATTGAACTAGATGTAGGATGGACCTGCGAGATGGCCAGGTTTGGATAGAGAGGTGGTGCAGACATAGGGGTCTGAGTCGAGGCATAATACATGTAGATTTGAGAAGTGACCTGGACTGGAGGAGTCAAGGGCTCGAAAGCCGGTGCCGGGGGCCTGGTGCACAGGATATCCCGAGTAAGGATGACTAGAGGCCAGAGGTGCGAGAAAAGGGTATAGAGCCAACATCTATGGCTGACTCGGGGGATACTGAGTTAGAATAGGGATTGAATTGGCCACCTTTAAATAATGGTGTGGAACCGAGGCGGCCTAAAGAGGCTGCTCCGGTGGATTACTATAAATGACTTGAGGAGGGTTAGGTTTGGACTAAATATGGGATGGACAGTCCCGTGGTCGAGCCCATTCTATAAAAAGTTGAGGATGAGAAGATTGGAGGTGCCAACTCACCAACGAACTCACATGGCTTTTATGTTCAGGGGCTAGAGAGGTCCATTGACTCTGACCTGACTGACAACTCGACACCCTAGGCGGGGCGTATGGCTCAACAGGGACAACATGCCTCATGAAAGCCTTAACCTCGGGTAAGTTCTTAAGACACTCAATTGAAAGGGACTCAAAGTCCCTAGAATTGGATAAGGTGAACCTTGAGGAATAGATGCATGGCTTGATGAACACTTGGGTCTTGGCAATGATGTTTGATTCTCTAGTTTTCCTTGGTGTCTAGCTTTGCTTGGGGCCTGACATGATATTCGGCAGTACTCTAAGTCTAATAGGTTAGCCTATTTGATAAGCTCATCATCTGGGTTGCTATTAACCTTACTGAGTTGGTGGCCCCTATAATGGGTCTTTTGAGGAGGTGGATAGTGTGCCCCTAATTGGGCAGCATCAGCTCTACGTTTTGACTTAGATGGGTGGTGCGCCCCTAGTTAGGCAGCGTTACCCTTTGACTTGGACATTTGTGGGAGGTGCATCCTAGATTGGGCAACATCTTCCCTAGACCTAGACTTAGAAGATGAATGTGAGTTCAACCCTGGTTCTTTAGGCTCGGGTCGAATGCCCTTACTATTTTGAGTAGCTCGAGCCATGGAGACTTGCTAGACTACATAGCTTGGCTAGACTATAGATAGGTTAGTTAGGCTTAGCCCTAGGTGTGGTATTATGAACCCATTGAAACTTGATATCCACTGACCTAAGGCAAGGTAGACTCAAAGAATTGAGTCATAATGTCATGTAGGTCTAGTCATCCTAAGGGGTCTAGATTATGCAGTGGAACTAACAACTAAGTCAACCACGAACTACAGACATAACTACAAGAATATGCACAAAAATCTTTTTTTTTTTTTGAATTATACCCTCCCTCCCCCCCTTTTTTTTAATCTATCTAAGAAATATGTCTTTTAAAAAATGAGATAAAGATGCCTTTAAAAGAAAAAGATTTTTTTTTTTTTTAAAAAGATAAATTCATGAAAACTCTAAATTATGCAGATAAGGCTTAAAAGCAAAAAGATAAGATAAAGAAAGATGTGATTTATTTTTAATCTAAACAGATAAAGCAGAGAAAGTCTAGATCTATCTTCTTTTTGTTTTCCTCTTCTTTTTTTTTTAAAAAATTATTTTATTAAAAGAGATCAAAATGCTTTTTTTTTTGAAACAAAGATAAAGATTCTTTCTAAAAGATGTATTCTAGGAAGATAACAATGCACTTAAAGAAGAAAAGTACGATCTAAGAAGATAAAAAATGCAACTAAAGAAGATAAAAATACTTTAAAAGAAGATAAAGATGCTTCTAAAGAATATCAAGATGGTTTAAAACATGATAAATAATGCTTTAAAGAAGATAAAGATGATCTAAAAGATGATAAAGAATGCTCTAAAGAAGATAAATATGATCTTAAAAAAGAAAATGATGATCTAAAGATGATGAGCATGAATGAAAGAATATCTAAAAAAGATGATCAAGATGGATTTAAAGATGTTCTAAAAAAAACAAAGATGGTCTAAAAGATGAATATAAAAGATTATAAAGATAAAGATGATCAAAGAAGATGATCTAAAAAATATGATAAAGATTGATCTAAAAGATGAATCTAACAGAAAATGATCTAAAAAATATGATCTAAGATATCTAAAAAAAGTAGAAGATGATAAAGATGGATCTAAAAGAAAATGTTCTAAAAACGATGATAAAGATTGATCTAAAAGATGGATTTAAAAGAAGATGATCTAAAAAATATGATCTAAGAGATCTAAAAAAATCTAAAAGATGGATCTAAAATATTATAAAGTTTGAGAGAAAAAAAATCCTAAATTTTTTATGGAGAGAAAAAAAATAGGATAAGATCTAGAAAGAAAAGAAAGAATCTAATAAAAGAAAAATCTTGTCAAATCTATCTTGTTTTTCTTCTTTTCATTTTTTTTTTTTGCTAAAAAATAAATATGAAAAAAAAAGAATGGGCAATTTTTATGTCTAAAATACGGATATGAAGCTCATTGGCCGCACGATGGTTTTAAGTCTAAAATATGGATCTGAAGCTCAATGGCTCCACGATGGTTTTAAGTCTAAAATACGGATCTGAAGCTTAATGGCCCCACGATAGGTGCCACGCTCCATTCTGGGCTGATATCTGAGATGTGATCAGCTCAAATTGTAACAAAACTTAGTTCAATTTGAAAAAAAGGTAGAGAAAGTGGGATCGCTTGAATTATAGATTTAGAAAAATCCTTGATTTATACAAATCCGATCTTTTTCGAGTCCACTGGCAGCGCCAACTCCAAATTCGTATTTTGGCCTAAAAAAAGCTTCTAAATTTAATTAAATCTAATAATAAATTAATTTCTAGAAAAAAATAAAACAGAGAATTAAATGAAGAAAATCAAACTAAATTAAGCAAAGAAAGAAATACTTACCTCTAGGGACCCAAAACCTGGAGTTTCGGGCTTGGATCAGGCCGCTCTTCTGATTTGCGGAACCATCTCCTTTTTTGGATGCTATGTGCTTGATGGAATTGATAGATCTAATGTTCATTTACCTACATCTAGGGTTCCTAAGGCAAGAGAAAAGCTGAGATTTTTAAGAAGGGTCTACCTAGGCTTTTCTCAAGATTGGAGGATAATCATTTAGGTTTTTAAGAATTTTAGGATCTCCTAAAGCTGAATATGAATTTTGGGATTTTATATGATTTTTAAGGATATTTTGGAATTTTTCATAATTTTTTAGGAATTTCTAAAGATTTTTTCTAGTTTTACATTTTGTTTGCTATTTTTTGGTTATTTTTCTTAATTTCGAGAATTGTGTCATATTTTTTGAGGATTTCTAGAGGATTTCTAATGTCTATTTTTGAGTTATGAAGGGTGGTATTTATAGGCTTCAATTGAAGATTTTTCTTAATTTTTTTTTTATATTTTTTCAAATGTTTTTGGATTTATCTTGATCTTTTGGCTTTATCTAATAAAAAAACGCATTTTTACTGCATCATTAGGCCGCGTCTAGGCCTGTCGGGTGGCATCACGGCCCGCCCTGAGGCCAGACACTTGGGTCTCATAAGGAACAAATTGTTAATTTTTATATTATTTTCACCTTAAGTCCGATTTGGGTGATTATTGAAATGTTGGAAAGCTCCTGGGGTCTACCTCAACTTGGGATATATTTTGAGCAGTTTGGAGACAATTACATTGGGTCTAGGTTGCCGATGGTCTACTAGGGTTTTTATGGCCATTCGGGCTCGGAATCGAGTTTTTTTAAGAGTTCCTTTAGCTCGAATTTCGAGGGGTTATCTACAACCCTTTCCACATGACTTTTATGAGTAAACCAGATTTTCTTGTTCTTTTTGTCTTTAAGTACGTTCATCCTAAGAATTCGATTAACGACTCTCAATTCTTTCATCTCAAATTCACCAACTGAGCTTTAAGTCTTGAAGAGCCACTGCAATCAATTGCCTTTCACTTCTTTGGTAGTTCGATAAGGTCCCGTGTTTTATTTTTTTGTATGGCCTCCATCTCTTCTTCAATAGATGCTCTCTATTGACCGACTGCATCGACCTCACATGCCTCACAAAAAGAAACTGGCTCACCCTCCTTTGTTAAGAAAGCATAGGATAAGATATAGTCGTTATGCTTCACATAAATATTCTTCGAGCCCTTGGACAATTTCAAGTTCTTGGTCTTGACCACTATCTCGCTGGTTCTCATGGGTGCTTTCCATCTCAACAATTTTTGCATCTAACTCATCTTTCTTTTTATGTATGGATTTTTTATTGAAAATAACGTCTTGACTAACTATAACCTTGTGGTCAGTTCGAACCAACAATCTGTATCCCTTTGTACCATCAACATAGTCAAGAAAAACACATTTCTTGAATTTTACATCCAACTTAGTTCTTTTCTCTTTTGGAATCAAAGAATATGCATCACAACAAAAAACACGAAGGAAAACAAAAAACACGAAGGAAAGAATAATCAACTAGTTTACTTATCCAAACCTCTTCTGGTGTTTTGTAGTCAATAGCAGAATTAGGAGACTTATGGATTAAGAGACAAGTTGTACGAACCGCTTCTACCCAGAAACATTGCTCTAATCCGATGACACTCAACATATACCTGACATGCTCCATAATGGTATGATTCATCCTCTCAGCAACACTATTTTGCTGAGATGTTCCAGGAACTGCCAACTGCCTAGCAATATCATGCTCAATACAAAAATTATTAAATTCACCAGAAAAAAATTCTCCCAAATTATAAGTTCATAGACATTTGATTCTCTTACCTTTCTGATTTTCTACCAAGGCCATAAATTTTTGGAAATAACTAGAGGCATCTGATTTCCTTTTCACCATATAAAACCCCATTTTTCTTGAAAAAATATCAATAAAAGTGACAAAGCACCACCCATAGAAATAACAAGTGATTTCCATGTGTCCGAATGAATCAATTCCAGAAAATCCTTACTTTTAGTGGTGGAAAAAACAAAATGCAATTTGTTTTGCTTTCTAAATAAGAATGACTCACAAAAATCTAAGTTAAAAGATTTTAAACTAAGGAGAAGATTTTTATAGAGAAGTACCTTGAGTCCACGCTCACTAATATGACCTAAATGTGCATGTCATGTCATGACAGAGTCAACCTCTACAATATTGACCTCTCCCACCGTTTTTTCAACAACTTTGTACAAATTATCTGCTAACTCTCCTTTTGCAACTACTAATACTCATTTTGAAATTTTCAGACATCTTTTTTCACTTGTAAATTTGAAACATTGCCCATCATATTTTCCCAAGGTCTTGAGACACATTTTGAGACCTGAAACATGTCTAACACTCGGGATGGTGTATATGCCTCCATTGAACATCTTGATTGTCATATCTCCAACTCCCACTAGTTTACATGAGTCATTATCTCCCATATAAGAAATACCTCTATCACATGGTTGGTACATATAGAACAAATCTCTATGTAGAGTCACGTGAAAGGATGCACCTTAATCAAATAGTCAATACTGTAAAACTTCCTCCCTATCCATAGACAAAACATCTCCATCTTCAAAAAGCTCAATTTCTTTTACTAGATTTTCTTGAGTTCCACTTGAATTAAGCTTCTCATTAGAGCTAGATTTAGGGACTTCCTGGTTCTCCTTTTGTGCCTTACAATCTTTTCTCTCATGACCTAATTTTCCACAACGCCAACACTTCACTTTCTTACACCCTCTTGATTTGATCTTTACTGATCTCTACCATAAGTTCTCCCCATTGATCTTCTCTCTGCTACAAACACATGCTCAAAGGAATCTTGACTAGATTTTTTCATAGTCTCCTATGTCAGCAGTGCTGAAACAACATAACAAATTTCAAGAAATTTTGCATTGGTGAGTGGACGCTCCAAAATGTGAGTTTCTATATTAAAGGGGTATTTGATGTTTTAAAAAGGAAAATATAATTTAAAACATGATGAGACTCTAATTAAATGCTTTACTAGAGGACATCACACTCGGGGCCAAATTCACCCATGCATTCCATATCATAGAAACATAAGTTTTTTATATTATATACTGGGAACAAAATAGTTCCAGGAGTTTAATCCCCTGTTACGATTTACATTGATCAAACAATGTTGTAAATAGTAAATAAGGCCAACTACCCTTGATTATAGCCTTAAGACCTATATATTCGTTTCTAACAAAACAAGATGTATAGACATTGTTTATGATGAAAATCTGACAGATCTTCCGATGAAGCTCTCTCGGATATTGACAACTTAAACTGATGAAAATGCAGTGGTAGAGAAAGTGAGACAAATCGAATTCAGATTTGAGGCTAGATCTGTCTAGAAACATGCAGATCTACTCTCAGATCTGTGGCAGAGCCAGCATGATCCAAGACACAAAAATACGATTTTAAAGCCAATGAATAGATCAAAATGAAATAAAACTGAGTCAAATAGTAAGAATAAAAAGCAAGAATGAGTTAAAAAACGATACCAAACCGGGCTGGATGGCCCAGAACTCCCGAGCCTTCGAGGGCTCACCCGTATCAAGACCAGCGTCCTCTTTGCCTCTCTTATTTGGATGTCAACCAAGAGATCTCTGGTGTAGAAGAAAGGTTGTTGTGCCCTAGGTCTAAGGTTTAGGGTTTTCAGGCTTAGGGTTAGGGTTTCAAGAGGCTAGGGTTTTTGAAGCAAGTTTATCCTTTAGGGTTTCAATTCTCTTATGAAGCCGTGCCTCAAATGGCCACGCAAAGGGATTATAAAGGGGTCAAGAATCTATTGGAAAGGATATACTCTCGTACCCAACACATCCCTATCCAAAAATTTCAGTTTTTGGGGGTACGGATCTGGGCGACACACTTAGTGTCACCCAAATAAATTTTGTAGAAGCCTACAAAAATGTAAGAAAATCACTCATAAATGAAAATTTTCAATTTGGGACAAGAAGGGTTGGGCGACACCAGTGGTGTCGCCCAACCGGCACTAGTAGTGTCGCCAAGGTCTGGGTGACACCACTCGTGTCGCTCGGGCAACACTGCTAGTGTCGTCCACATCAATTTTTGTCCAAATTAAAAAATTCCAACTTTGGTGTGTTCCTTAGCCTATTGTAAAGCTCTAAGAGAAACTTTGGGTCAAAAATACTTTTTTACTATTTTTAATGATTTGTTTGGTAAAACAGGGCGTTTGCAGGATTTCGGGTCAAAACAGGGTTTCTGCAGGGTTCCGGGTAAGCAGATTGGTTCCGGGTCACAGGGTAGGCTGTGTGAACTATGGATTTGGGTTTACTATAGTAATGTGGTCCTGAGGGTTCAAGAAACCATAGAATTTGCTAGATTTAAAATGGGGTTTGTACAATTGCCCCTCTTTGACACTCCCTATCCTTTGAGGGACAGGTGAGTGGCAAAGAAGTATACACTTTGACATTCCCTGTCCTTCGAGGGGCAGGTGAATGTCAAATACAATGTAGAAATTTTAAATTTCTTCATGAGGTCATGTGGTCAGATGGCACAGTAACTAATCCCACCAAGTCATTGCCCTCACCGAGCTCACCCACCTAGGGCATTTTTCCTCCTAGGGTTTTCGGTATGAGATATCGGTAAGTTACATAAGCTTGAAACTCGAGTTGGAATTTTTGACCATGCCACTTAACTTCAGGGGTTTCACAGTTTGAAATTTTTTAACCCTGGCATCGTTTTTGATTTCCTTAGGGTTTCCTAAGGCTGTTTATAGGAAAAGGCTTTCTATAAGAAGAGACTTGTCTGACCAATCCGAAGAGAGAGACGAGGCAGCAACATGGCAATCGTGGCAACGTGATAATCATCATATACGGGTGTCCAAGCTCCTTTGTTTTAAAAGTCTTTTTAGAAAATTTGAAAGTAGGGGGAGATTTGAAATAAAACCCGAAGCAAGGACAAGTCACAATTTTAACAAAGACATTAAAGTTTTTGAAAACACAAGACACATAGTGAAAATTTTTGAAAAGAGAAAGATATTTTGAAAAACAAGGTTGGTTAGCAATTTTAACTCCTACAACCATTGAGCCCTCTAAGCAGTTTAGTATCATGCAGCGATGGACCATACAACCGACCCTTTTACATCATACGGGGCTAGAAGTTACCTGCCTCAGCTCTTTTACGTTGCATGAGTTTGATGTTGAACTGGATACACCCGACCTTTCACGTCATACGGGGCTAGACGGTACCTTTCTCGGCTCTTTTATGTCGCAAGAGTTTGATGTTGAACTGGATACACTCTATCTTTCACGTCATACTAGGCTAGACGGTGTCTGTCTCGACTCTTTTACGTCGCACGAGTTTGATGTTTTCTTGTCTTAGCTCTTTTACATCGCATGAGTTTGATGTTCTCTGAATTAGACTTTGGTTGACAGTTTAGGCTCGTGCAACCGAGGAGCATTTTCTTTTTGATTTTATATTTTTAAAATTAATTAAAATGTTTGAAAAAACTCGAAAAAACACATGGAAAAACCAAATTTGGTTCCCGCAAGTCCTTAAAATTAAGTGGGGACATTTTTGAGAAAAAACTTTTGGGCGACATTAGTCGTGTCGCCTGGGTGGCATTGATCATGGCTGGTATCGCCGAACAATTTTTTATTTTTTTATTTTTTATTAAGTTGAAAACATATGGGGATTGAAATTTTTTTGTTTTTGGCCAAAAAAATTTGGGCGACAAAGTGGTGTCTCCCTAACAAGCTGCGCAACACTAGGCGTGTCGCCCCCACATCACCCATAATTTTTTTACTTTTTTTATTTTTATTTTATGTGGAAATTTTAGGACTGTAAAAAATTTTTTTTGTAAAAAAACATTTGGGTGACACCAGTGGTTTACCGGGGCGACACGAGGAGTGTCGCTCTCATAGGCTAGGCGACACCAGGCGTGTCGCCCTGACCACCGACCCTCAAATTTTTTTTTTATCATTTTGGAAGTTTTTAGAGTTATTTAAACCTTCTTTTGGCCGAAGTGGATATCTAAAGGATGCATTTTGCATTGGATTTCCTATTTTCTATAAAAATCCCCCTCCTTCCCATTCCTCTCTCGTCTTTCAATCTCTTCTTTCTTCTTCCCATCTTCATCTTCTTCCTTCTTCATCATCTTCCCTCTGATCTTACTGGTGTTTCTTGCTCTCACCTTAGGCTTTCGTGGCTCTTAGGGAGGACAATGCTATTTCTAAGGGCAAGGGGAGGTTTCTAAGCGGGTTGATAATGGAAGAGAGGAAGAGGCTTCCCCTCTTTTTTCTAGAGTTAGGCACTTTCCTGAAGGTCGGCCCTCCCATATCTCGTAGGGGTTTCTATCGGGTGAAGTTCCTTGTCTTGTTAATGACTTTCCTGTCATCGGGCTTTGGTTCAGGGATTGGTTTCTTTCTGCTCGGTAGTGGCCCAAGCTCATGGCCTTCTTGGCTTCAATTTTGATGATAGGCATCTTGAATATGGCCTCTTGCCATGTGAACTTTCCACTTCTTGAGGCTCTTCCTGAGAGGTTCAATTATCAAACAAACACCTTCTTCCTTCCTACAAGCGAGACAACACCAACTTTGGAGGAAATTGCCAGGGTTTCTAGCTTGAGCTTGGTTGGGATTACATATCAACATTCTACTGCCACCGATGATCATTCCATCATGAGTGTGCGACTATTGGGGGCTGCTTACTCTTCACATGGTCAATGGGTCGATATGGAGTTGCTGGTCCGGAATCGAGAGCAGTCTCGAGTTGTCAAACATATATTTTTCTTTTGTGATGTTAGGATCCATCCTTTTTCCAAGTGGTCGTATGACAGTTCGAAGTTCCCTTATCCCTTCGGCCCATGCCTTTTGGGAGCGAGAGGGTTACACCATTGTTCTGGCTATGTTGGCGGGCATATACCGAGGTCTTCATGATCGGGTCATGTGAGGTGACCGATTCATCAAGGGCAGTATCCTTATTTTGCAGGTATATTTTCAAACTCAATTTTATTTTATTTTTCCCCTGCAACTCATTTTTTCATTTGGTTTTGGCCCTTGGATCTCATATTTTTGCCATTGGAATTTTCTAGAAAAATCCTTGACTGAACCGGGGGGGTCTTAGTTGGGTGACACTGCCAGTGTCACCCACACAGGCTGAGCGGCATCACTAGTGTCGCCCTAGTCAATTTGCCCCGGATGGCTCTGGGGTGTTGTTTTGTGACCCTTTGGGGTGATGTTGGCTCCTATTTTCTGCAGATTTGAGCCTATGAACACATCGCCATTGTCCGTCCTCCTCGATCAACGACGACTGTATCTACTGCTCTGGGACTGGCATATGTCAATGACACCACCCGACCTCGAGATGTCAACTATTTTTGCTGGGTTTTGGATGAGTTGTCGTCCTTTGATTGGGTGATCAGTGGTCTTGAGAAAGCGCTTCTGTTTCTGCCAACTATGGGATGTTCATGTCTTATTTTAGCAAGCCAGTTCTTCGCAGAGGGGTATATCCCTGAGAGGGTGCTTCAGTAGTTTTGCCATACTCAGAATTACACTTCCCTTGGAGATGCGATTGATCGTCGTCCTATTTTTGTACTTCGACGACACTCCTCTACACTTCTGGTTAAGGAGGGTTTGTCATGGAAGGGAAAGAAGTCTTCTTCTAGTGAGGGGTTGGTCGAGCAAGACAAGCCCACGACCACTTCCAACTACAATTCTTGGTGGGAACGTGCCTGTCCTCTTCCACTATGCCCCAGATCTTCGAGACTTCATGGTGAACCTTCTGCTCCTGATCAGGATCTCATGCCTCCTTGAGAAAATGATTCCTCTTGTTCAAATAAATGAATCAAATCCAATGAGGACGTGTCTGACATCAGCTTGGAAGATGCTGAAGTTGAATTGGCTTGATGGGTGGTCTTCGTAGCGGAACTCAAGGAGAAGGATGTTGATACGAAGCTGAAGACTGAATAGCCTAATATTTTCTTTTTCTTTATTCTTTTCTTGGCATGAATAAGTTGATCTCATGATCACCATTATTTTTAAGTAGTTTTATTTTCATTGAAGTCTGTTAGAACAGTAGAAATTTCGGTTTCGGGATCAGAGTTGATTGCGTAAGTGCACATAATAAGCTCATTTTCAATGGATGAATAAAATCAGAATTTTATTTCCCATTTTGATTGGTCTTCTGGGATTGTGGAATCCATTCTACTTTTTTTATTTTCTCCTTGTTGCTGCCCCTGTTGGGGGGTCTTTGTTCATCTCTATGTGTGCATTTGATTCATTGAAGCATAGTAGAACAATTTCTTTGCACACACTTTTCAAACTAAATTTTTACAAACTTAGCCCCCTGGTTGTAGGGTTTTTATCCTGAATTTCCATCTATTGGGTCATCATACGTACACACGGGGATGAGCTTGCCTCATTTTGCCTTAGGGGATCCAATCGAGAGAAAAACGCTCCCAGACTAGTCGATTTCGTCATTGGCGAGGTTCACCCATCTCTGATATGTGGAGTTGGTAGTTATACTCACACAACCATGGAGTGCCTGACAAGTTCAAGCCTTCTTAACAGGCATAGGAAGTTGGCTTCGAGGACAAGGCCAGATCGGCTAACAATTTAGCCTTTTGTAGTGATTTAAAAGTCAATTTGAAAAGCATTTCAAAAGGGACGAGCCTTACAGTTTTGCTACCTGTGGCTCCTTTGGTGGTCATTTTATTGTGTTTTACCCAAAGATGATGAAAGGATTTCCTTGTAGGATCGTGACAACTCAAAAGTCTCGAAGTTGTTCTTTTACCTTTAAAGCTTTCATCCAGTGCTTCGCGGGTCCATGAAGAGTTCTCTGGATTCTTGCTGGGCTTGCCTCTTGGAGAAGTCTCAACATTCTTCCAGGGTTCGTCGAAGTCACTCCAGTTTTTCATTCATGTCACCCTCCACATCTTTCTAAGTTGGTGATGTTGGGAACCTGCAAGGTTGAGGATGAGTCTTCATCCTCAGGGTCTGCTTGTGCAGTTTTGTTGGAACTTGCAAGTACTTGTTTGTACTTGAGTGTTTGAATTGGAAGCTCCTTCTTGGAGATTTCTTTATTCTTCCTTTTTTTTTTTTACCCGTGATGCCTTTTCAGGGTTTCACCACATCCGTTACGGGTAGTATTTTTTGAGATACATCGCATTAATGGAGTTGTTGACTTCGTACCCCTCCTGATTTTTTATCTTGTAAGAAGTGCCTGCGTGCACTCGGGTAACCACGAATGACCCCTCCCAATTAGGTTTGAACTTGCCTAAAGGGTGTGAATTTGCAGGAGTGTGGAAGATTTTCTTGAGTATCATGTCCCCTTCTCTGAATTGTCGAGGAACAACTTTTCTTTGGTATACCCTCTCGATTCTACGCTGGTAAGCAACGATATTTTGTGTTGCTCATCTGAATTTTTGTGAATAAGCACTTTGAGAGACGATATCTCAATTTCAATGGGTAGCACTGCTTCCATACCATACACCAATGAGGTCATGCTAGTAGGAGTCTTCTCAATTGTTCGGTAGGCCCATCCAAAGTAACAAGGGCAGTGATACGTGCTTCAATCTTTTATTCCTTATCTGAATTTTTGTGAATAAGCACTCGGAGAGACGATATCTCAACTTCATTGGGTAGCACTGCTTCCATACCATACACCAATGAGTATGGGGTCATGCTTGTAGAAGTCTTCTCAGTTGTCCGGTAGGCCCATAGCATGTCATTTAGCTTTTTATGCCAATATTTGTCACCTTCTATTATTCTATCTATAATTCTGAGAAGTCCTTTGTTCTTGGCCTCTGCTTATCTGTTTCCTTGGGGGTAGTAGGGTGTGGAATATTTTTACGTTATCCCAAACTTTTTTCACACCTTAGTGACCTTTTCGTTTTTGAAATTAGATCCATTGTCAGTAATGATTGACTTAGGAACACCAAATCTGAATACAATGTTGTTCTTTAAGAAACGGACAACATGTTGTCCCTCAATTTTGACAAATGATACGGCCTTTACCCATTTTGTGAAATACTCTGTAGTTATTAATATAAAACGGTGGCCGTTTGAAGCTTTTGATGAGATCATTCCGATGATATCAAGACCCCACATGGCAAAGGGCCATACGGGCGGTGTTGAGTTGAGTGGTGCGGATGGTGCATGGATAAGGTCTCCATAAAGTTGACATTTGGGACACCTCTTGACGAACTTCCAACAATCTTTGTCCATGGTGGTTCAGTAATAGCCTTGGCGCTTGATTTTTTGAGCTAAGGCGGCTGCCCCAGAATGACCTTCTTTATTGTGTAACTCTGTCAGTACTTGGTTGATTTCTGGATGATCGAGACACCGTAGAATGATGCCATTGAAGGATTTCTTGAACAGGAGATCATCTCTTACCAAGAATCCCATAAAAAACCTGCGAAGGGCTTCTTTATCCTTTTTGGTGGCTTCTTCGGGGTATAACCCATCTTTCAGCAGGAACAAAACATCGTGGAACCATGGTGTCGCCTTAATTAACGCATCTGAAGCCACGAGACACACTTCCCCATCAGTCTCATTTTCGTACTCTATTTCTTCTACAATTCTTGGTGGGGAAGGGTCATGTTTGTTCCTGATATAGAATGGCAGCATGGTGATTTCTGAAAGAATATCAACCATTGAAGCAAGGGTCGCAAGGCTGTCGGCGAATCGATTATTTTCCCTAGTTATGTGCCGACAGGTGATTTTCTTAAAATATGGGATCATGTTTTCCACCTTTTCTTGATAAGGTTTGAGCTTTTCTTCTTTCACCTTCGAATCCCTTGAACTTGCTTTATGACGAGCACCAATCACTTGTTAGTTAGGTGCCTCGATCTCATCTTCCGGATCTAGATGATCTAGGGCAAGTGTCACAGGTTTCTGGTGAACCTGGGATTTGAGATTTCTCTCTCGGAACCATGCTCGAGAGAAAGGGCAGGTATACCAACCAATGATAGAGGAATTGAAGGTGGGTCCGGGACTTACTCGGGCTGGCTTGCGTGGGCGCCCTCTCAGATTACGAAGAAAGCCCCCCAGCTGCTTTAGCTGATTCGAAATCGTCTCCCTTGACCTGCAATCATCTTGTTTTATGCACAACACTTCTATGGTTAATTTGCGAGTCAAGTAGGTCAAAGAGACCCACCCTTGTCTTAGGGCATTGTACATTCACAAGAGGGGTTACTTTAACTCGTTGTGTTGTTCTAGTAAATTAGATGTAGAGGGGGAAGCTTTGTCTTCCAGAGAGGATACCATGACCTCGAAGACGTGGCAAGGTATACTTGGGTGGACAGGGGTCAAAGGGAGGATCTTGCCCTGTCTTTCCTTTTCTTTGAACATTTTCATGATCATCCGCCCCAGGTCTTCAACGTCATCATGGGACGAGGGTCCCATCTCTCTCACAGGCTTCCAATTATCATCTTTTGACTTTTCTGACGCTGAAAGCTCTGTGAAATAGTACTTAGCGTCGGTGTAGTGAGTCTCAACTATAGGGAACAATCTTTTGTCTGCATAGATTGTGTTTTGTCTTCCATCTCGGCTGTACTTGAAGTATTGGTGGAGTGTAGAAGGGACCACCCCTGGTCATGAAGCCAAGGATGACGAAACAGGACGTTGTAGGAGGTATCAATGTCGATTACGTGGAGTTGGGCATAATCGTTGAGATCACCAATCTTGAGACAAAGGCACACTGTGCCGACTGACTTTTCTCTTGACTGGTTAAACCCTTACACAGTGATGTGGATAGGAGTGAGGTCGTCAGACCCTAATCCCAATCGAGGGAGGATCCAACTTAGGATCAGATTGACTACTGACCCTCCATCCAGCATGATATGATTGAGAGGATAGGCGTGAAGTTCACCATTAACGGAGAGGGGGAAATTGTGAAAACCAGCACGACTCAATATTGCTCGACAGCCAGACTGCTATGGTAGTGCTAGACTAAGCCTACCCTCAGTCAAATTAGAGGATAAGAGAATGAAGAGAAGGCACGAGACGACGAAGAGATGGTGTCAAGACCCTGGCCCCAACCTCTGTGCCTTACGCGGTGACGGGCGATCAAGCGCGGGTTCGTGAATCCAATGTAACGTTTGTCACTCAAAAAGGAGTGGACTCAACGCTTTTATTTTCAGAATCGAGTAAACCATGGAAAAGAACTGAAATAATAACTCAACTAGTAGATAAGCAAAGAAAATCCCAAACTCCAAAATTCATAATATAAATTTTTTTCAAAATATTACATTCAATTTGAGGCAACTAGGCCCAAATTACATGTGTCAACAAAGAACAAAAACCCAGGGCCAACAGCCCAGACGCATAAACAAAATTAAAGCACCTTCTTTGAGAAATCTAACTTCGACTTTCCATCGCAGAACACGAACTTCAAGCCCTGAACCTGTCGGTATCAATCTACAAGAAGAGTCAAAATAATGGAATGAGTTATACAGCCCAATAAGCGGGTCTAGTGTTATGCGTATATCGTTATTCTATCTATGTGTGATAACAGTTCAATCCATCAAGATGAAGTCATAGTTTGGCATATGTGAATATCAAGTCAAGACAAAGTATGCACATTTCATTTAAGTGGAAGTTATCATTAAATCAGTGAGATCACAGGCATTCGATCAGTGAATTCATTAATTATTCAATCATTGCAGAGCATTCCTTTTATAGAAATTCAATTATTATCCACGCACTCCCTAAATCACCTACTCCCACAGTAGATGCCCTATCCATTAGGCTAAGCCAATCCCATTGCTTAAGACCTCCACCATCATACAGGAAGGGGGGTAGTGACAAGTGGGTTAATCCACTTCTCAATACCCTCAACACACTCACACAGTCCCCAGTGCACATTGGGGGTTTGATAGGCCCTTATCTTGCAAGGCATCAATCATTTCATTTCATTTCATGACTCTAAGGTGCGACCCTCTATTCTCTCCCTCAACCCTTTCCTATCATTATATATGCTAGACGATATGCCGGTATCACTTTCCTTACTATCGATGAGTGTCCCATCGCGTAGCAGGCAATATCATAGCAGTATCCACTACCGGTGAGAGTCCGACCATATAGTTTCCAATATCAATATAAGCAGTGGCCATTCATCACAGTATCATAACAATATCCACTACGGGTGAATGTCACACCACGTAGTGGGCAATATCAATATAAGCAGTGGCCTTTCATCATAGTATCAAAATAGTATCTAATACTGGTGAGTGTCCCACCGTCTAGTGGCCAATATTAATATAAGCAGTGGCCATTCATCACAGTATCATAACAGTAACCACTACCGGTGAGTTTCCCACCGCGTAGTGGCCAATATCAATATAAGCAGTGGCCATTCATCACAATATCATAATAGTATCCACCACCGGTGAGTGTCCCACCGTGTAGTGCCCAATATCAATATAAGCAGTGGCTATTTAATGCCTCGTAACGAATGAATCACATTCTCACCAGTCAATGTTTCATACAGTTGAATCATATTTCATCATAACATCATAGCATTTAGCAAAATATTTTACAGGGCATTTACGCAAGTCTTTTCAATAGCTTTTGGCAATCATTATGAACTCATTTCATCAATATTGCGCTCGTGGCCCTTTTGTTTCCTCACACAATGCAATCATATGGCATCATTCACATATCTTTATGGCATTCGCATGAGATTTATCATATGCATTCACATTTATCATATATCATGACAAGTTAGTGTCGCATGGGCATACAATTGATGCAGTGACAAGTAACAGTGACATGCCCTTCTTTGCGAGGGCGTGGCTCCCTCTTTCTTTTAATTAAGATTTAGGAGGAGTTTCAGGATGCTTCAAACATGAAACTTTGAGCTAATACACAAACCTTTACAAAAACAGTGATTTGAAGGAATCTGGGTGTCGTTTGATGGGTCAATAGCTCAATACAAGATAAGCATTAGTTGCTGGAAATCTTCCCTGCAACAGTGCACATCGATGTATTCACGCATTTTAGGTCATAATTCAAAATTTGTGGGGAGTTTCAAAAACCTAAGAACATGAAACTTGGAGCTCATTCATGGACCTCTCCAATGGCGGTAATTTTAAGGTTTTTGGACACCATTTACTTGGTCAAAGGCATTACCCAAAGAGGGCCACAGTTGCTGGAAATAGCAGCGACATAGAGCAGTGTCATGCCTCGACATTTTAGGCCATATCTTTTCATCCATGCAAAATTTTATTATGACATAAAAATTTGACTTAAATTGGACATACATTCCTTTCATTCGAGGCCTATTTGGTCCCATTTGGACGCCATTTAGCCATTAACACATTGATGCAAAATAGTCACAGTTCTGGAAATTTTTATTTTCAAATTAACATGCTTTTAAAGAAAACTTAATATTTCATGGCGAAGGTAATCTTTGGGCATGGAACTTTGTTCATGTTAGCAAGCCTCCCAATGAGCCATTTCATGAGTTTCCACAAAATAAAAAGGAGTATAAATGTGGTAAAAATAGTCATGGCATTGAGAAGCACAAAAGCTGTGATTCAACCTCATGTTAACCCATTCATGCTTCACATTCTTCATTCTATCATCTTACTCATTCTAAATATTTGTTCTTTACATAAACTATGGATGCATAGAAGCTAAACCCACTTATCGTGACCCCCACGATATCTCAAATCCACACTCACGGCCTTCATGGGCTCTCCTTAGCTCCACCAGTGGGCTGTCTTCAAGGAGCAGTACTGAACTTCAAGAGAGAGAGAGAAAAGTTGAGAAAATGGGAGAGAAGGTGCTGCCCAATGGAGGGAAAGGCTTAAAAAGGAGAGGGTGATTAGGAAACACTGTGGCTGACGTAATCACATGTGGATCTGACGCGTACGGGGCGGCGCTCTATAATTGACCAATCACACATGATGATGCTCGTTCACACAGTTGATGATACTCACTTACACAGCCGGCACTGGCCCTCCACATGCGGTGCTGCCTTCTCACGGATGGTATTACTCCTCTCTCTCTACTCAAACGGTGCTAGGTCTTGAATTCACAAGAAGCGCTGGGTTTTCTTTACACAGCCGGCGCTGAGTTTCCTTTACATAGTCAGCGTTGAGTTTCCTTTACACAGCCGGTACTGAGTTTCCTTTACAGAACTGACATTGAGTTTCCTTTACACAGCCGGCGCTGATTTTCCTTTGCACAGTCGGCACTGAGTTTCCTTGACACAGCTGGAGCTGAGTTTCCTTTACACAGCCGTCGTTGAGTTTACGTTACACAGTCGGAGCTGAGTTTCCTTTACACAGCCTACGCTACTCCAATCGGTGCTAGGCCTCTGCCTTACTCTCCCTCATCGTGCGCGTTACTGAACTTGGAGAAAATTGTGGCCCTTACATCATCCCCCCTTTAAAAAGGATTTTGTCCTCAAAATCATATCAACATTAACAAAAAAAGTGGGGGTATTTCTCCTTAATTTCATCCTCCCCGTTCACATGTTGATTCTTCCCTTGAATGATACTGCTATTGTACTCAGACCAGAGGAAATTGTTTAATGCTAATATCCCAATTGGTCGCTCATCGTAGGTCAAATCTTCCTTGAGTGGGATTGGTTCATACTCCAAGACATGGGACGGGTTCGGCTGATAGTTCCTCAGCAGTGATATATGGAAGACATTGTGGATGTTGGCCAGTTTAGGTGACAGAGCAAGTCGGTAAGCCATGCTTCCAATTCTTTCCAAGACTTCAAAAGGTCCAATGAATCGTGGGATCAATTTTTCCTTTTTACCGAATCTCATAACACCCTTGCTTGGTGATACCTTCAGGAAGACCCAATCCCCCACTTCAAATTCGAGATCTCTCCGACGATTATCGGCGTAACTCTTTTACCAACTTTGGGCTGTCTTGAGTTGCTCTCTGAATAAGGAAATCTTCTCGGAAGTTATCTGAATTATCTCGGGCCTTAACAATTTTCTTTCGCCCACCTCATCCCAACAGATGGGCAACCTGCACTTCCTTCCATACAGGGCCCTCATATGGTGCCATCTCAATATTGGCTTGGAAACTGTTGCTGTAAGCAAATTCTATCAGAGGTAGATGGTCTTCTTAGCTTCCCTTAAAGTTAGTAACATGCACCCTTAACATGTCCTCCAAGTACTGAATCATTCTCCCTGACTGTTCATCTGTATGGGGGTTAAAGGTGGTGCTAAATGTCAGTCTGGTCCCCAAAGCTGATTGTAGACTTACCCAAAATCTAGAGGTGAATCTAGTGTCCTTGCCTGACACGATGCTGACGGGTACCCCGTGCAATCTCACAATTTCTTTGATATACAACTGAGTTAGCTTATATAGAGTATAGGCCTTGCGGACTGGTAAGAAGTGAGCAGTTTTGATTAACCGGTCCACCACGACCCAGATGCTGTCATGCCCTGCACTTGATTTTGGTAATCTAGAAATAAAGTCCATCGTGATATGTTCCCATTTCCGCTCTGGTATGGGCAGGGGCCGCAGTAGTCCAGCAGGTTTCTGATGTTCTGCCTTCACTTGTTGGCACGTTAAACACTTAGCGACAAACTGTTCCACATATCGCTTCATGTCGTTTCACCATAAGGTCTTTTTCAAATCCTGGTACATCTTTGTACTCCCTGGGTGTACTATGTAGCGGGAGTGGTGTGCTTCCTCTAGGACAACCCTTTTAATAGTCTCGTCATTAGGAACACACACTCGGTCCTTAAACTTTAACAAGTCATCACTGTTCGTAGAGAAATCTTCTTTTCCTTCCATTTTCAGTTCTTCAAGGATTTTTATCAGCTGGGGATCTCCTTTTTGGGCCACTTGGATTCATTGAAGCACTTAGGGTTCCGTCCTTAAACCTTCCCCCTCACTACGGGGCTGAGATGGGTGCCAGTCCACCACATCCTTTAATAGCTTCATTTCTCGAACCATCAAATGTGCCACAGTGATCACAACTTTATGACTTAAGGCGTCTACTATTACATTAGTCTTTCCTGGTTAGTAATCATATGTATAGTCATAATCATTCAATAAGTCCATTCATCTTCTTTGCCTCATGTTCAATTCCTTCAAGGAAAATAGGTACTTGAGGCTCTTATGGTCCGTGAACACCTTAAACTGGCCCCCATAGAGATAGTGCCTCTAGATTTTTAACATGAAAACTATTGCCGCAAGCTCCAAGTCATGAGTGGGATAATTTTTCTCATGCAGCTTTAGCTGCCTGGAGGCATAAGCAATAACTTTACCTCTTTGCATAAGTACACATCCGAGCCCTTTGTGGAATGCATCAGTATAAACCACAAAGTCTTCATTCCCCTCGGACAAGGCCAGTATTGGGGCTGTGACTAGTCTCTTCTTAAATTCCTGGAAACTCCTCTCGCACTCCTCTGATCGTATAAATTTTGCATTCTTTTGGATTAATTGAGTCAGGGGAAGCGCTATCTTTGAGAATCCTTCTACAAAGCGCCTATAGTACCCTGTTAGTCCCAGGAAGCTACGAACCTTGGTCACATTTGTTGGCCTTTCCCACTTAAGTACAACTTCGATCTTAGAGGGGATGACCTTGATTCTGTCCTTACAAATAATATGTCCAAGGAAAGCCACACTGGGGAGCCAAAACTCTCTCTAGCTCAACTTAGCATACAATCTTTTCGATTTCAAAGTTTGCAAGACAATCCTTAGGTGTTGCTCATGTAATTCCCGGCTCTTTGAATATATCAAAATATCATCGATGAAAAGCACTATAAAGTCATATAGGAAGGGTCTAAGCATCCTATTCATCAAATCCATGAACACAGCGGGGGCATTGGTTAACCTGGACGACATTACTAGAAATTCATAGTGACCGTATCGAGTTCTAAAAGCGTCTTTGGAATGTCTCCCTCCTTGACCCGTAATTGGTGATAACCCGATCTGAGGTCAATCGTCGAAAACACTTGGGCCCCTTGGAGCTGGTTAAAGAGGTCGTCAATCCTAGGCAGAGGGTACTTATTCTTTACCGTCACTTGGTTCAACTACCTATAGTCAATGCATAATCTTAAGGACCCATCCTTTTTCTTCACAAACAAGACCGGTACACCTTAGGGCGACACATTAGGTCGAATGAACCCTTTATCCAATAATTCTTGCAATTGCTCTTCTAACTCTTTCAATTCAGTTAGAGCCATTCTATATGGGGATTTGGAGATGGCGGCAGTGCCAGGTATTACATCTATCTCAAATTTAATTTCTCTTTCTGGAGGTAGGGATGGCAATTCCTCCGGTATTCCTTCCAACTGGGTATGAACACCCCGATTCTCTACCATATAAGCTAGGTACCCTTCACATTTTTTAGCCAGAAGGCAAGAGGCCTAGAGGGTAGAGATAAGGTGTAGTGGGGAATTGTCCCTAATGCCCTTGAAGTGTATTTCTGCTTGATCGAGACATTTAAAGGTTACCATCTTCTCATGGCAGTTGACGGTGGCATGATGTGTAAACAACCAATCCATGCCTAGAAAATCATCAAAGTCTTGAATATCTAGGTGGATTAGATCCACAGGTAGGTCGTACTCATAAATCTTAAGCTTACACTGCTTATATACTTTATCAGTTTCTGTAGCGCATCCCACAGGTGTGCATACTACTAAAGTAAAATTGAGACATGCAGGTGCAAAATTCAAGTGGGGTGCAAAAAATGAGTGAGAGGATCCAGGGTCAATCAAGACTTTAGCATTAATATCACAAATTGAGAGCATACCTCTGATCATCGAGGTGGATGCCTTGACCTCTTGTTCAGTGAGTGCGAACACTCATCCTTAGGCCTTCGTGCGATCCTCGACCTTCATCATAGGGCAGTCCCTCTCCCAGTAGCTAGGTTTGTCGCATTTCAGACATACATTCTTCTTTCGGTAGCATTTCACAGCAGTGTGATTGCTTCTCCCACAATAAGCACAAATTGAGCATCGGTCATTGTCCATATTGCCCAGAAGACTCTTCGGGATTCTCGGGTTAGGTGGGTAGGGCTTCCCCCCATTGTTTTTCCTTGCAAACTACCGGGGTGTCTTTCCAAACTTTCCCATCGACACCGTTTTCCTTTTTCCTTCCTCCCTTAACTTGCGATCCTCGCAGTCTTTTTCCATCTTCTGAGCATGGTCTACCATCGGGGTGTACGACTTTATATTGGTCGACATTACTCTACTCCTGATATCTGGTCGCAAGCCCCTTTCAAATTTAGCCGTCTTTCATGCCTCGGTATTTATGATGTGGGGTGCATACCTAGAGAGCTTTGCAAACTAGGTGGCGTATTGTTCAACAGTCATACTCCCTTGCTGGACTTCAATAAATTCTACTTCCTTCCTTTCCTTGACTAAATCGGGGAAGTACTTCTCGTCAAATGTTGCCAAGAATTTTTCTCAGGAGACCTCGGTCCCTGACTTCCTCCAAGTCTGCTTCACCGAGTCCCACCAATACTCTACTTCCCCTTACAACAGAAAGGCCCCTAGCATGACTTTTTGCTCCTCCGAGCAGTGTAACACCTCTAAGATCTTCTCTATTTGTTTCTTCCACCTCTCAGCCTTCTCCACTCCTCCATGCCCCAAAACGTTTGGGGGTGCCATTCTCCTAAACCTCTCCATGAGGCTATTGTCACTTTGCTCGGGTGTAGGGGTAGATTGGGTTAGTATCAATTCCTTCATCATCTGGGTCAAAGCCCCCAGAGTCCTATAAAACTAGTCGAGTGCCTTAGTGTTGTCATTACTGGAACTCACGTTGTGGGTACGAGCTCTCGACATTCTTAACCTAGTCACAAGATCATCCAGTCACTTGTCTAGCTCAAAACTAATTTAAGGACTCTCCTAAACTCCTAGGCCAAGAATCCTATCCTGGCTGCTCTGATACCATATCTGTCATGACCCCGCCCCCAACCTCCATGCTTTATGCGGCGATGGGTGATTACGTGCGGGTTTGTGAATCTAATGTAACGTTTGTCACTTAAGAAGGAGTGGACTCAACGCTTTTTTTTTTGGAAATCGAGCAAACTATGGAAAATAACTGAAACAATAACTCAACTAGCAGATAAGCAAAGAAAATCCCAAATTCCAAAATTCATAATATAAAAATCTTCTAAAATATTACATTCAGTTAGGGACATCTGGGCCCAAAATTACATGTGTCAACAGAGAACAAAAACCCAAGGCCAACAGCCCAGAAGCACAAACAAATTTTAAGCACCTTCTTCGAGAAATCTAACTTCGACTTCCTGCAGCAGAACATGAACTCCAAGCCCTGAACCTGTCGCTATCAATCTGCAAGGAGAGGAGAAATAATGGAACGAGCTATACAGCCCAGTAAGCAGGTCTAGTGTTATGCGTCTATCGTAATTCTATCTATGTGCGATAATAGTTCAATCCAATAATATGAAGTCATAGTTTAGCATATGTGAATATCAAGTCAAGACATCGAGTATGAACATTTCATGTAAACGACTGTTATCATTAAATCAATGAGATCACAAGCATTCGATCAGTGAATTAATTAATTATTCAATCATTGCAATACCAAGCATTCCTTATACAGAAATTCAATTATTACCCACGCACTCCCTATATCATCTACTCCCGCAGTAGAGGCTCTATCCATCAGGCTAAACCAATACCATTGCTTAAGACCTCCACCATCATACAGGGGGATGGGTAATAGCAAGTGGGTTAATCCACTTCGTAATACCCTCAATACACTCACACAGTCCCCATCGTGCATTGGGGGTTCGATAGGCCCTTACCTTGCAAGGCATCAATCATTTCATTTCATTTCATGAATCTAGTGTGTGACCCTCTATCCTATCCCTCAACTCGTTCCTATCATTATACAGGTTAGGGGATATGCCGGTATCACTTTCCTTACTACCGATGAGTGTCCCATTGTGTAGCAGGAAATATCATAGCAGTATCCACTACCGGTGAGTGTCCCACCGTGTAGTGGCCAATATCAATATAAGCAGTGGCCCTTCATCACAGTATCATAACAGTATCTACTACCAGTGAGTGTCCCACTGTGTAGTGGCTAATATCAATATAAGCAGTGGCCATTCATCACAGTATCATAACAGTATCCACTACAGGTGAGTGTCCCACCGCGTAGTGGTCACTATCAATATAACCAGTAGCCATTCATCTCAGTATCATAATAGTATCCACTAACGGTGAGTGTCCCACCGTGTAGTGGCCAATATCAATATAAGCAGTGGCCATTCAATGCCTCGTAACGAATGAATGACATTCTCATTAGTCATTGTTTCATACAGATGAATCATATTTCATCATAACATCATAGCATTTAGCAAAATATATTTATTTCATAAGCTTTTACAGGGCATTTATAAATAAGTCTTTTCAGTAGCATTTGGCGTTCATTATGAACTCATTTCATCAATATTGCGCTCGTGGCCCTTTTTTTTCCTCACACAATGCAGTCATATGGAATCATTCACATATCTTTATGGCATTCGCATGATATTTATCATATGGCATTCACATTTATCATATATCAAGACAAGTTAGTGTCGCATGGGCATGCAATTAATGCAGTGACAAGTAATAGTGACATGCCCTTCTTTACGAGGGCGTGGCTCTCGATTTAGGGGGAGCTTCAGGATGCCTCAAACATGAAACTTTGAGCTAATATACAGACCTTTACAAAAATAGTATTTGAAGGAATCTGGGTGCTGTTGATCGGTCAATAGCTCAGTACAAAATGAGCATTATTTGTTGGAAATCTTCCTTGCAAAAGTGCATGTTTTCACGCATTTCGGGTCATAATTTAAAATCTGTGGGGATTTGCAAAAACCTCAAAACATGCAACTTTGAGTACATTCATAGGCTTTCAAATGGCAGTAATTTCAAGGGTTTTGGACATTATTTGTTGTGTGAAAAGCATTGGCTAAAGAGGGCCACAGTTGCTAGAAATAGTAGCGACTGTGAGCAGTGTCATGCCTCGACATTTTAGGCTATATCTTTTCATCCATGTGGAATTTTATCATGACATAAAAAGTAGACTTAAAGTAAATATAATTCTATTCATTCAAGGCCGATTTGATCCCATTTGGATGCCATTTAGCCATTAAACATGTTGATGCAAAAAAGTCACAGTTCTGGAAATTTTTATTCTCAAATTAACATGCTTTTAAAGAACACTTAATAGTTCATGGCCAAGGTACACTTTGGGCGTGGAGCTCTGTTCATGTTAGCAAGCCTCCCAATGAGCCATTTCATGAGTTTCCATAAATAAAAAATATCATAAATGTGGTAAAAACAAGCATGGCATTGAGAAGCACAAAAACTGATATTTCAAGCTCATGTTAACCCATTCGTGCTTCACACTCTTCATTCTATCATCTTGCTCATTCTAAATATTTGTTCTTTACATAAACTATAGACGAATAGATGCTAAACCCACTTACCTTGACTCCCATGGTATCTCAAATCCACACTCACGGCTTCATGGGCTCTCCTTAGCTCCACCAGTGGGCTGTCCTCAAGGGGCAACAATGAACTTCAAGAGAGAGGGAGAAAAGTTGAGAAAATGGGAGAGACAGTGCTGTCCAAGGGAGGGAAAGGCTTAAAAAGGAGAGGATGATTGGAAAACACTATGGTTGATGCAATCATATGCAGCTTTGACACGTACGGGGCGGTGCTATACCATTGACCAAACACACACGACAATGCTCCTAGCCGGCGCTGCTCGCTCACACAGTTGACGATGTTCACTTACACAGCCGGTGCTGGCCCTCCACACGCGGCGCTGCCTTCTCATGCATGGTATTGCTCCTCTCTCTCTCTATTCAGGCAGCGTTAGGTCTTGATTTCACAGATGATGCTGGGTTTCCTTTACATAGCTAGCGTTGAGTTTCCTTTACACAGCCGGCACTGAGTTTCCTTTACACAACTGGCGCTGAGTTTCTTTTACACAGCTGACACTGAGTTTCCATTACACAGTCGGCATTGAGTTTCCTTTACACAGCTGGTCCTTACAGATGGGGTCCCCATGTAATTAAGCATTGTCACCCACAGCAGTGGAGTAACAGCGTGGATGCCCTTGGATGGTGCTGAACACTGTTGCACACAGCTAGAGGGTGAGCAATGAACTACAGACGGCACTAGGCATCGCCGTTGGCAACACAAGAAGGTAGCATATCCCTTCACGAGCGGCGATGGCTTCTTGTGGAGTGTGCGGTGATAGCCTCCTGCGAAGCGTGCGACGATAGTTCCTTATGAAGCACACGACGGTGGGCGTGGGATGCAAGATAAACCTGGGGATGGCGAAAGGCACCGAGCGCACGAAATGAATCTTGTGGATGACGATAGACCCCAAGCGCACGAAGGAAGCCCATGGATGGCGATAGGAAGATGGCACGAGAGAAGCCTACGGATGGCGATAGACACCGAGCGCCTAAAAGAAGCTAGCGAACGACGATAGGTATCCCGCGACCCTTTACTGGTGGCGATAGGCATCGCCGTCTGCTATAGGCATCTCTATCTGCGATAGGCAGTGGACGCGAGAGAAGCTTGTGGATGGCGATAGGTATTGCCGTGACTCTTCGTTGGCAGCGATAGGCATCGCCGTTTACGATAGGTGCGCAACAGGGTGATACCCCTGAGGGCGGCAATAGGCATCGCCATTTGCATTCCTCGCTGAGAGATAAAGATGAACGAAGAGAGGGAGAAAGAAGCTCGGCATGACGCTACCATCACCATGCACGACCTATGAAACCACAGGATGGGAGAAAGAAAGAAAGAAAGAAAGAGGCATGTGCCGCACTGCCACTTTCGCGCATAGCCTCTGAGAAAAGCTCAGACAAAGAAGAAGAAAGAGAAGAAGAGAGGGAAGAAAAGAGGAAAGAAGAGGAGAGAGAGAAAGGGATTTACCTTAAGTTGAGGGGTACCATCCCAAAAGTTTCTCTCCTTCCTCTCTCTCTCAAGTCGTGACTTAGCAATGAGAAACGATGAAGATTTTATTAAGCAAAAGTTCAATCCTTGTATAATGGTAGTACATCATATATATATAGTTTTGCCCAAACATGGGCGGATTAATCAAAATTAAACATAATTGCTGAAAAGTAAGATTTAATTGAATTAAAAGAAATTGTAAAAATGAGTGTAATATGACATATTTGCCTCTACTTAACAATTGAAGAAATTTCAGAATAGTTCTTGCTGCAGCCATTGAACATGCATGATCTTTTGTGGATGATCCAGGTTTGCTCTGATGCTCGTTTGTCCAAAAGATTATTGTTTTCTTGTAGGGCTCTGCATGGCGATCAGTTTGATACCAACTTCGAGCCATGGATTGTGATTTTAAGCCACGATCATGCGACTTGAAATTTGGATGGATCTTGAAAATTTTGGATTGATAGTGTGCTAGTTTCTTGATGTTTTTCGATGATTTCTTCCTTGCATCACACTGAGCATGCCATCATGATCGCGTGGCAACAAATGCAGCTTTATTTCGTGTCCGTACGAGAATTTTGCAACTTTGGAGTTTTGGTCGGTATCTGAAATTTTGGTGTCGAAATTTGTAGTCACTTTATTGGCTTCGTGTGTGAAATCCAATCGTTCATTATGTACAGGGTTTGCATTAGTGATAGCCATGGACCTTAAGCAGATAAAATAATTGGTTTCACGTTGACTGGGTTCGCGAGCGTCATGATTTGGCTGCTCGAGCGAGGCGTGTCGCTGTTGATTTTTCTGCAACTTTCTTCAATGATTGACAACTTATCTCTAGCTTTTCTCCGTGCTCGGGTGTAGTCACGGAGCGTGCCACATATCGAAACTCTCAACTCAACGAGAAGAACACACTCACAAAATTTGAGCATGATCCGACTCAGGATGAATGAGATATGGCCATTGTAAGTCACTGTTCATGACTGTCCCTTTAATGGAGTTAGTTGCAGGATGCCCGCATGGGAATAGTGTGCGGCTACTCCTGTTTTGGTCTTTTACCTATAACTTCTTCTTGAAGTGTTCATTTAAGCTGAATTTTGGGCCCTAGGGTTTTTCAACCATTTCAGATCCAATGGCAGCGGTCCCATAACTATTTGACGTATCAAAAATATAGTTTTAGTTACGGGGGTTCGTTTTAGGGGGCTAAAGGTTGATTCTGCCGAAATTGTTTCTCAATTTGCACTGCCTTAGACATGTCAGAATGTGAAGAAACTTGGCAGGAGACGTTTTGAAGTCCTTATGAAGATCTTTACTAGTTTTGGGGCCATTATGAGACTGTTGAAATTTCCATTGTTTGTCAGGCTTTATTCACTAGCTTCTCGCTTTTATTCCGCATCGGGGACCCATGGTGCTGAAAAATATATGTAGACAGCATGCCCCGTCGAATTTTTTACTTTGAGAGAAGCGAAGAGTGCAACATTTAAAATTTTTTGGCTTTGTTTCTTTTTTCTTCTTAGCCATAGGACCACGTGAACGCTGAGGAGATTCACACAATGTTGTAACTAGAATGCTGAGACGTTTGGATGCAATGTACAGGTTCATCAGTGGAGACTTTAGGGGGAGAAGAGAGTTTGAGGGATCTGTCGATGTCCTCACCCCTAAGGGACTATTTGTTATTCTGGCAGGTGAGGATTTCGTATGGTCAGAATCAGGCCTATTTGGCGGCCAAGTGCCATACTTCAAGGAACTACAGCCAAAGAGCCTTTGGTCAGTGTTGTTTGCTGCTACACCAGGTTTTCTTTTGACCATCAGGGTACCTCTATGGGCCCCATCTTGCCCGGTCCAATTGGGCGCTTTTTGTTGGCCTGTCCCGAAGGTCTGGGCCTGTCGGCTAGGGGGATTTTGCCAAGACAGCCTCGTGGGCCCCATCCTGCCGGATCCAGTTGGGGGCTTTTTGTTGGCCTGTCCTGAAGGTTTGGGCCTATCGGTTAAGGAAGGTTTTTGGCGAGGCGACCTCATGGCGAGGCATCACCCTAAATCTCTAGCAGGTTCTGCCTTGGCTTTGTCAGTTTCTTGCCTTCGTGGGGGTCTTTAGCATTTTTGGAGGGATTTATTGTTCATCGCCGGCACCCTTAGGGACTCATTTTTTCTTTTAAGGGATTTATTATTCATCGCTTGCACCCTCAATGACTTGTTTTTGGTTTTTGAGTGATTTACTGTTCATCACCCGCACCCTTAGGGACTCGTTTTGTTTTTTGTGTTGAAGTGTGAGAGATCTTATGAGGCTTTCACTCTCGGGTGAGTGATTTTGTGTTGTGATTGGATGCTGGCAGTTGAGGATTTTGTGTGGACCTCATTAGCCAGAATTACACCTATTTGGCAATTGGGTGTCGGCTGAGATTTTAATGCTGCTTCAACCTGCTTTTTGTTGGTCCAAGCGCCCGTTGCGGGTTTTCACCTGGACTGGGGAAGTGGCGCTGTAAAGATGGTTTTCACCAACCTCCTTTATTTTGGGCTCTTTTACCCATGACCTTACGGTTATGTCGACCCTTTTCATCTGTTTTTACTCACAATGCCCTTTCAGGTTTTCACTGTGCCCAGGTTTTCATTTTCACGGAACTCTTTAACTCATGGTTTCGTGACCACGCCCGCCCGTAATTTTTACTCATGGCATTCCCTTGTCCAGGTATACACCATGCCCGTTATTTTTCTTCTTGTCTTTTTCTTTTTTGTGAAGGCATGTTTAAGGTCATGCCTTCGAGACCTGTGCGAAGCCTTTTAACGTCATGCGGCCAGAACGTGCACTACAATTTATGGTCATATAGCTTGGATCGTGGTGGTGATGGATGACAGTCTATGAAGGCCATGGAGTGAGTATGGTGGTAGTTTTGACTCACTTTGGGGAGATGGTACAAGGCTACATGTGAAAGGTAGATGATATTGTTTGAAGACACTTTTCAACACCTTGGCCCTTGATGACGAAAAAGGGAGAAGTCGGTCAATAAAGCTTGACAAGTAGTGGAAATTTTGACAATCTCAAAATGGCCCCAGGATAGACTGAGATCTTTTTAAGGACTCCAAAAAGTCTTATGACAAGTTTTGTCGTAATCCGACATGTCTAAGGTAATGCGGACTGAGAAACAATTCTAGCAGAATCAGCCTCTAACACCCTGAAACGGACCCCGTAATTGGAACTATATTTTTGATGCGTTAAATTACTATGGAACCACCGTCATTGGATCCGACATGGTTGAAAACCCCCAGAGGTAAAATTTCAGCTTAAACGAATATTTCAGGAAGATGTTATGGGTAAAAGATCAAAACAGGAGAAGGTGCACACTATTCCCATGTGGCCACCCTGCAACTAAACTCCATTAAAGGGATAGTCACGAACAATGACTTGTGACAGCTATATCTCATTTGTCCCAAGTCGAATGACACTCAAATTTTGTGAGCATGTTCGTCTCGTTAAGATGAGCGTTTGATATGTGGCACGCCCCACGACGACACTCGAGCGCATAGAAAGGCTAGAGAGAAATTGTTGATCTATGAAAAAATTTGCAAAAAAATCAGTAGAAACAAGCCTTGCTCGAGCAGCCGAATCACGACGCTCACAAACCCGATCGATGTGAAACCAGTTCCATCGTGTGAGTAAGGTCCATGGCTATCATTGGTCCGAACCCCGTGCATGATGAACGGTCAGATTTTATACACTAAGCCAATGAAGTGGTTGAAAATTTTGGTGCCGAAATTTCAGATTCCGACCAAAACTCAAAAGTTGTAAAATCTTCATCCGAGCACAAAATCGAGTTGTGTTTTCTTCCACGCGACCATGACGGCATGCTTAGTGTGATCCAGCAAAGAAATGATGAAAAACATCAAGAAACGAGCACACTATCGATCCCAAGTTTACAAGATTCATCCAAATTTCAAGTCACATGATCGTGATTTAAAAATACGATTCATGACTCGAAGTTGATATCAAATCGATCGTCATGCCAAGTTTTACAAGAAAACAATCATCTTTCAGACAAACGGGTACTAGAGCAATGCCAAATCATCCATGAAAGATCACATATGTTCTAGGACAGCAGCATGGACTGTTCTGAAATTTTCATAATAGTTAGGAAGGGGCAAATCAGTCATTTTGCACTTTATTTTCCTATTTTACTTAATTCAAATAAATCTTAATTTTCAGCAATTAGGTTTAATTTTGATCAATTCACCCATGTTTGGGCAAACTAGATATATATCACATACTCCCATTGTACATGGACCGAACTTTGCTTAATAAAGGCTCCATCATTGTTGGGTCACGGCTTGAGAGAAAGAGAAAGGAGAGAGAAACTTTTAGGACGGTACCCCTCATCTTAAGGTAAATCTCTTTCTCTCTCTTCTCTTCTTTCTTCTCTTTCTTCTTCTTTGTTTAGCTTTTCCCAACGGTCATGCATGATAGTGGCAGTGCCACAGATGCCTCTTTCTTTCTTTCTTTCTCCCCCCTCATGTGGTTCCACAGGTTGTGCATGGCGATGATAGCGCCATGTGGAGCTTCTTTCTCGCTCTCTTCATTCTTCTCTATCTCTTGATGCAGAGTGTAGATGGAGGTGCCTTTTGCCGCCCGCTGGGATCTCACCTTATTGCGAGCTTATCGCAAATGACAATACCTATAGCCACCAGCAAAGGGTCGCAGCAATACCTGTTGCCGTCCGCTAGCCTCTTTCTTGCGCTCAGAGCCTATCGCCGTGCGTAGGCTTCTTTTGCGCGCTCGGTGCCTATAGTCATGCACATGCTTCTTTTGCATGCTCGATGTCTATCGCCATCAACGAGCTTCCTTCGTGCACTCAGAACCTATCGCCGTGCGCTAGCTTCTCTTGCATCCCACGTCTGCTTCGTCAAGGAACTATCGCCACACGCTTTACAAGAGGCTTTGGCCGCGCACCTCATAAGGAGCCATTGCCGCCGGTGAAGGGGTGTGTTGCCTCCTCGTATTGCCAGCGGCGATGCATAGCGCCATCACTAGTTCACCGCTCACCCTCTGACCTTGAGCAACAGTGCCCAGCACTATCCAAGGGCCGCGACACTACTACTCCATGGCTGTGGGTGGTGACGTCTAACACTGTTGGGACCCCATCTCTTCGCTATCTCAGGACTTCACTTTATTCTCTTCTGTTCTCTCTTGATTGAGGGTAGACTCAGTCTAGCATTGCCATAGCATTCTGGATGTCGAGCAGTATTACTGTCGTGCTGGTCCTGAGTACCATGACCATCTTGCTGCTACACCAGATTAGGAAAGGCATATCGGCTCTGGTTTCGAGTATTATTGCCGTCATGCTAGTCCTGAGTACCATGCCCATCTTGCTACCATTTCGAGTCAATCACTGGTCGGGCTATCATGCTAGTCTCATCCCCTTATCAAGTTCTCCTCTCTTTTTTCTCTTTATTCGAAGTCTCTTCTTCATCACCCTAACTTCTTATGAATGTGCATTGCCCTAAGACAAGGGTGGGTCCTTCGGCCCACTTGTCTTGGAAGTTAACCATGATAGTGTTGTGCAGAAAACAAAGAGATTGCAGGTCAAGAGAGGCGATTCCGAACCAGCTAAAGCAGCTGGGGGGCTTTCCATCGTGATCTAAGAGGGTGCTCATGTGTGTCAGCCCGAGTAAGTCACAGACCCAGGTGAGGTTGGTCCCCACCTCACATTTAATTCCTCTCTCACCAGTTGGACATCTGCCCTTGTTTTGTGAACGAGGTTTTCGAGAGAGTGATCTCAAGTCCCTAGTCTTTCAAACTCGAGACACGTGTCACTCAATCACCTAGATCCGGGGAGGCGAGATCGAGGCATCTAACTAGCTCGGCGACTCCACTGGGGACTTATTACCCCTTTGTCGGTTTGCTCTTGCTGGATTAACATAACCTTTACTTTTTGCACTATATCTCATTGCATCTAGGTTATTCAACCTGTTCATCTGAGTTGGGGATTTTCTCATCCCCGCACTCGTGACTGTCCCAGGAAAGCGAGCTTCTCAAGCCTCATTCCCTACACTGCTCTTGAGTTAGGACTCACAGTCTGACTCCCAGGTTCTCTCCTAGATTCATGCGAGAAGGGACTTGAAGGTCCTTAACTCCCCGCTTCTCAGCCCTGTGGACCGTCCACCAAGGCCCTTCGCATTGGTGGCACACATGCCACCACACACAGCACACACCTTGCTATTGACAAGTCCCGTACCGGTCATATTGTTGAGGTATGCCGAAAGGCTGCCTTGTTCACATATGTGAAAGGTAAGCAGGTTGTCATCGCTCCTGAGAGTCGTCGCAAGGCCACTCCCCATGCTCCATCACCCCCCCGAACCTCTATCCTTAGAGGCTCGGCACACAGAGGCAGAGATCCTGCGGCCTCCACCTCTCGCACACACCTGAAGGCTCGTGACCCGACCACTCTAGCCACACCTTAGGGAAACTTTCATGTGGCCTTGAGTTCCCGTTCAAGACTTTTCTAGGGCCAAACCCTACATGTGCCACGCATATGATTTCCACAGCTTAGGGCAGTGCCAATTCTGCGCCAGCTCGAGCACAAGAGGTTCGACCACTCCGTCCCACCTCTCAGCACACACAGCTTCACCCTGCGAGAGGCAAGCTCCCATCCGGTCCCTCACAGACACAAGCTAATGGGTCTCGGCCTCTTAAGGTCGAACCAGCTAACCTAGTCCAGGTTGACCCCAAGTCACCTGAATGGCTAACTCTAAAGGTGCACACTCGCCGACTTTGCAGGTTCCTCCTCGATCCTGACTCAGGCGGAGTGGTGAACTAACCCCTTCTTCTGTGACTCCTCTTTCACCAGGCAAGCATCTTGAGACCAGGTACTTAAAGCTTTTCCCCAAGAGTATCATCTTGAGCTAGCCACCTCAAGCCAGGCATGCACCCCGACCTCTCAAGGGAACTCGGGGCATGGGCTTGACGGCAGATAGAAGTCTCTAACCTCCAAGGCAGCAGCCCAGACTGCCCTCCATCCTTGGACTGCATTCTCTGCTCCAGCTGATAGACATTACCCTCTCGTGTTCAAGAAAGATGGGGCAGTCCAAGTCACAGGCTCACTTCTGGAATGAAATCGATTACAGTCTTAGGATTAAGCAGAAGAAAGGCCTCCAGCTCCTGACTAGAGAGGCCCCCAAGGCAATTAAGGTTACCCTTCTTGATGATCTCTTGCCTCACAATCTGTTCTTCCCTCTTCGAGTTCCCGAACCTGAACGAGAAATCCAAGATTGTTCGGTGGTCACCGTCATAGCAATAGACTGAGCTATCATGAAATCACGGTCCCAAGACAGTCAAGAACTGGTCCTCACAAGGTCGGCATACAAGGCTTGAGTCCAGTGGGGGCACGCTGAGCCCCTACAGACAGACTTTCTGTGTACGACTCGCCAATCCCGAAACTCCACTACTCCACCTGGCTCTGACCCTCCAGAAGAAATGGTCAGTGTCATGGTGATCAATGAGCCAGATGATGCTTAAGAAGAGTGGATGAATGGGTTCGAGGTGATGATGCAGTCCATCCTCGAAAACATGGATCGCCTGGAGGCCTCCAGGCCCCCTGCTTCTTCTCCTCACCATGAGGCCAATTCCTAGCTTGGAGAGGACACAGTTCTCGAGAAAACTCCCCCACCAGCCTCCCAGGATAGCTCTCCCCACATGGTTTTGCAAACCAACATAGATGCCATGGTGACCCATAGTATCAAGAATAAGGTCTCGGGCATGCAAGAGGCGCCGCTTTACCAAAAGCTGTATCCCTCGTACGTCGACCAGTTGCAGTTTCCTCTAAAATATTAAAAAGGGAAGCTCCGCTTGGTCAATGGTACTATGTCCTAAAAATGTAAATCGAAGCAATCACTGGATCCAGCACAAGAACAAGGTGTACCCCTTCGAGAAGGAGTGGGTTCCTGCACTGCTTCGATTACTACTAGAGAAAAACATGATCCAGCTGCGAGAGGTCAACACCCTAGAGCAAGATGGACAAGAGATACACGATAGGTACTGCGCCTATCACAGGAGAATAGGCCATCCCACTCAAGAGTTCTTTATGCTCAAATCGAAAGTCACTAGTCGTGATTGTCCCTTTAATGGAGTTGGTTGCAGGGTGATCGCATAGGAATAGCGTGCGGCTCCTCCTGTTTCACTCTTTCACCTATAACTTAGTCCTAGGATGTCCGTTCAAGATAAACTTTGACCTTTGGGGGTTTTCAACCGTGTCGAATCCGATGACAGTAGTCTCACAACAAATTGAGATACTAAAAATATATCTCTAATTATAGGGTCTGTTTGAGGGTGCTAGAGGTTTATTCTGCCGAAGCTGTTTCTCAGTCTACACTGCCTTAGACATGTCGAAATTCGATAAAACTTGGTGAGAGAACTTTGAGAGTCCTTATGAAGGTCTTAGCTAGTTTTGGAACTATTCAGAGACTACCAAAATTTTCACTGTATGTTAGGCTTTATTGACTGGAACCCATGATGATGAAAAATATTTTCCAACAGCATGCCCCACTGAATGTTGTACTTCATGAGTTGGGAGAAGGACAATCATTTGGGAAATTTCCCTTGGTTAGCCACAGGACTACGTGAATGCTAAGGAGATTCATGCAATGCTGTAACTAGGATGCTCAGACCTTTTGACACAATGTACGGGGTCCACCCATGGAGACTTTAGGGGGAGAAGAGAAGTTTGAAGGATCCTATCGAAGTCCTCATCCTCGAGGGACTATTTGCGATTCTGACAGCTTGAGGATTTTGGAGGGACCTTATTAGTCAAAATCAGGCCTATCTGGAGGCCAAGTGCTATTAACCTTTGATTGGCATTATTTGCTGCTACACCAGATTTGCTTTTGATGATCAGGGTATTTCTATAGGTCCCGTTTAGCGGGCTTCAGTCGGGGGCTTCTGACCTAACCCAAAATTGGGCATGTCGGCTGGGGGGAGTTTTGTGAAGCAGCCTCGTGGGCCCTATCCTGTCGGGTCCAATAAAAAATCTGGGCTTGTTGACTAAGGAGGCGACCTCATGGGGAGGAATAACCTTGAAGTCTCTGGCAGGTTAAGCTCTGGCTTCGTTAGTTTCTTGCCTTTGTGGGGATCTTTAGAATTTTGGAGGGATCTTTCGGTCGTCGTCCTTACCCTTAATGACTCTTGTTGTTTTTGGAGGTGAAACATGGGAGATCTTATGAGGCTGTCACTCCCAGGTGAGCCACTTTGTGTTATGATTGGATGCTAGCAGTTGAGGATTTTAGGTAGACCTCGCCAACTAGAATTATGACTATTTGGCAATTGGGTGGCTGCTGAGGCTGTGGTGCTGCGTCAACCTGTTTTGTAGGTCCAAGCACCCTTTTGCAGTTTTCACTTGAACAGGGGAAGTGGCACCATAAAGACGATTTTCACTAACTTCCTTGATTTTCAGGCTCTTTTACTTATGACCATGCCTCCATGTCCACCCTTGTCATCCGTTTTTGCTCACAGTGCCCTTTTGGGGTTTACACAATGCCTAAGTTTTTATTTTCACGGAACTCTTTTACTCATGGTTTCGTGATCATGCTCGTCCGTCATTTTTACTCATGGCGTTCCCTTGTCCAGGTGTACACCATGCCCATTTTTTGTGAAGGCGTGTTTTGGGTCATGCCTTCGAGACTTGTGCGAAGCCTTTTAACATCATGCGACCATGATGTGCACTATAGTTTAGGGTCATACAGCTGGACCAGAGTGGTGCAGAATGCCAGTCTTTGGAGGCCATGGAGTGAGTATGATAGTGGTTTTGACTCACTTTGGGGAGATGACACGAAGCTACCTATGAAAGATGGAAAGTGTATGAATGATGGGTGAAAAATGGTGACCCATTAGCTGACGGCGAGTATTGGTAACGAGATGGTTCGCCATTTTGTGAGCATGGGTGAGACTCACTGGAGAATGATGAATAGTGATCGTGAAGTGAATGGGTTCACTGAGGAAGCAATGAAGGTGGTGCACGAACACGAATGGGTCGGTTAGGGAAAGCGTGCGTGAAAATGCACGTCAAAGGGGTGTGCACGTATGCGGGCACAAGTTTAAGGTCGTGCCTCCTGGACCTGTACAAAGCAGTTTAATGTCATGCGGCCAGGATGTGTACTATGGTTTAAGGTCATATGGCTTGGGCCGTGGTTATGTAGTTTAAAGTCATGCAACTAGGACCATAAAGTTTAAGGTCATGCAACTAGACCTCCGCTACAGTTTACAATCATATAGTTTGGACCATGATGCTCAGCCTTTTAATGTCATGTAGCTAGGACGTAGACTATGGTTTATGGTCATATAGTTCGAATTGTGGCTATGCAGTTTAAAGTCATGTAGCTAAGACTAGGTAGTTTAAGGTCATGCAGCTAAACCGCTGCTACAGTTTAAGGTCATATAGTTTGGACTAGGTCTATGCAGTTTAAAGTCATGCAGCGTGGACCATGGCTATGTAGTTTAAGGTCATGCAGCACAGACCATTGTGTGGGTCGCCATGTAGGTGAAGCTACATGGGGAATAGGTCTGTGGATCACAATCTAACTCCCTGAGGATAAAGATAGTTGATGCTATACACAAGTAGAGAGATTTAGATGAAGATGGTGGCCCTACGAGGAGTGGCAAGCGAAAGCGGACTTCACTGGGGATTAAGATGGTAAGTGTGACTCCCTGGGGATGATGAGTAATGGTGTGCATGTAAGTCTGCTGAGAATGACAAGCCATAGTATAGATGTAACCCCATTGAGGGTAGTGGTTCGCAATAGGGTGTGACTCCTATTGGGGTGTTGGTATGAAACAGACCCACTGGGGATTGAAGGGGTAAACATGACTACCTTTTTCTTTTGCATACACCTAAGTCCACTAGGGATGTTGATGGAATATGCCTAACTTCACTGAGGATGACAGGTCGGAGCACAGGTGTAACCCCACTTGGAATAGTGGTAGAACACGCTCGATGGCAAAGGGGTCTAGCATAAGGGCACGCATGACAAGAAGTGTGGTCATGGGCAATGAGAGTTTATGATGAAGGCTTAAGAGAGCTATGAGTTTTGTGACTCAACTGGAAAATGGAGGCCAAGAGAGTCTTGAGGTAATGGTGATGCAAGGAATGGGTACGATGGATGGATAAAACGCCTTATCAGGTGTAGAGATATATGGTAGAGACTGCAGTACGCCTCTTTGAGATATTGCTTTGTAAAGGCGGGCGCATGCCTTGCATGCTTTGCTTTAAAGCGTCATAGTTGAAACTGTGGTACACCTCTTTACTATATGGCTTTGTAGAGGCAGGTGCATGCTTTGCAGCGCACGCTCTGCTTCAAAGCCTAACAGTCGGAACTGTGGTGCACCTCTTTGTGATATGGCTTTGTAGAGGCAGGTGCACGCTTTGAAGTGCTTGCTTTGCTTCGAAACCTCACAGTCAGAATTGTGGTACACCTCTTCGTGATATGGCTTTGTGGAGGCGGGTGCATGCTTTGACGGTTGCATGCTATGCTTCGAAACCACATAGTCGAAACTGTGGTACGCCTCTTTGATGTATGGCTTTGTAGAGGCGGGCACATGCTTTGAAATGCATGCTTTGCTTCGATGCCTCACAGTCGAAACTATGTACACCTTTGAGAGACGAGTGCATGCCTTGATGACTACATGCTTTTACTTCGAAGCCTCATAATTGAAACTATGGTACGACTTTTTGAGATATGGCTTTGTAGAGGAGTGCACATGTGTTTGAACACATTTTTCAACATCTTAGTCCCTAATGCGGAATAAAGAGGAAGCAGGTCAATAAAGTCTCAACATATAGTGGAAATTTTGACAGCCTCAGAATGTCCCCAGAACTAATCTTCATAAGCACTTCAAAAGGCCACATTCCAAGTTTCATCGCAATCATACATATCTAAGCTAGTGAACACAAAGAAACAATTTCAACAAAATCATTCTCGAGCACCGTGATATGGACCCTGTAACTAGAACTATATTTTTGATGCGTTAAACAACTGTGGGACCACCATCATTGGATTCAGCATAATTGAAAACCCCTGTGGGTCAAGTTTCGGCTTAATCGGGCACTCCAGGACAAATTTATGGGTAAAATACCGAAAAAGGTGTGCCGCACATTATTCCCGTGTGGCCACCCTGCACCAAAAGACCATTAAAGGTGACTGTTTTCATAGTCACGAGAAGTGACTTTTGATGCTTATATCTCACTCGTTCCAAGTCAGATCACACTCAAATTTTGTGAGCATATTCGTCTCATCCAGACGAGCATTTCGATAGGTGGTACACCACGTGATGATGCCCAAGTCGGAAGAAAAACTAGAGAGAAGTTACTGATCCGTGAATAAAATTACAGAAAAATTAACAGCAGTATGCCTCTTTCAAGTGGCCAAATCACGACCCTCGAGTACGTGATCGATGTGAAACCAATTGCATTATGTGCGTAAGGTTTGAGGCTATCTTTGGTTTGAACTCCACGTTTGATGAACGATTGGATTTCACACATGGTGGTGTCAAAGCTGCTGTAAATTTTGGTCGACGAATTTCAAGATTCTGGTAAAAAACTCAAGACGATGAAATCTTCATCCTGACATGAAGTCGAGCTGCGTTTGTTGTAACATGATCGTGACAACATGATCAGTGCAATTCAATGAAGAAATAAACGAAAAACATCAAGGAACAAGCACACTATAGATCCGAAGTTTTCAAGATTCATCTGAAATTGAAGTCTCATGATCATGACTTAAAAACATTATTCATGGCTCGAAGTTGGTATCAAATCGATCGCCATGCCGAGCTCTACAAGAAAACAATCATCTTTCCATCAAATGGGCATCAAAGCAACCCTGGATCAATCATGGAAGATCATGCAAGTTCTTGGGCAGTAGCAGGGATTGTTATGAATTCCACACATTATTAAGCAGGGGTAAAATAGTCTTTTTACACCCATTTTTAGAATTTCTTTTAATTCAATTAAATTGTAATTATCTTAAATTTTTGGTAATATTTGGGTGTCCACCAATGTTTCAGCTCAATTCTACATAAACATGCAATGCCTAATTGTAAAGAGAAGTGGGTTCATTTTATGCATTGATCAATAAAGTCTCAATTCTTGCTTTGAGTTCGTGGGTGTGTCTTAGAGAGAGAGAGGAGAGGAGAGAGAAGAAAAGGGCTGGTATCCCTCGATAAGGTAATTTTATCTCTCCTCTTTTCTCGTCTCTATCTCTCTTTCCCTCTCACCTCTATCTCTTTCTCTCTCTTCTTTTCTCTTCTCTATTTCTCTTTCTCTCTGCTCTTTTCTAATCTCTATCTCTCTTTTCTCTTCTCTCATCTCTATCTCTCTCTCTTCTTTTCTCTCTCGTCTCTCCCTTTCTCTTTCCTGCTTTCATCTTTATCTCTTTCTCTCTCTTCTTCCTCTGGTCTATCACGTCTCTGTTCTTCATTCTTTCCTCCATCCATCCATAGCGTATCTCTTACCTAGTGTGATGTCTTCTTGCTCTGAGACACAAGAAATGGGTTGGGTCTTAGCTTGAATGGCGGGCCAGGTCTCTATCAAAATCCCCTCTCTTTCTCTTGTCCAAGATGGCGAAAGTTCATCGCCTGCTCTCACTCTCCTCTCTCTTCTGATTCAGCTGGCGAAGCCTCAACGCCGTCTGTATCTCTTTTGTCTTCTTCTAAGTCAGCCGGCGAAGCCTTTGTGCCGCCTATGCCTCCTTTCCCCTCTTCTTCTAACCCAGATGACGAAACCTCAGCGCCGCCTGAGTTTCTCCTTTCTTATGTTTCAGACGGCGAAGCCGTAGCGCCGCCTGAGTTTTCTCCTTTCTTCTATCGTAGACGATGAAACCTTAGTGTCGCCTGAGTTTTCTCCTTTCTTCTATCCCAGACAGCGAAACCTTAGTGCTGCCTGAGTTTTCTCCTTTCTTCTATCCCAGATGGTGAAACCTTAACGCCGCCTGAGTTTTCTTCTCTCTCTTTCTCGTAGCCCAGCCAGCGAAGCCTTAGCGGTGCCTGTGTCTTTCCTTCCCTCTTCTTCAGTCCCAGCAGATGGAGGTCCGTTGCAGTCTGAGTTTCTCCCATCTCCTTATCTCATTGCCGTGTGTGTCTCTCTTCCTCTTCTTTCTCTCTCTTACTCCTCTTTGTTTCTCTATCCTTTCTTCCTCCTTCCCTTTCTTTCTCCCTTATCCTCTCTCTTGCTCTTCTTTCTTCTTTTTCTTTCCTCTTCTTCCTATTCATATCTTCTTCTTTTCTTATCGTCTTTTGTCTCATCTCTCTCTCTCTCTGATCTCTCTTCTTTATTTTACTCTCTCATTTGATCAAGAAGGGTTGAGACTAGCCTTCAATGGTAGTTCTGCTGTTTAGCTGTTATGTTGTTGTGCCGATCATAGTTACTGTGCCCGCTTTATTGCCACGACAGATAAGTCATTGTGTCTAGTTAGTCGGTATTAGTATAGTCATCTAGTAGTAACTCTATTGAGCTGGTCTGAGCTACCAACCAGTTTTACAACCACGATAGGTCAATTACCTACTAGTGAAGTCACTGTGTCGGTCTCACCACTCGATCAAATTCTTCTCAGCCCAGTCTTCATCCTCTCATTCTTCTCATCTTTTGAATGTGCACACCTGTGTACATTCACCATAAGGCAAGGTGTGGTCCCTTGACCCACCTGACTTGTAACATTTTCCGTATGTGTGTGATTGCAGAAATAGAAGAATACAAGCTAACGGAGGCAATTCCGAACCAATTTTATGAGTGGAGGCATTTCTTCATGATCTAAGAGGGTGCCCACGCGAGCCAGCCCTAGTAAGTCCCGAACCCACCTTAAATTCCTCTCTCATCGGTTGGTCCACTTGCCTTTGTTTTTGAGCAAGGTTCTCGAGAGAGCAATCTCAAGTCCTGGGTTCCCCAGAAACCTGAGACACGTGCCGCTAGATCACCTAGATCGGAGGACGGGATCGAGGCACCTAACCAGCTTGGCGACTCCACTGGGGATTTACTACCGCTTAGTTGGATCGTGTTTGTTTGGCTAAGTTTCTCCTTTTATTTTCTTTCTCTGCACTTATGGCTTCCGAGTTCTATAACCCATTCATTCGGATCAAGGATTTTCTTATCCTCACATTCACGAGTGTCCTCAAGGAACACGTTTCTCGAACTTCGTTCCCAATCTTCTTTTTGAGAAAAGGCCTCGGGTCTTACTCCTAGGTCTTAACCTGGATTGGCGTGAGGAGGGACCAAAATGTCCCTAACTTGCCATCTCCTTGTTCTGGTGGAATCTCTACCAAGGCCCCTTGCATCAGCAACACTTATGTTTCCCCATTGCTTATGTGGGTCGCCGCAAGGCTACCCGCCACATTCTTGCGCTACCACGAGTCTCTATCCCTAGAGGCTCGACACATTGAGGTGGAGACCCAAGGGCCTCCAGCTCTCGCACACACCATAAGGCTCATGTGTCATCCACTCGAGCCACACCTCAGGGCAACCCTTATGTTTGCTCGAGTAAGCGTTCAGGATCAGACCTCTCAAGGCCAGGTCCTGTACACATTGTTCATATGCATCCCATTGCTCGGGACAACGTCATCATTGTGCCAACCTAAGTACACAGGAGGAGACATTCTCGCCCTCTTACCAGCACACACAAGCACACCCTATAAGGGGCAGGCCTCCACCTGGTCTCTTACAAACACTTGCTCGCAATTCTCGGCCTCCTAAGGCTAGACCACTTGCTCGAGCCTGGGTTGACCCCCAGGTCACCCGTGATCCTTCTTCAGGGGGCGCACACACATCGCCGTCACAGACAACCCCTCGCCCTTGACTCAGGTGTTTTGATGGGTCAACCCTGCTCTTGCTTGCTCCTCCTTCTTCGAGCAAACACCTCTAGCCTTGGTACTCCAAGACCTTCTTCAAGAGTACCATTCTGAACCAGCCTTATCATTTAGGTCGTGTCTCTGGAGCTCATAAGAGAGCTCGGGGCAAAGACCTGATGGAAGATTGAGTCCTTCATCCTCCCCTGCCCAATATGATTCCAGTCCCTGACCCTCATCCTTTGCCGCACCTGATGGAGACAACTCTCTTTTATGCAAGAAGAGCTGACTAGCCGCAGTCCCAATCACAATTTTTGCGTGGGGTCCATCAAAACCTCAAAACTAAACGCAATAGGGGTCTGTAATTTTTGATCAAGAAAGGAACCAAGGCGGTCGGGGCAAGCACCTCTAATGACCCTCTTCGCCTGAAGCCCTTCTACCCTCTTCAGATGATGAAGCCTGAAGAAGAAGTACATGCACCCTGCACGATGATTAGTACCGTAGAAGTTGACCCAGCCACTCAACAGCCACGGTCCCAAGACCGTCGAGAACAGGTCCTCACACAATCAACATATAAGAATCAAGTCCACTCGGGGCATGCTGACCCCCTGCTGACCAATCTGCCATGCACAACCCGTCAAGTTCGCAAGCCCTCAATTGCCCCTCCTGGAGAAACAATCAGCGTAATGGTTGTAAACGAACCTGACTTGCACGAAGACTGCATGAACCAATTCGAAGATATGGTGCACGCGATAATGGAGAAGATTGATCGTATAGATGCCACACCACAATCAGCTAACCATGAGGTGAATTCCCACCACTCAGATGGTGCACCACGAAGGTAGCCCCTTCCCTCTGCCTCATAGGACAATTCTATCCCTCACCCCGTCTCACAGGCAGACATTGATGCCATGGTTACCCATAGCGTATAGAATAGAAAAATCCTAGGGATACAGGGTGCAGCGCCTTATCAAAGGCCATACCCGTCATACATTGACTAGGTACCATTTCCCTCAGATTATAAGAAAGGGAAGTTTCCCCTATGTAACGGAACCACGTCCCTGAACTAGGACATCGCCCACTTTCAAGTAGTGTGTGGTTAGGTGCCTCGATCTCGCCTTCTGGATCTAAATGATTCGACGACACGTATCTCGGTTTTTAACGAACCTGAGATTTGAGATCGCTCTCTCAGAACCTTGCTCAAGAGCAAGGGTAGGTATACCAACTGATGAGAGAGGAATTTAAGGTGGGTTCGGGACTTACTCGGGCTAGCTCACGTAGGAACCCTTTTAGATCATGAATAAAGCATCCCAGCTGCTTTAACTGGTTCAGAATCACCTCCCTTGACCTGCAATCCTCTTGTTTTCTACACAACACTTATATGGTTAATTGGCGAGACAAGTGGGTCGAAGAGACCCACCCTTGCCTTAAGGCATCGCATGCTCATATGAGGGAGTGATGAAATGAAAGGCTCCAATAAAGAGAGAAAGGGGAAGAGAACATGTCAAAGGGGCGAGACTAGCATGACCACCGGAATGGTACTGGCTCGGAGTGGTAGCAAGACAAGCATGGTCCTCAAGACCAACACGATGTCAATACTACTCTAAATCGAGACCGATATGGCGGCACTAGGCTAAGGATACCCTCAATCAAGTAAGGGGAGAAAAGAATGAGGAGATGAAAAGGGGACAAAGAGAAAAAGAGAGAGACGGCGGAAGGGGAAGGACCCAGACGGTAATGGATATCGCTATTGGAATCATGAGAAGGCGCCGCGTCCTTAGTGGGCGGCAATGGCTTCTAGTGAGGCTCATGATAATAGCTTCCCGTGAGGCACATGGTGCCAGTCGTGGAATACGAGAGGAAGCCTCCGGACGGCAATGAGCATCGCCATTGACAATGTGAGGAAGCAACATGTCCCTTGTGGATGGCGATGACTCCTGACAAGGCGCACGACGATAACTTCCCGTGAGGTGCACAATGACAGGCACTGAGAGGCATGGAGGGAGCTTGCATGTGGTGATGGGTATTATCGCGACCCCTTTGCAGACAGCGATGGACATCGCCGCTTGCAATAGTCTCGCGTCAAGGTGAAGCACCTCCAGCCGTGCATGAGAACCTCGTTCGAGAACTGGGGCAGGTGTTACCAACCAGTGAGAGAGAAATTTAAAGGTGGGTTCGGGACTTACTCAAGATGGCTCGTATGGGTGCCCTCTTAGATCACAAAGAAAGCACCTTAGTAATAAAACTGGTCCGGAATTGCCTCCCTTGGCTTGTATTCTTCTTATTTTCTATAATCACACACATATATGGCAAAGGTTATAAGACAGGTGGGTCCCTTTTCCTCTTTGATGAATGTACACCAGCATGCGCATTCATAAAGAAGAAGAGAAGAAAGATGGGGAGGGAAGAATTCGACTAAGTGAGAGGATAAAGCAGTGACTAAGCTGGTGAGTAATTAGACTGACATGATAGTAAAACGGGCTCGATAACTAAGACTGGCTCACATGATTACCAGTAGACGTCGTTACCAATACCGACTAGCTAGGCACGATTGTCAATCTGTCGTGACAATAAAGAGGGCAAAGTAATCATGGCACAACAACATTACGGCTAGACGACAGGACTACCATGAGAGGCTAACCTCAATCCCTCTTAGTCGAATGACAGAGTGGAAGAATAAGGCAGAGGAAAGAATAATAAGAGATGAAGGGAAAGAAAGAAGGAGGGAGAAGAAAGGAAGAGAAGAGTATGAAAGACGAGATGTAAAGGAGAGAGAGGGAAGGAAGGCGCAGTCGGGGCTAAGCACTACCGACTGTGTTAGAAAGAAGAAAAAGAAAACACAATCAGCACTAGGCTTCACCGATTGTGTTATAAAGAGGAGAAGAGAGAGGAGGCACATTTGACGTTAAGCTTCATTAACTGTGTGACAAAAGAGGAGAGAGAAAACTAGTCGATGTTGGGTTTCATCGACTGATAGAAAAGAAGAGAGAAAACCAGTTGTCATTAGGCTTTACCGACTGACATAAGAGGAGAGAGAAAACCAGTCGACATTAAGCATTATTGACTGATAGAAGAGGAGAGAGAAAACTAGTTGGCACTAGGCTTCACCTACGGAGAGAAAAAACCAGTCGGTACTAAGATTCATTGATTGATAGAAGAGGAGAGAGAGAAATCCAATCGGTGTTAGGCTTCACCGGCTATGACAGAAGAGAAAAGAGAGAAATCCAACCGACGCTAGGCTTCATGGACTGACATAAGAGAAGAGAGAGAAATTCAATTGACGTTAAGCTTCACCGACTGACAGAAGAAAAGAGAGAAATCCAACCGTCGCTAGGCTTCACCGACTGGCAAAAGAGTAGAGAGTGAAATTCAACCGGTGCTAGACTTCATCGACTGATAAAAGAGAAGAGAATGGATGGAGATAGAGATAAGAGAGGGGAGAGAGAGATAGAGATGAGAAGAAGAGAGAGAAAGAGGAGGAGAGAGAAAGAGATAAGAGAGGTGGAGAGAGAGATAAGATGATAAGAAGAGAGAGAAAGAGATAGAGATGAGAAAAGAGGAGGAGAGAGAAAGAGGTGAGGATGAGAAATAATGGAGGAGAGAGATAAAAATGATAAGAGGAAGGGAGAGAAAGAGATAAAGACGAGAAGGAAGGGAGAAGAGAGAAAGAGGGGAGGAGAGAGAAAAATAGGAGGAGAGAGAAAGAGATAAAGATGAGAAGGAAGGGAGAAGAGAGAAAGAGAGAGGAGAGAGAAAGAGGGGAGGAGAGAAAGAGGGGAGGAGAGAGAACGTTACTTACCCAAAGGGTACCAGCCATTTTCTTCTCTCTCCTCTCTCTCTCTCCAAGATGTACCCACAAGCTCAAGCAACAATCAAAATTTTATTGATTGATAAAAAAAGAATGAATCTGTTTTTTGTACAATGAGACAGTGCTTGTTTATATAGAGTTGGGCTAAAATGTGGGTGTACACTCGAAAACTACCTAGAATTGAAGATAATTAGAATTTAATTAAATTTAAAGACATTCTAAAAGTTGGTACAAAAGGACCGTTTTGCCATTTCCTAACAATGTGTGGAATTCCATAACAGTCCCTGCTGTTGCTCGAGAACTTGCGTGATCTTTCGTGGCTGACCTGAGTTATTTTTGATGCCCGTTTGATCAAAATATTATTGTTTTCTTGTAGGGATCGGTATGGCGATCATTTTGATACCAACTTCGAGTCATGAATCATGTTTTTGAGCCATGATCATGAGACTTGAATCTTGAAAAGTTCGGATCGATTGTTTGCTCATTCCTTGATGTTTCTTCGTGATTTCTTCATTGAGTCACACTGAGCATGCTGTCATGATCATGTTGCAACGAATGTAGCTTGATTTCGTGTTCGGATGAAGATTTTGTCGTCTTTAGTTTTTGGCTGGAATCTTGAAATCCAGCGGCCAGAATTTACAGCAGTTTTGACCCCTCATGTCTGAAATCCAACCGTTCATCGTACACAAGGTTCAGACCAGAGATATCCTCGGACCTCACGCACCTAATGTAATTAGTTTCATGCCGATCGGGTATACGAGCGTCGTGATCTGACTGCTCGAATGAGGGGTTTTGCTGCTGAATTTTCTAGAACTTTCTTCATGGATCAGCGACTTTGTTTTATTTTTTCTATCTGCTCAAGTGTCATCACAGGGCGTACCACATATCGAATTGTTCGTCTTGATGAGACGAAAACGCTTACCAAATTTGGGAGCGATCCGTCTTGGAATGAGTGAGATATAGGCCCGAAAAGTGATTGCCTGTGACTGTGAAAACAACCACCTTTAATGGTGTTTTACTGCAGGGTGGCCACATGGGAATAGTGTGCGCCCTACCCCTTTTCGGTATTTTACCCCTAACTTTGTCTTAGAGTGCCCGATTAAGCTGAAAATTGACCCACATGCGTTTTCAACCATGCCGAATCTAATGGCAATGGTCCCACAACTGTTTAACACACCGAAAGTATGGTTCTAGTGACATTTTAGAGTGCAAGAGACCGATTTTGCTGAAATTGTGTCTTTGTGTTCATTACCTTAGACATGTCTAATTGTAATGAAACATGATAAGTGTTCTTTTGAAGTGCTGATAATGATCGTGACCAATTATGGGGCCATTTCATGATTGTCGAGAATTTTCACTGTTTTGTAGGCTTTTTTGACCTGCTTCCTACGAGGAACCAATGTGCTGAAAAATATGTTCAAACAACTTGCCCCACCGATTGTTGTGCTTCAAGAGAAGCGAAAAGGAAAATCATTCAAAAAATTTCCTTCGGCTTTTAATTTTTTTCTTCCTAGCCACAAGACCATGTGAACACCAAGGAGATTCAAGTAATGGTATCACTAGGCTGCTCAGACATAGGGATGCATTGTTCGTGGGTCCGTTCATGGAGACTTTATGGGGAGAAGAGAAATTTTTGAGGGATCTTGTTGAAGTCCTCACCCTCGTGCAAACTGTTGGTGAATTTGAAGCTGAGGATTTTGTACGAACCTCGTCAGTCAGAATCAGGCCGGTCTGGCAATTGAGTGTCATGTAGAAGGTCATCGTTCCCATTTGGTCTGGTTTGTTGGTTTTCTTTAGTAGATGGTATTTGCTGCTACACCAGGTTTGCTTTTGACGTTCAGAGTACCACTTTGGGTCTTGTCTATCGAGTCCAGTTGGGGGAAGGTTCTATTTGCCAATCCCGAAGGTCTGGTCGTGCCGGCTAGATGAGCTCACATCTCTGGTAGGTTCTCCCCTGGCTTTATCAGATTCTTGCCTTTGGAGAATTTATTTCTAGAGTATGTTTGTGACCTCGTGGGAATAATGTTCTTACTCATGAGACTTGTCTTGTCATCTTGGCGATTATTCTATCTTTCGAGTCCTTTTGCAACTGGACTTAGGCTATCAGAATCTTTTCCTTGAAGCTCATATTTTTGGAGTCCTAACATTTATGACACCACGAATTTTCTTCTTTTGAGTGAGGGCTGAAGTCTCTTGTTAAGACGAGTGCAGCATCAACCTATTTGTTGGTCCAAGCGTGTTTTACGAATTTTCGCTTGAACTTGGGAAGCGGCACTATAGAGATGGTTTTCACCAACTTCTTTTTATTTTGAAGGTCTTTTACCATAACCTTTTGGCTATATCCACCCTTTTAATCCATTTTTACTCACGATGCCCTTTTGAGTTTTCTCCATGCCCGATTTTTATTCACAGAACTCTTTTACTCATGGTTTTGTGACCATGCCCGTCCGTCATATTTACTCATAGCGTTCCCTTGTTAAGGTATACACCATGCCCGTTATTTTATCATTTTTTTTTGTGAAGTTGTTTAAGGTCATGCCTTTGGGACCTGTGCGAAACAGTTTAATGTCATGCGGCCTGGGCGTACACTATGGTTTAAGGTCATACAGCTGGACCGCGATGGTGATGAATGGCAGTCTGTGGAAGCCATGGAGTGAGTATGGTGGTGGTTTGACTCACTTGGAAAAATAGCATTAGGCTACCTATGAGAGATGGATGATGTATGAAATGTGTGTGGACAATGGCGACCCACTAACTTACAATGAGTATGGATGGCGGGACGTTCGCCGTCTTGTGAGTGCGGGTGAGACTCACTGGGGAATGAGGTATGGTGATGAAGTGAATGAATTCACTAAGGAGGTAATGACGGTGGCGCATGCACACTAACAGGTAGGTTAGTGATGGCGTGCGTGAAAGGTACACGTAAAAGGCGTGTTGGCGTATGTGGGGGCGAGTTTATGGACATGTCGCTTGGACTTGTGCAAAGCAGTTTATAAACATGCGGCCAGAACGTGCACTATGGTTTAAGCTCATACAGCTGGACCGTGGTTAAGCAGTTTAAAGTCATACCACTAGGACCACGCAGTTTAAGGTCATGCAACTAGACCTTTGCTACAGTTTAGGGTCATATAGTTCGGACCATGGTGTTGAGCCTTTAACGCCATGAGGTTAGGGCGTGTACTATGGTTTAAGGTCATACAGCTGGACCGTGGCAGTGCAGTATAAAGTCATACAACTAGGACCATGTAGTTTAAGGTTGTGCGACTAGACCTCCACTACAGTTTAAGGTCATATAGTTTGAACCATGGCTATGTTGTTTAGGTCGTGCAGCATGGATGGAGATTGTGCAGTTTAGGGCCGTGCAGCTAGACTTGAGCTATGCAATTTAGGGTCATGCAACATGGACTGAGGAGATGCAGTTTAGGGTTATACAACACTGATCGAGGCAGTGCAGTTTAGGGTCATGCAGCACGGATAGAGGAGGTGAAGTTTAGGGTCATGCAGCATGGACCGAGACTGTGCCGCCATGTAGGTGAAGCTCCATGGATAGATTTGTGGATGGAAATCCGACTCCCTGGGGATAAAATGGTTAAGACCAAACACAGGGCTCAGATGGAAATGGTGTCTTGATGAAGGATGGCCAACAAAAGAGGACTTCACTATGGTTTAGTGGGGGGTAAGCATACTCTCTAGGGTGAAAGATGACTTAGTGTGAAATAGACCCACCGAAAATTGAAGAGGTAAGAATGACCCTAACTTCACTGGGGATAATAAGGTGCAGTATGTGCGTAACTCCTATGGGGATGAGGGATAACTCTTAACTCCATTAGGGATGATAGGCCACAGTTTGGGTGCAAGGACTTGGATGCAACATCATTGGGGATGACAGGTCACAGCTGGGGTGCAGCCCCACTAACGATAAGTGGTAAGATGCACAAGACTTCAACTTAGAGTAGGTGACAATAGGCTGCTTGAAATATGGTTAGTGCCATGTGTAGCGCTAATGGTTTCTTGCGAGTATTCAATCGGCGCTAAGTTCTCAAAAACACAACCGGCGTTGGGTTGTTATAGACTCAGCTGACACTGTGAACGACCCATGATATTGTTTGAAGACAACCGGTGCTAAGTTAACCAGTGCTAGGGTCATTTGGAAACACACCCTGCACCAAGTCAACCGATGCTAAGGTTGTTTTGAAAACAAACCTAGCGTTAAGTCAACTTGTGTTAAGGTTGTTTGAAATTCACTCGGCACTGGGGATGGATCGATGAGAGTTACCTCGAGCCTCGAGTCAAAGCCAGACTCGCCTGATCGTTGCTTGGCTTCCCTTAGATGCGACTGGAATTCCCAATTTGTGAAGGGCATTTGAGGGTAGTGTGGTTTATTTAATGGGGTAAAATCCCGTTTTCCCTCACTTTTTCACCAAGGGTAAAAAAACAAGCGAAAATTTTCTCAACGGTGAGGAGAGGGTGATCGGTTGAAGTTCCGGCAAGCAGTGGGACTCCGACAAAGGTTTTGCAAGGAAGGTTCTTAGCTAACAGTGGGATTCCAAGCAGTTTTGCAAGGAAGACCTTTAGCGTTCAGACTTTGCCAAGAATTTGGTGAAGTTGCAGAGAAGGAAGCAGGAAAGGAGAGTTCTCCAAGTAGTTTTTTGGGAAACGAAAGGGGTTCCAGCTGCGGCAGTTTTTAGTAGAAGAGGTGGGAAGTGAAACTATGAGCATTTCTGCGCATCGTAGGAGTTTTTCAGGGATTTTTAAGAAGTCTCCCGGGGATTGTGGTAACTTTTCGATGTTGTTAGTGGTTTTTGCAGAGGTTCTCGGGGACTGAGGGGAAGTTTGCATAAGTTTTCGGCGAGGTTCGGGTGTTGTCCATGTGAAAAACACAGACGGGATAGTTTTTTAGTGAGTTTTCGATCGTTAGAAGAAGTTCCGGTGGGAGACGAACAGTCACAAGAAGTGGACCGTCTTGGAAGGCGTACGATTGAGGAGGTGAACCATCGTGGAGGTGAACCATCACAGGGAAGGTGTACAGTTACCTCCAAAAATCATGTGACCATTAAGGAGGTGCAAAAACGTGGTGACGGTTGTCAGTCGACGCCGCTAAGTTCGAGGTGTCATGACTAAGATTCATGGCACGTGCGAGAGATTTGATCACAAGCTCAATCGGCATTGGGTATTGGCAATTTCAGCCGATGCCAGGTATTGGCAATTTCAACCGATGCTGAGTGTTGAAAGCCTCAACCGGTGCTAGTCATTTTGGCACGCAACCGGCGCTGGGTGTTGACAAGCTCAACTGGCGCTACGTGTTGACAGACTCAACCGAGACTAGTTGTTGGCATGCAACCGGCGTTGGGCATCTGACAAGTTCAACTGACGCTAAGTGTTGAAGGACACAACTGGCGCTGGGCATTGGAAAACATAACCGGTGCTAACATAACCGGTGCTAAGTGTTGGCAAACTCAGTCGGCGCTGATCCAGTGTCTTAGAAACATTTGGGAGTAAACCACCAAGCCCTTTATAATGGCTGGTTCTTCTTACCAAATTCCCAATGTGAAGAGGCTTCCAAGGGAGGGAGAGATTGGTGTCTGTGACTTTGCAGGAAAAGTTTTATCAAGGGGTGTGCCCATTTGGTTGACCCAACCAGTATGCGAACCAGAGTGGACCCTTAGCATCACTTTCATTACTGACCCCATTTGTTTCGAAGTTTGCGAGGGCAATGATGGCAACATCAGTATTGAAGAAGGGATGACGCTTCTTCATTGCATGCATAGGAACATAGCTCCGGGGAGAACTTGCCTACCTTAGGGAAGCGAATGGTATAAGCAAAGGGACTACTAATGTGGTCAACAAAAGGCCTCCGGATTCAAGGGGAGCACTAATACTTGAAGGGATAACTTCCTGGACTGCCAAGGTATTGGTGTCATACAGAAGCACTCTTGGACGTGGTTCATTATTGGCAGCGGTCCAATGTTTGGGCAGCTACTATGGCTGTTGCTCCAATACAGTAAAAGTATTGCCAGAGACATGGAGCCATGTTAGTAATACCTGGCTTCTTGGGCATGGGGAAGCAGTAATCTCCTTACTAGATCTTCATTTTATTAGAGGTCTCCCGATGATTGGGGCTATGTATGATGAGTTTGTTCCCCCAAACTTAGTCATCTTCGGTGGTGTTAACTTTGGGATGAAGAGCCACTTGCCGGCCTAAAAAGATTTTCGAGGTCTACCAGTCGATTACCGACCGATCTAGCAATGGCAGGGTCACTTTTACAGAGTGGGTAAAATTCTTTTATGGGGATTATCTTGAAGGTGGTTAGGATACTCCAAAAGGGAAAGGGAAGGCAATTGTGAAGGAGACTCCTCCCGTATATCAGCTTGAGACTGGGGATGACCGTATCTTCTTAGCTACGTATTTGGCCTTATTTTTATGCAAATTTGTGCTTCCTGGCTGGGTGGACAACATTCATCCAGGCTTACTGTATGTGACCTGTGACATGGCTCGAGGGCATGAGTATGCCCTTGCTCAGCCGGTCTTGTGCAACATATACCATGGTTTAGGGGCCATCTCGTGTGGAAAGGCCTACAGGGGAAAAGGGGGAGGGAGTGGCGTTGTTGGAGGAGAGGCTTTTCTCGGAGATTTTAAAACTCCATTCCCTATGCATTACATGTACGGGTGTCTGGGGGCCTATTTCCTTGACACTTACATCAAGCATCAGTGCTCGGGAGATAAACTGTGGCCCTTCTTGATGAGGATTGCCAACCAGAGGGCCATCTTCCGTACCCCAGGGGAGGCTCGAGGTCTATTTGGGAATGGTTCTTTCAACATGAGGTGGGTCCCCTTTCCGGTCGGGAGCTTCACCTACCGTGCTTTTATTGATGAGTTGGGGAAGGAGCTAAACGATGCTCCAACAACAATTAAGGAGCTCATGTTCATTCTGAGCATCAAAGGGGGAGTCTTACCTTATCAGACTCCGCACAGTGCCAAGTTAGAGGGGTATTTTCCCCATCGCTTCGCCCGCCAGCATGGGCTTTATCAGAGCTGCCCCTTCTTGGTGTTTTTAAAAAAACGTCGGAATAAGGTGAACAAGGGGAAGACAGCAGATTTTGGAGCTTTCCGTGAGTGCTAGCTGCCAGAGCATATACGGACCGGTTGGTCCATGTGTATAGAGGTGTCAGAAACTAGTAAATATGTAATACCTCACTTTGGCTGGAGAGTTCGGACGATCAGGGCCTATGTGAACTGGTGGAGAATCACCAGTAAGGGATATTGGGATCAAGATCACCCTTGGAAAGGGGTCAATGGTAATTGGCGTCAGGATACCAGGCAAAGGAGATTTGCGGATGCTCCAGCTCCTGATACGGTATTTGTCTTAGATTATTCCTCCAACTGGAAGGCCTTAAGGCTTCCACGTGAGATAGCAGCTGATGAGACCTCACCAGAATTCCTTGCAATGAAGACGAGGACTGGGAGTGTCTTCAACAATCTTAGTTTCATCTTTGAATGGGATGAGGGGAGATGAGTCCCTGGTTATGAGAAGGGTCCCCCACAGGACTTGAATGCTCTCATTGGGAGTGGTCCCCATAGTAAATTAGTTGGAGGGCCTTCTCAAGGAGGTGGATCCGAAGTGCAGCTCCTACTCCCGCAAGGGGGGAGGAAAAGAAAGTGCTCGACGGCTGCCGATACGCATGCACCAACTTCAGGTAGTGGGCGTACTTGGAGGCGCAAGAGTGTCAAGCTTCCTATGGTGTCAGAATCAGAAGGTAACTCTTCCTCTTCTGATCTTTTAAGAACTACTCCGGCATCACCTTCTACGACCACCTTCTGTTTCTCCTGAATTGTTTTCTTTTTCTTCAGAAATTGAGGCGGACGACTCCGGCTGCTTCGAGCTCATTGTCATTGCTTTTGATTGGGAGGTGACTCCGAATCTTGGGGAGGCACCCTACTATGGTGCCGCGACTACTATGGTTGGGAGTTCCCCAGAAGTGCTTTCCCATTTTAATGAAAATCTAAATGAGTTGGAGAGCTAGCGGTTGGGAGCGATACATCATGAAGAAGAAGCTGGCAGGCTAGCCTCTTTGGAAGAGTCAATCTTGCGTCGTTGCGAGAAAATAGATGCCTGCATTGAGAAGAAGGCCACAATAACTGGCCATCAAAAGGATCTCAAGAAGGAGGCATAAGGAAACTTCAAGAGAATGATTGAAATTCAAGAGGAGATGGGAATACTGAGACAGGAATTCACGGGCCTCGAGACGGAGATGGTTCAGAGGAAGGTCATGGAAGCCCCATTGGTCAAAGATTTGTCTAAACTTAATGGCACAATTGAGTTGGAAACTATGACGATGCAGAAGAGACTCAAACGGTGGCGGAACAGAAGGAGCATATCCAGAGCACCGAGACTTCTCCTGTAGAGATCAATAAGATGATTGATCATTTCTGAACATGTCATTTCCTTTTGCTAGTACTTGTAAAAGTTTTTAACTGATGAATAAAGCGCTTCTCTCGTTGGACTTTGCAACATGATTTCATTCTATTCTGAATGCCTCTTGACACTTTTGTTGTCCCAAAAGGCTAATACCCTAGGGGCAGAGGGAGAAGACTCCTTTTCGAACAAAGAAGGAGTTTCTTGAGGGATGATGGTTGGGATAATAGAATGAAGAGTACTTAGGGGTAAAATTCTGCCCTGTCTTTCTTCCTCCTTGAACATGTTTACTAACATCGTCCCAACATCCTCAACATCTTCATGAGACAAGGACGCGGTCTTGCTCGCAGACTTGTGACCTTCATCATTCGGCTTCTGAGGCGATGCCAGATATGTGAAGTAATATTTAGCATTTTTATAGTGAGTTTCGACCAAAGGGAACAGTCTTTTGTTAGCATAGACTGTATGCTATCTCCCATCTCGGCTATACTTGAAACATTAGTGTAATGTTGATGGGACCACCCCCTAGTCATGGAGCCATGGCCGATAGGAAGTGTCAGTGTCGATTACATGAAATTGGGCATAATTGTTTAGCTCACTGATCTTAAAGCGAAGGCGTACTGTGCCCGTTGGCTTCTCTCCTGATTGGTTGAACCCTTGAACTATAATGTGGGTCGGGGTAAGACCTTCGGATCCCAACCCTAATCGAGGAAGGGTCCTCCTTGGATTAAGGTTGACTGCCGACCCTCCATCTAACATAATTTGGTTGGTGGGGGATGCATGTAATTCATCAGTAACAAAGAGAGGGCGATTATGAAACTTTCCCCTAGTTGCAGATCATCCTCTGAAAAGGTGATTAGCATGCATCCCTGTAGAACTACCAAATCTACCTCAATGGGTTCTACTTCAGTTTTATACACTTCTGAGTTAGAGAGAGCTTGAACCAAAGCCATTCGGTAGTCTTTTGAGAGCATGAGGGCATCGTAGACATTGAGAAGAGTCGGAAGTTCCCATGGATGCCCTATCACATCATATTTCACCTTTTCTTGATCAAGGCCTTGTGCTCCTAGTCCTGCCACTGATTTGGGTGGTATGTTGGGTTGAGGAGCAAGTTTGGGTAGAGAAGGTTTATTTTGGCTGGTTGGCCGACTTGATTGCACAACGGTGGTTTGAGTGATGGAATTTTGAGGTTTTGGAAGAGACTGAGTACATGGCATCAAAGGGGTCCCAAGGAATTGGAGAACAGGTGTACTGTTTGAAGTATTAGGATTAGGAAGGAGCCCAGGGAGCTGTAAGATAGGCAGACTAGTCTTTGGGTTAGGGGGCAGTGGCGGACTGGGGAACTTCAATGTGTGGTGGCTGCTGCAGTGTCTTCCCTAATCTAAGATTTATTTTCCCCATGGTGGATATTGCTCCTAAAATTTGCTCCATGTGGCATGCTCCTTTAGAATAGGATTTTTGCCCATCTAATTCTCTCAGTCTCTGCTCAAAGTCAGGCTCAGGGGCCAACTAGGTTTTCTTTGGCTTCAACTTCTTGTGCTTCTTTGAAGAAGGAGGCTTTGCCTTGGCGTTAGCTGTCAGGGCATTAGCAACTGTTAGGAATTCGACTGCCTATGCGAGGGTCTTTCTCAATCATTTCAACTGCGTCCTGCTTATATTGATTCCTTCAAATTCTCGGTCGAGAGCCTCGAAGTCCGGACATATCAAGGTTGTATCTGCAGGGACGTAGAAGAGAGAGAATGAAAGTAGGAGTAGAAGGAGGATAAAGGGGGGGCTTTTAAGGTTGTTCCCCTCATTAGATCGATTTGGGCAACTTTTTACGTCATCACCAGGGTTGGACGGGTGCAGGGGGACTTTTCTTTCCCGTGCTTAGATCGTTGGGGAGTGCTTTTAACGTCGTCACCCTCATTGGATGTATGCTGAGTGGGAGATGGCACGGGGACGTCTTCTTGACAGGATGAAGAAGGAAAAAGGATTGTGCTGAGGGTGAAGTCCAGTAAAGCTGGCAGTGGAGGAAGGGGCTTGAGAAATTCCTGCTCAACTGTGGGTTGAGAGATCTTGTTTCTTCGGTGAGTAACCCTTGGTGCCCGTCTATTTCTGAGGTGATGTTTGATTCATCTGACTGGGCTGGTGAACAGCCTTAGCTTGGCAAACTGCATCTTGCCTTAAAGACTTGAGTTTGCTTCGGCCGTGGTAGATTATCCATGGCTGGGGAATCGAGGGTTCCACAGGGTCTAAATCATAGATAAGAAGGTCCTTCTTTGGAAGATCTCGTTGCCCCAATGGAGAAGTGACTGTTTGAACATATTTTCCATCTCCTTGGTCCCTACTAGGAAGTAGATCAATAAAGCCTACAAAACGGTGGAAAATTCTCGATAGTCTCAAAATGGCCCCAGAATTACTCAAGATCGTCATCAGCACTTCAAAAGACAACCTGCCAAGTTTCATCACGATCAGATAGGTCTAAGGTACTGAACACAAAGAAACAGTTTTCAGAAGTTGGCCCCTAGCACCTTGAAACAGACCCTACAACTGGAGCTACATTGTTAGTGTCTTAAATCCCTATGAGACTACCGCCATTGGATTTGGCAAGATTGAAAACCCTTATGGGCCAAGTTTTGGCTTGATCAGACACTCCAGAACAAAGATGTAAGCAAAATATTGAAATAGGAGAGGTCGCACACTATTCCTGTATAACGTCACTGTACCAAAACACCATTAAAGGTGGCTGCTTTTACAGTCACTGGCAGCCACTTTTTGAGCTCATAATTCACTCCCAAATTTGGTGAGCATATTTGTCTCATCAAGATGAACAATTCGATAAGTGGCACGTCCCGAGACGGTATCCGAGCATGGAGAAAAGCTAGAGAGAAGTTGTCGATCCGTGAAGAAGTTACAGAAAATTCAACAGCGACACGTCTCGCTCGATAAACTAAATCACGACGCTCTCACAACGGATCGACACAAAACCAATTCCATTGTGTGCGTAAGGTTCAAGGATATCATTGGACTAAACCACATACATGATGGATGGTCAGGTTTCATGCACAAGCCGACTAAGTTACTAAAATTTCGGCCACTGGATTCTAGATTCTAGATTCTGGTCAAAACTCAAAAGTTACAAAATCTTTGTTCGGGCTCCAAATCACGTTCTGATTGTTGCCACGTGATTGTAATGACATGCTTAGTGCGTTACGATGAAGAAATCATAGAAAAACATTAAGGAAAGACCACACTATTGATTCGAAGTTTCCAAGATTCAAACAAATTTCAGGTCTCGTGATCATGACTCAAAAACATGATTCGTGGCTCGAAGTTGGTATCAAAACAATCGCCATGTCAAGCCCTACAAGAAAAGAACAATCTTTCGATCAAACAGGCGTCAGAACAACCCCAGGTCAGCCACGAAGGATCATGCAAGTTCTCAGGCAGCCACAGGGACTGTTCTGGAATCCACACATTGTTAGGCAGGGGCAAAACAATCCTTTTACACTCATTTTTAGAATTTATTTTAATTCAATTAAATCTTAATTTTCAGCAATTAGGTATAATTTTGATCAATCCAACCATGTTTGGGCACCACGTGCATGATGGACGGTCAGATTTAATGCACGAAGCCGTCTAAATTACTGAAATTCCTGCCGTTGGATTTCAGATCCGGCTAAAACACAAAAGTTACGAAAACTTCGTTCGGGCTCCAAATCACGTTCCGATTGTTGCCATGCGATCGTAATGAGATTCTTAGTGCGTTACGAAGAATAAATCACAGAAAAAATTAAGGAAAGACCGCACTATCGATCTGAAGTTTCCAAGGTTCAAACAAATTTCAAGTCTCGTGATCATGACTCAAAAACATGATTCATGGCTCAAAGTTGGCATCAAGACAATCTCCATGTCAAGCCCTACAAGAAAACAATAATCTTTTGATCAAACAAGCATCAGAACAACCCTAGGTCAGCCACAGGGACTGTTTTGAAATTTCAGATATTTGTTAAGCAGGGGCAAAACAGTCCTTTTGCACCCATTTTTAGAATTTTTTTTATTCAATTAAATCTTAATTTTCAGTAATTAGGTCTAATTTTGATCAATCCACCCATGTTTGGGCATAACTCTATATAAATAGGCACTACCTCATTGTAAAAAACACGCCCACCGTAACAAAGAACCTCGGCCTTCAGTTGATGCTTGAGAAGATTGACTAGAAATTTCGATTCCTTGATTGAGCCTGTGAGTACGTCTTGGAGAGAGAGAGAAGAGAATGAAGAAAAGGGCAGGTACCCTTCGAGCAGGAAACTTTCTCTCTCCTCCCCTCTCTCTTTTTCTTTCTTCTCTCTTTCTCAATCTTATTCTCTCTCATTCTCTCTCTTCTCCCTCTCTCTTTCTCTCTCTTTTTTCTCTTTCTTCTCTCTTTCTCTTTTTCCTTTCTCTCTCTTTTTCTCTCTCTTCTTTCTCTCTCTTCTTCTCCCTCTTCATCTACCAGTCGGTGAGACCTAACGTCGGTTGCTTTTCTCTCTTTTCCTCTATCGGTGGGCGAGACCTAGTGCTGATTGGTCTTCTCTCTTTGTCTATCAATCGACGAGACTTAGCATCGGTTGATTTCCTCTCTCTTCCTATGGGAATCGGTGAGACTTAGCACTGATTGGTCTCCTCTCTCTTTGTCTATCAATCGGTTAGACCTAACATCAGTTGGTTTTCTCTCTCTTTTTCTACCAGTTGGTGAGGCCTAGTGTCAATTGTCCTTTCTCTCTCTACTAGTCGACGAGGCCTAGCGCTGATTGGTATTCTATCTCGTCTTCTACCAGTCGGTGAAGCCTATTGCCGATTGTCTTTTTTCTCTCTACCAGTCGGCTAGGCTTAGCACCGGTTGGTCTTCTTTCTCTTCTTCTACCGGTCAGCAAGGCTTAGCATTAATTGTCTTTTCTCTCTCTATTAGTCAGCGAGGCCTAGCATCGATTGGTCTTCTCCCTCTTCTTCTATCAGCCTGTGAGACCTAGCGTCAACTGATTTTTCCTCTCTTCTTCTATCAGTTGGCGAGACTAAGCGCCAGTTATCTCCCTTCCTCTCTTCCTTCTTCTCTCTCGTTCCGTCTATCCCCTTCATTCCTCAGCTGCTTTCTAGATCGATCAAGAGGGATTGGGGTTAGCATCTCATGCCAGTCCTGTCGTCTAGCCGTAATGTTGTTGCATCAGGTTCGCTTGGTCCGCTTTACTGGCACGACAGACTGACCATCATTCCTAGCTAGTCGATATCGACAATAACGTCTCGCAGTGATCTTGTGAGCCAATCTCAGTTACCGAGCCCATTTCGCCACCACGTTATGTCAATTGTCTGCTAGCCTATTCATTGCCCTGACCTTCTCGCTTGGTCGAATCCTTCTTCCCCCCTATTTTTCTTTCTTTTTTTTGTATACGCATGCTTCCATACATTCATAAAAGAGGAAAAGTGTGAGGCTTGACCCACTTGTCCCGTAACCTTTGCCATATATGTGTGTGATTGCAGAAAGCAGAAAATAAGAAGAATACGAGCCAAGGGAGGCAATTTCGAACCAGTTTAATTACTGGGGGACTTGCTTCGTGATCTAAGAGGGTGCCCACGTGAATCTACTGGAGTAAGTCTCGAACCCACTTTTTAAATTCCACTCTCACCGGTTGGTAACACCTACCCCCATTTTCGAACGAGGTTCCCAAGAGAGTGATCTCACGAATGTCTCGGGTCTTCTCCGAAACCCAAGATACGAGCTGCATGATGCCCCAAGGATTTGGAGGGCGAGATCGAGGCACCTAACTAACTTGGCGACTCCACTAGGGACTTACTACCCCTTAGTTAGATCGTTCTTATTTGGCTAGATCCTTCTTTATATGCGTTCATCATCTTTTCACATTCACTTATGGCTGCTGGGTTCTATAACCCATTCATTCGGATCGGGGATTTTCTTATCCCCTTATTCGAGAGTGTTCCTAGGGAACAAGGTCCTTCGACTTCGTTTCTGACCATCCTCTTGAGCAAAGACCCCTTGTCTAGCTCCCAAGTCTTATCCTGGACTGGTGTGAGGAGGGACTTGAAGGTCCCTCACTCCCCATCTCTTCACTCTGGTGGAAATTCCACTAAGGCACCTTGCATGGGCTACACTTATGTTGCCCTACACAGCATGCACCCAGCCACCGGCAAGTCACTTACCGGTCATGTTTCTGAGGTACGCCAGAAGGCTACTCAGTCCCTTTATGCAAAGTGCAAGTGAGTTTCCATTGCTTCTGTGGGTCGCCATAAGGCTACCCCCCACATTCCTACACCAGGGGTCTCTATCCCCAGAGGCTCAACACAAAGAGGCGAAAACCCCACGGTCTCCACCCCTTACACACACCACAAGACTCGTGGGTCACCCACTAAAGTCACACTTCGGGGCAACCCTCTTGTTACCTCTAGCTTGTGTCCAGGAATGACACGCCACTCATGTGCATCTCACTACTCGAGGCAATGCCATTATTGCGCCAAACCGAGTGCACAGGAGACGACCTTCTCGTCCTCCTCCTATGGACACACAAGCACACCCTGTAAGGGGCAGGCTTGCACCTGTTCTCTTACAGACACCTGCTCATAGTTCTTGGCCTCTTAAGGCCAGCTCACCTGCACGAGCTCGGGTGGACCCCCAGGTCCCTCAAGATCCTTCTTCAAGGAGCACACATGTGTTGCCATCTCAAGCCTTCCCTCGTCCTCGACTCAGGCCTCCTCATGAGTCAACCCTGCGCCCTCTCACTCCTTCTTCATTGAGCAAGCACCTTCAGCCTTGGTACTCGAAGGTTTCCTCAAGAGTATCATCCTGAACCAGCCTCAACACTTTGGTCATGTCTCTGAAGCTCATAAGAGAGCTCGATGCATGGACTTCATAGAAGATCTAGTCCTTCATCCTCCCCGACCCAAGATGACTCCAGTTCTTGGCCCTCATCCTTTGCCACACCTGATGGAGACAGCTCTCTCCTGTGCAAGAAGAGTTGACCAACTGCGACCTAGATAGCAGTTTTGGCAAGAGGTCCATCAAAACCTCAAGGCTAAATGCAATAGAGGTCTGCAAATTTTGACTAGGGAGGTGACCAAGGCAGTCAAAACAACTAATTTTGACGGCCCTCTTCACCTGAATCCCTTCTACCCCCATCAGACGATGAAGCCTGAAGAAGAGCTCTATGAGCCCTGTGCTGTCGTTACTGTCGCAGAAGAAGACCCACTCACTCAACAACAATGGTCCCAAACGTGAGAACCGGTCTAAGCGCGATCTGTGTACAAAAGTCGAGTTCAGTCAGGGCATGTTGACCCCTTATTGACTGTCCTACCGTGTCCAACCCGTCAAGCTCGCAAACCTTCTATCACCACTAACGTTGACCTCCCTAGAGAAACGGTCAGCGTAATGGGCATAAGCGAGTTTAATGATGCGTAGGAGGATCGCATGAATAGTTTGAGGTTATGGTGCGCGTGATGATGAAAAAGGTCGATCGTATTGATGCTGCATGCTAGTAGACTGACCATGAGGTCAATTCCCATCACTCTGATGGTATACCTCCACAGCAGCATCCTCCATCTACCTCGCAGGACAATTCTGTCCCTCATCCAGTCTCTCAGTATGATATTGACGCTATGGTCACCCATAGCCTAAGGAACCGACAAAATCCAGGCATATAGGGGGCGATGCCTTATCAAAGAACATACCCCTCCTATATTGATCAAGTCACGTTCCCCTCAGACTATAAGAAAGGGAAGTTTCCTCTGTTCAGTGGAACCACCTCCCCAAACCAGTATATCGCCCACTTCCAAGTAGCATGTCAGGAAACTACAGCTAATGGGAGACTTCTTCTCCGTCAGTTCATCGAGACCCTTGATGGCCCGACATTTCAATGGTATGCCCAACTTCCTCCAAACTCGGTGCATACAAGGGAGGAGATGGAGAAACTGTTCTATCAATGCTTCTATGAGGTCAAGAGAGAGGTTCAAACCATCGAGCTTCTCACCCTGACTCAAGACCCTGATGAGCTTATAGATCAGTTCTTATCAAGATGGAGAAACTTGGCTTCCCGCCATCCTAATCCTATGCCTGAGAAGGAAGCAGTCCAAACTTGCGTGCTGAATATGTGACCTGAAATCGCTCTACATGTCGAGGCTTCCAATCTGACCTCCATGTCAGAATTGATCTCTAAATCAGTTCACATAAAAAGTTTGTCACGCCATCATGGTGCGACACGACAGCCATCTTCAAGTTTAGCAAGTAATTGGGGCAATGGTGGCTCTCGGAATAACACACGGGGCAGCCAACAAAAAGGGGTAATCAGCACAGCCATGATGGTCACTGATTCAAATAAGGCTTCCCCCAAACTTTGAACCTCTCTAAAGGGGTAACCGCGGCAACAGTAACACCCCAGGATGACAAGCAACAACCATCGTACAATAGGATCAGAATGATTATCTATCCAGGCATAGGATTACGGTCTATCCCTTCGAGAAGGAATGGGTCCTGCATTGTTCCAGTTATTATTGGGGCAGAATATGATGCAACTTCCAGAAACAAAGTTCGTCGAGCAATCTGGCCTTGACGATCAGGCAAATTATTTTGCTTACCATTGGAGGATTAATCATCCTACGAGTGACTGCTACACGTTGAAGGAAATCATTGAGGCCCTAATTCAGAAGGGTCAGATAAAGGTTGAAGACTTAAAGAAGGCCTTCGGGGCAGCTGACACCTCCCATGTTGTAACCATCTAGGAGGAGGATGAAGTGCTTGAAATTCTCTTCATTATAATGCTTCAGGAAGGCATAATCACCCCAAAGCAGACATGGCAACCCCTTCACCTTGTTAAGGGGACTGAAGATCGTTGGTGTCTATACTATCAGATAAGAGGTCATTGCTTGTCAGAATGCACAACTTTCCTTGACATATTCATAAAGAAGATGCGGGAGTATCAAGAGTTCTACAATCTTCCCGTAAGTGATCCTCAAATCATATCCTCATCGGAGTAAGAAGATCTCACAAGGCAGGACCTTCCCAATCAATGACTCAGACCCTGCGGAATCCTCAAATTCTCAGCCATAGATGATCTACCATGGCCGAAGTAGAATCAAGTCTTTGAGGCGAGAAGCAGTTCATTAAGCTAAGGTTGTTTGCCAGCCTAGTGAGACGAATCACACATGACCTCTGAAAACTAGAAAACGATGGGCACCAAGGGCTACTCGCCGAAGAAACAAGACCTCTCAACCCATAGTCGAGCAGGAATATCTCAGGCCCCTTCCTCTGTTGCAAACTTTGCTAGACTTCATCCACGACACGATCCTTTTTCCTTCTTCATCCTGTCTAGAAGACGTCCCCGTGACATCTTTCACTCAGCAAACGTCTGATGAGGGTGACGATGTTAAAAGCACTCCCCAACAGTCTAAGCAAGGGAAAGACCTAAAAGATCCCCTGCACCTGTCCAATCTTGGTAATGACGTAAAAAGCTGCCTAGATCGGTCTGATGAGGGGAACGACCTTAAAAGTCCCCCACTTTTCAACCCTTCTCCACCTTCTTCCCCTGCTTCTCATTCTCTTATGTCTTATGCAGATACGACCTTGATGTGCCCAGACGTCGAGGCTCTTGATCGGGAATTCGTAGGTATCAATATAAGCAGGATGCAACGGAAGCGATTGAGAAAGACCTTGGCACAGGCAGCAGGATTCTTAATAGTTGCTGACGCCCAGGCAGCTAAAGACAAGGCAGAGCCACCTTCATCAAAGAAGCGCAAGAAGTCAAAGCCCTAATGGCCCCCTGAGCCTGACTTTGAGCAGAGATTGAGAGAATCAAGAGGACAAAGCTTCTATTCTCAGGAGGTTTGCCACATGATACAAGTCTGTGAAGAACCGATTGGCTTGGAGAAAACACTCCAAGCATCCGTACAAATACCATATGGTTCGTGCGAAGACACTCTTCACATCATCATCGTTGAACCTCAATTCCCTTATAACGTTCAAAACAAGCCTCTCCAACGTGACGTGTTCATCATGTTTGAGGTTGACCTTTCCATCACTTGATTTGAGAAAGGTGCAGAAATTATGACCCACTCTGGACCTCTATCAGAGGTAGTAATGTCAGGATCATGGGTCTCTGTACTTGAGGTTGATCAAAAAATCTCTGAGAACAATGATGAAGAACTACAAGAGACTCCAGAAGAGTGGGAAGAAGGTGGTCAGGACACAGCTGACGAACTTGAGGAAATAAATCTTAGAGATGTAGTGGATCCCAGACCCACTTTCATTTCAGCAAATATGTCTCCAAGAGAAAAAGAAGATTCCACCATCTTCTTGAAAGAAAACTGAGAAGTCTTTCCTTGGGACTATCATGAGATGCCTGGGTTAGACCCTCAAGTAGCAGTTCACCATCTCGGCATCGATCCAACTAACAAACCAGTAAAACAGAAGTCGAGAAGGTTCAGGCCTGACCTCGAAATGCAGATAGACACCGAGATAATGAAATTCAGACAAACAGGTTTCATCCGTGAAGTCAAATACCCGAAATGGCTAGCAAATGTCGTTCCGGTCAAGAAAAAGAATGGTCAAATCAGAGTGTGTATTGACTTTCGCGATTTGAACACCGCTAGTCCTAAGGATTACTTCCCATTGCTATTCACCACGATGCTCATCGACTTTACAGTTCATTGCTAGATCATTTCATTCATGGATGGATACTCTGGGTATAATCAAATAAGGATGGCACCTGGAGATGAAGAGGCCACTGCATTCTTAACTCCAAAAGGGGTCTTCTGTTACACAATGATGCCTTTGGGATGAAAGAATGCTAGGGCCACATATCAGAGAGCAATGACGACCATTTTCAAAGACATGATAAACAAAGAGGTGGAGTGTTATGTAGATGACTTGGTGGTAAAATCTGAAGAGAAGGATTCTCACATGAAGGATCTTGAAAAAGTATTTGAGCGACTACATCTTCATCAACTTAAAATGAACCCATTGAAATGCGTTTTTGGCGTGTGCTCCGAAAAATTCTTGGGGTTCATCGTCAGACGTCGAGGGCTTGAAGTTGAGCCAGTTAAGATCAAGGCAATCCAAGAAATGCCATCACCCACTACACTTCTAGAACTGTGCTCTCTTCAAGGGCAATTGGCATACATTCGCAAGTTCATCTCAAACCTCTCAGGTCATTATAAACAATTTGCACATATGCTAAGGAAAGATACCCCATTCATTTGGGATGAAGCATGTCAAGCAGCCCTTGACGACATCAAGCATTATTTGCTCAACCCTCCAGTGCTCTCTGCAACAGTATTGAGGAAACCCCTCATGCTGTACGTGACTTCTTTAGACGAGTCACTCGGAGCTTTGTTGGCACAAAACAATGAAGAGAGAAAGAAGACTACATTATATTATCTCAGCTATAGGATGCAAGGAGCCGAGACGAACTATCCCCCTATTGAGAAGATGTGTCTGGCTCTGATCTTCGAAGTACAAAAACTCCACATTACTTGCTTGGTCATGAAGTGAAACTTATCAAAAGTTGATCTTGTAAAATTTCTCATGACACACCCATATTTTTCAGGATGCCTTGCCAAGTGGGCATTATTACTGATGGAGTTTGACGTCACATATGTCCCACAAAAGGACATCAAGGGCCAGGCCTTGGCTGACTTGCTAGCAGCACACTCAGTGCCAGTGGAATCTCCTCTATCAAGCGGTCGTCCCTGATGAAGAAGTATTTTGTGCCGACATTGCTCTTGTGTGGGAATTATACTTCGATGGAGCCTTCCAATCAAAACGAGGAGGCGCCGGAGTAGTATTCCTGTCTCCTATAGGAGGAATACTGCCTCTTTCTTTCTCTCTCACTCAAGCCGGTTCTCGTAATGAAGCAGAATATCGGGCCCTTATAATCGGACTCAAGATAGCTTTCGATCTCGACTTGGAGCAGCTCAAGATCTACGGTGACTCTGAGTTGGTGATCCGATAACTTAAAGGGATTTATGATGAAAGAAAAGACACCCTCATGCCTTATCACGATACTACAAAATCATATATGGCTCAATTCGAAGACGTATCCCTTAGTCATATCCCTAGGAGGCTAAATTCGCAAGCTAATGCACTTGGAAAACTCGGTGCTACAATTCAGTTGTCCTCATCAGGAACCACGCTTGTTTGGGTGGCAGAATGGAGACACATTGAGCTAAAACCTGAAGTCGATGCAGATGACGAGAGAAATATCTTCCCCTAGTGTCCTCCTTATCCATTTGGAGCACTTCTATTGACCAAAGAAGTAATCAAGATTGAATAAGAAATAGCATAGAGTCGAGGAGCTAAGGGTCAAAATCAAGAACCACAATTCTTTGACACAATATGCGTAGAAATTGAGCAGGTCAAAGATTGGAGAGACCCCATTACTAGTTTCCTAAAACATGGCAGGCTTTCGGAAGATCGTGTCGAACGCAACAGTATATGTCAAATGTCCACCAAGTATGCCCTCCTCGAAGGTGATGTTCTCTTTAGACGGTCGTTTAACGACATTCTTTTGAGATGTGTGGACATCTAAGAGGCAAATAAGGTGTTAGAAGAAGTCCACTCAGGCATTTGTGAGCTGCACAAGTCCGGTCCTAAGCTCTATGAACGAATACGAAGGTTGGGATACTATTGGCCTTCTATGATCGCTGATTCCTTAAGCTACGCTAAAAAAGTGCCAGGTATGCGAAATAGACTCCAGCCTGGTTCACTGGCCTTCAGAACCCTTACACCCTAAAGTTGCGTCATGGCCCTTCTCACAATGGGGTATGGATATCGTAGGGCCCATTAACCCCCTTTCTGCAATGGGCCATGTTTTCATCCTAACTGCAACAGATTATTTCTCTAAGTGGGCTGAAGCTGTCCCCCTTAAGCAAGTTCCTAGGACAGCGGTGGCCTACTTTGTTCAACATCATATCATATACTGCTTCGGATTGCCCAACCGGATCATATCTGACAATGGCTCTCAATTTAGGAGTCATCACATTGATCACCTAGTTAACCAGTTCGGTGTCCAATGGAGCTACTCGACTATGTACCACCCTCGGGCAAATGGATTAGCTGAGGCTTTCAATAAGACTCTATGCAATGTTCTAAGCAAGTCAGTATAAAAAACAAGGAACAATTGACATGAGAAGCTTCTCGAAGCACTATGGGCCTATCGCATTACTATACGAAATGCTACTGATTCTACTCCTTATTCTCTGGTTTATGGGAGTGAAGCAGTTTTACCTCTCAAAATATAAATCCCTTCATTGTGAGTCGCTATTCATCAGGGAATAACTGAAGATGAGAGAGTCATGCTCCAGTATAAAGCATTGGGTGCACTCGATGGAAAGAGGCTAGAGGCACAGCAGAACCTTGAACTCAACTAAGGAGAATGAAGAGGGCTTTTGACAAGTCTGTTTTAGATCCGCTCATTCACCCATGGTGTTTTAGTCTTAACCGTCAAGAGGCCTATTGTTATGCATGGCTGGAGTAAAGGGAAGTTTGAGCCTAAGTGGGAAGGTCCCTTTATAGTCAAAATGGTCTCGCTCAACGGGGCCTACATACTAGCACATCCTTGTGGAGAAGAGTCGATGCCCCATATCAACGGGAGATACCTAAAGAAGTATTATCCGTGATGCGTATTCAAAATAAAGGGACTCAATGCGAAAACAAGTAAGATAGTCCAAACAAGATGCTAACTTTTTTCTTTTATATTGCAGTAAAAATGAGTTACAAGTTACAACAACCCATTACTAGGGAGGTTACAAGTCTCTTGCATCTGAGGATAAGAAGACAGTTACAAACCAAAACTTGTGCTTTTTCTCTTACATTTGAGTTTAAGAGGACGGTTATAGGCCAAAACAAATACCTGTCCCATGAGGAAGAAGCAAACCCACAAAAGGAAGGACCTCCTCATGAAGAAGAAGCGAACCACTTGCAGAGTTAGCTTTAATTCAGTTGACGAGTAAGAGGATGGTTACAGGCCAGAAGACAAAGCAGAGCCACTCTAAGAAGTTAGCCTCAGTCCATCCGACATGTATGTCAAACATACAAGCCAGATACCTCATCTGACGTGTATATCGAACATGCGACTTAGGATCCATTCGACGTGTATGTCAAACATACAAGAGGGGCTGCACTGGCAAGGAGCTGACCTATGATGGAAAGCATGCTCTGTTCACAGTGGATGCCCTTCCATAGAACAACATGGACCTCACTGTTATTCTGGAGGATTTGGCTTTCAACAGGTACCACAAGCTACGCCCCATCGTTCACCACTTTTTGCCAGCCCATGGACATCGTCGTATGTAACTCATCGTCGCCCGCACATGACTTACCGACACATGCGAGCATTAGTCTTTGTATCGTGATAATCCACACTTGTTGATCAGCACCAATTGAAGCCAGCATCGGCTGGGTCCTCCAAAGGCCAGCACCGGTTGCATGCCCAACCTTTAGCGTCGATTGTTTTACTTGAGGGTTGGTGCTAGTTGTATCAGCACTCCAAATCATCAGTGTCGTTTACCTTAGCGCCAGTTGGACTTCTGTTAATGCCGGCCCTGTCGCGACTATTCTCCTCTCGAGACTCCTCATTTTCGCACCTCCTTTAATGGTCACAGGATTTTCAAGGACGACGGTTCACCTCCAGCAACCGTACACCTTCCTCATGACAATTCACCTCTAGGAACCGTATGCCTTCCCCACAACGACGTTTCCCCTCCTGCAGCCATATGGCCCACCTCCTACGACTATTCATCTTCCACCGGAATTGCTCCCACACAGCTGGAAACTCACAGGAAAACTTTCTTGCCTGTCTTTTTGGCCTGGACATCACTAGAACCTCGACGGGAAACAACACTAACAGTGTCGAAAAGTGGAGATAACCCTGGTGAAACTGTTGAAAGTGCCCAAAAACTGCTGCAATGCCACAAGTGGTGTCGAAAAACTTCCACAATCGTCGGAAAACCCCTTAAAGATCCCCGAAAATCCTCAAGACGTGTGGAAATACTCACTAATGTGTTTCTCGCCTCTTTCGAAAAGAAAAAAAGTAGCCGGAGCCTCCTCTGCTTCTCGAAAAGCTCTCCCTTCCCTGCTACTTTTTCTGCAAACTCACCGAATTCTTAGTGAAGTTTGTTCAACGAAGGTGTTCTCTGCAGGACCCTCGATCGGAAGCCTGCTGCCTACCGAAGAACCTTCCTCGCAGAGACTGTTGCTGAAGTCCCACTGATCGCCAGAAACTACAAAGGAGCGCTCTCTCCTCACGGTTAAAGAAGACTTGTGCTTACGTTTTTTTTTGACCTTTGGTGAAAATAATGGGAAACGGGGATTTTACCCCCTCATATAGACTACACTGCCCTCGAATTCCCCTCACAAATTGGGAAGTCCAGTTACGTCCAAGGGAAGCCAAGTGACAACAAGTCAGGTCGGGCTATACACGAGGCCCAAGGTAACTCTCATCAATCCATCCCCACCACAGGTTGACGCAGCGCCGAGTGGATTTCCTTAACAACCCTCGCGCCAGTTGACTTAGCGCCAAGTGTATTTCCAAATACAACCTTAGTGCCTGTTGACTTAGTGCTGGATGTGTTTCCAAATATGACCTTAGCGCTGGTTGACTTAGCACCGGGTGTGTTTCCAAATACAACCTTAGCACTGGTTGACTTAGCGCGGGGTGTGTCTCCGAAACAACCTTAGTGCCGGTTAACACAGCGGCAAGTGACTTTAGATAATATCACGGGTCATTCACAACATCAGCTGAACATTGTTGGTTGTGTTAGAACTCAGTGCCGGTTGTGTTGTGAGAACTTAACGATGGTTGAAATTCGCAATAAATCATCAGCGCTACACATAGCGCCGATAGTATTTCAAGCAGTGTATGCCCTACCGCTATCCCTAGTGAACTTGCACCCAAGCCGTTGCACTTAAACTATGACCTCCCCAATGGAGTCATGAGCTATCCCTCATCCCCCACTAGGAGTCACACCCATACTGCAGCCCATTTTCCTCAATGAAGCTAGGGTCATTCTCACCTCCCCAATACCTAGTGGATCAGCTTCACTCTAAGCTACCTTATCCCTTGGGAGTTGAGTTACCGGTCATAATGTCTCATCTTTCACACCAAAGACTACCCTACTCACTTAAAACCACAGCAAGGTACACTTCTGTTGGCCATCCTTCATCAGGTCACCATTTCCACCTAGCCCTCAGTTTGGGAATGGTCTTAGCCATGTTATCCCCAAGGAGTCAGATTACCGTCCACAGGCCTATTTCCCATGGAGCTCCACCTACATGGCAATCCACAAAATGGTCCGTGCTGCATGACCCTAAACTGCACAGCTCTGGTCTAGATGAACGACCCTAAAATCCACGGTCTAAACTATACGACGTTAAATTGTAGTGGAGGTCAAGTTGAACGACCTTAAACTGCATGGTCCTAAGTTGCATGACTTTAAACTGCATAACTATGGTTTTAACTGTAAACTGCATAACCACGGTCGGAACTATATGACCTTAAACTATAGCGGAGGTCTAGTTGCATGACCCTAAACTGCATGATTCAAACTATATGACCTTAAACCATAGTCTACGTCCTAGTCACACAACGTTAAACTGCACAGCACCATGGTCCGATCTATATGACTTTAAACTGTAGAGGAGGTCAAGTTGCACGACCTTAAACTGCATGGTCCTATTTGTATGGCTTTAAAACTGCATAACCACGGTCCAACTTATGACCTTAAACCATAGTGCACGTCCTGGCCACATGATAATAAATTGCTTTGCCCAGGTCAAAGAGGCATGATCATAAACTTGCCCCCACATACACGCACACACCTTTACATGCAATTTCATGAACGCCTTTCCTCACCTACCTGTTAGTGTGTGTGCATCACCTTTATTACCTCCCCATGAGTTCATCACCCTACATCATTCCCCAGTGAGTCTCACCCATGCTCACAAAATGGTGAACCATCATGTCATCCATACTCGTTGTAAGTTAGTGGGCCACCATCGTCCACTCACCTTGCATACATCACCCATCTCTCATGGATAGCCTCGAGCCATCTCCCCAAGTGAGCCAAACCACCACCATACTCACTCCATGGCCTTCATAGACTGCCATCCATCACCTTTACGATCCAGCTGTATGACCTTAAACCATAGCGCACGTTCAGGCTGCATGATGTTAAATTGTTTTGTACAGATCCTAGAGGCATGACCTTAAACACGCCCTCAAAAAAAAAAAAAAAAAAAAAAACGAAATAATGGGCATGGTGTATACTTGAACAAGGGAATGCTATGAGTAAAACTGACGGACGGGCATGGTCATGAAATCATGAATAAAAGAGTTCCCTGAATAAAAATCGGGCATGGTGAAAACCCAAAAGGGCATCGTGAGTAAACATGGGCAAAAAGGGTGGACGTGGCCGAAAGGTCATGGGTAAAAGAGCCCCCCCTCCCCCCCTAAAAAAAAAAGTCCTAGGTGAATAGGTAGCCCAGTCGACATCCTTTTTCAGTCCTAGGTGAACAGGTAGCCCAATCGACATCCTTCTTCAAGGCTGGGTGACAACGTAGCCCAGTCATTATCCCTTCTTCAAGGACCTTCTCCCCATGCATGGACTGTGCATGCCTTCTCCTTCTCTTATAGACCTCCTCCCCATGCATGGAATGTGCATGCCTTCTCCTTCTCTTATAGACCTCCTTGCCATGCATGGATTGTGCATGCCATCTCCTTCTCTTATAGACCACCTCCCCATGCATGAAATATGCATGTCTGCTCCTTCTCTTATGGACATTCTCCCCATGCATGGAGTATGCATGCCATCTTCTTCTGTTATGGACCTTTTCCCCATGCATGAAATGTGTATGCCCTCTCCTTCTTCTATAGACCCCTCTCTCCATGAGGCTAGGTGACAAAGTATCCCAGTCATCATCCTTCCAAGGTAGAAATTGACAAAGCTAGGGTGGAACCTGCCAAAGACTTCAGCTCGCCTAGCAGACACGATTAGACCTTCGGGATTTGCTAGTAGCCCTGCCCCCGGCTGGACTCGGTAAACGAGACCAATAGTGGTACTCTGATCGTCAAAAGCAAACATGGTGTAGCAACAAAAAAAACACCACAAAAAATTCCCTTCTCCCCTAAAGTCTCCACTGATGGACCCGCGAGCAATGCATCCCTATGTCTGAGCAGCCTAATAACACCATTACGTGAATCTCCTTGGCGTTATCGTGGTCTTGTGGCTAGGAAGGAAAAAAGTAAAACCTGAAGGCCACTTTCTGAATGATTGTCCTTCTTGCTTTTCTTGAAGCACAACATTCGGCGGGGCAAGCTGTTTGAACATATTTTCATCACCTTGGTCCCTAATAGGAAGCAGGTCAATAAAGCTTTCAAAATCGTGGAAAATTCCTGACAGCCTCGGAATGGCCCCAGAATTGTCCATGATCATCATCAGCACTTCAAAAGACCATTTGCCAAGTTTCATCACGATCAAATAGGTCTAAGGCAGGGAACACAAAGAAACAGGTTTTGAAAAATATGCGTCTAGCACCCTGAAATAAACCCTACAACTGGAGCTATATTTTTGGTGTCTCAAATCCCTGTGGAACCACCACCATTGGATTCGAAACGGTCGAAACCCCTATAGGCCAAGTTTCAGATTGATCAAACACTCCAGAACAAAGATATTAGCAAAACATTGAAATAAGAGAGACCGTACACTATTCCCATATGGCCTCATTGCACCAAAACACCATTAAAGGTGGTTGTTTTTACAGTCATGGGCAGTCACTTTTGGAGCTTGTATTTCACTCGTTCCAAATCGGATCGCTCCCAAATTCTGTGAGCGTATTCATCACATCAAGACGAACAATTCGTTATGTGGCACACCCTAAGACGATATCCAAGCAAGGAGAAAAGTTAGAGAGATGTTGCTGATCCATAAATAAGTTGCAGAAAATTCAGTAGTGACAAGCCTTGCTCGATGAACCAAATCACGGCGCTCGCACAACGGATCGATGCAAAACCAATTCCATTGTGTGTGTAATTTTCAGAGCTATCATTGGACCAAACCACATACATGATGGACGATCAGATTTCATGCACAAAGACAACGAATTTACTGAAATTTCGACCGTCAGATTCCAAATTCCGGCCAAAACTCAAAATTTGCAAAATCTTCGTTCGGGCTCCAAAGCATGTTCCGATTGTTGCCATGCAATCATAATGACATGCTTAGTGCGCTACGACAAAGAAATCATAGAAAAATAGTAAGGAAAGATTGTACTATCGATTTGAAGTTTCTGAGGTTTAAACAAATTTAAAGTCTCATGATCATGACTCAAAAACATGATTCATGGCTCGAAGTTGGTATTCAAACAATCTCCATGTCAAGCCCTACAAGAAAACAATAATATTTTGATCAAATAGGCATCAAAACAACCCTGGGTTAGCCACAAAAGATCATGCAAGTTCTCGGGCAGCCACATGGATTGTTTTGGAATTTTACACATTATTAGGCTTTTTAGAAATTATTTTAATTAAATTAAATATTAATTTTCAATAAAAAAGTCTAATTTTGATCAATCCACCCATGTTTGGGCACAACTCTATATAAACAGGCACTGCCTCAGTGTAAAAAACCACACTCATCCCCACAAAGAACCTCACCCTTCAGTTGATTTTTGAGAAGATTGAATAGAAATTTCGATTCCTTGCTTGAGCCTATGAGTATGTCTTAGAGAGCGAGAGAGAGAGGAGAGAGAAGAAAAGGGCTGGTACCCTTCGGACAGGTAACTTTCTCTCTCCTCCCATCTTTCTTTCTTCTCTCTCTCAATCTTCTTCTCTCCCTCTTTCTCTCTCTTCTCCCTCTCTCTTTCTCTTTCTTCTCTTTCTTTCTCTCTCCTTTCTCTCTTCTTCTCTCTCTTTCTCTCTTCTCTCTTTCTCTCTATTCTTCTCCCTCTTCATCTACCAGTTGGTAAGACCTAATGCCAGTTGGTTTTCTCTCTCTTCCTTTGTTAATTGGTGAGACCTAGCACCGATTGGTCTTCACCCTGTGTTTATCAGTCGGTGAGACTTAACGTCGATTGGTTTCCTCTCTCTTCCTCTGTTAGTCGGTGAGACCTAACGTCGGTTGATCTCCTCTCTCTTCGTTTATCAGTCGATGAGACCTAGCGCCAACTGGTTTTCTTTCTCTTCTTCTACTAGTCAGCGAGGCCTAGTGTTGGTTGTCTTTTCTCTCTCTACCAGTCGATGAGGCCTAGCACTGGTTGGTCTTCTCTCTCTTCTTCTACCGATCGACGCGGCTTAACATCGATTGTCTTTTCTTTCTCTACCAGTCGGTGACACCAACTAGTTTTCCCTTTCTTCTTTTGTCAGTTGGTGAGACTAAGCGCTAGTTAGCTCCCTTCCTCTCTTCCTTCTTCTCTCTCCTTCCATTTATCCCCTTCTTCCCTTTAACCATTCCTCTGTTGCTCTCTTGTTCAACTAAGAGGGATTGAGGTTAGCATCTCATGGGAGTCCCATCATCTAGTCGTAATGTTGTTGCACCAGGTTTGCTTGGCCCATTTTACTTCCACGATATAGTTACCATTGTGCCTAGCTAGTCGATATCGGTAATAACATCTAGTAGCGATCTCATGAGCCAATCTCAATTACCGAGCCCATTTCGCCACCACGTTATGTCAATTATCCACCAGCCTAGTCACTACCCTTACCTCCTACCTGGTCAAATCCTTCTCTCCCCTTGTCTTTCTTCTTTTTGAATACGTATGCTTGCATACGTTCATAAAAGAGAAAAAAGGTGAGGCCTGACTCACCTGTTCCGTAAACTTTGCCATTTATATGTGTGATTGCAGACAGCAGAAAATAAGAAGAATACGAGCCAAGGGAGGCGATTCTGAATCAGTTTCATTACTGGGGGGCTTTCTTCATGATCTAAGAGGGCGCCCACAAGAGTCAGCCCGAGTAAGTCCCAAACCCACCTTTTAAATTCCTCTCTCATCGGTTGGTAACACCTACCCCCGTTTTCGAACAAGGTTCTCGAGAGAGCGATCTCACAAACGTCCCGGGTCTTCCCCAAAACCTGAGACGCGAGCCGCCCGATCCCCTAGAGATCCGGAGGGCGAGATCGAGGCACCTAACCAGTGACTTGCGGGTCACTTATAGGGAGATTGTAAAACTCTTGACACTCTCCCATTTTCTTTGCAAATCTATCAAGGCAACTTGTGCATTCTGATAGGTAATGGCCTCTTATCTGATAATATGGGCACCAACGATTTCAGTCCCCTTAGCAAGGCGACAAGGTTGCCTTGCTTGCTTCAGTGTGATTATGCCTTCTTAAAGCATTATAATGATGAAGGTGTAAATGAAATCGACCATTTCGTCTTCCTCTTGGATAGTTACAACATGAGAGGCTTCGGCTGCCCCGAAGGCCTTCTTTAAGTCTTCAAGATTTATCTAACCTTTCAGAATTAGGGCCTCAATAATATCCTTCTGCGTGTAGCAGTCATCTGTAGGATGATTGATCCTCCGATGGTAGGCACAATAATTCGGCTGAGTGTCAAGGCCAGGTTGCTCAGGGAATTTGGTTTCTAGAAGCTGGATCATATTCTATTACAATAATAACCGGAACAACACAGGGACCCATTCCTTTTCGAAGGGGTAGACCTCATTCCTATGCCTGGTGAAATAATCACCCTGATCAGGGTAGGTTGATGAGGATACCCGATTGTACACTATTGTTGCTTGCTAGCCTAGGGTGTTACCTTTACTATGCTTACCCCTTTAGAGAGGTCCAAAGTCCGGGAGGGAGCCTTCTTTGAATCAGTGATCATGACGGCTGCACTGATTACCCCTTTCTATTGGCTGCCCCGTGTGTTATTCCAAGAGCTACTGTTGCCCCAGTTGTTTACGAAGCTTGTAGATGGTTGTCGTGTTCCACCATGGTGGCGTGATAAACTTTCTATGCGGACTGATTTAGAGATCAGCTCTGACATGGAGGTCGGATTAGAGGCCTCAACATGTAGAGCGATCTCGGTGCACATGTTCCGCACGCAAGTTTGGACTGCTTCCATCTCAAGCATAGGATTAAGATGATCGGAAGCCAAGTTTCTCCATCTTGATATGAACTGATCTACAGGCTCATCGGGGTCTCGAGTCAGGGTGAGAAGTTCGATGGTTTGAACCTTTATCTTGACCATATGGAAGCGTTGATAGAATAGTTTCTCCATCTCCTCCCACATATGCACTGAGTTTGGAGGAAGTCGGGCATACCATTGATATGTTTGGCCATCGAGGGTCTCAACAAACTGTCGGAGAAGAAGTCTCCCGTCAGCTGTTGTTTCTCAACATGTTGCCTGAAAGTAGGCAATTTGCTGGTTTGAGGATGTGGTTCCGTTGAATAAAGGAAACATCCCTTTCTTATAATCTGAGGGGAAACAAGACCTGATTAATAGACGAGGGGTATGGCCTTTGATAAGGCGTTGCACCCTGTATCTCTGGGATTTGTCTGTTCTTTATGCTATGGGTGACCATAGCGTCAATGTCTGTCTGAGAGACGAGATGAGGGACATAATTGTCCTGTGAGGTAGAAGGAGGGGGCTACCATGGAGGTGCACCATCATAGTGATGAGAATTGACCTCATGGTTAGCCAACTGGCATGCGGCGTCGATACGATCGATCTTTTCCATCATCATGCGTATCATATCCTCAAACTTGTTCATGCACTCTTCCTGCACATCACAGGGCTCGCTTATGACCATTACGCTGACCGTTTCATTATGGAGGTCGACATTAGTGGCAACAGAGGGCTTGCGAACTTGACAGATCGTACGTGGTAGGTCAGTTAGCAGGGGGACCAGCATTCCCTAACTGAACTCGACTCTTATATGTTGATCACCTTTGGATCGGTTCTTGATGGTCTTGGGACTGTGGCTGCTCAGTGGCTGAGTCTTTATCTACAATAGTAATCACAACACAGGGCTCATGGAGGTCTTCTTAAGGCTTCATTGTCTGAAGGGGGTAGAAGAGATTCAGTTGAAGAGGTTTGTTAGAATTGGTTGTTTTGACTGCCTTGGTCACATCCCTTTTCAAAATTTGTAGACCTTTATCGCGTTTAGCCTTGAGGTTTTGATGGACCTCTTGTAAAAACTGCGATCTAAGTCGCGGTTAGTCAGCTCTTCTTGCACAGGAGAGAGCTGCCTCCATCAGGTGCAGCAGGGGATGAGGGTCAGGAACTAGAGTCATCTTGGGTGGGGGAAGATGAAGGACTCGATCTACCATCTGGTTGATGCCCTGAGGTCTCTTGTAGGCTTGAGAGACATGACCAAAGTGATGGGCTGGTTCAGGATGGTACTCTTAGGGAAAACTTTAGAGTACCAAGGTTGAAGTTGCTTGCTCGATGAAGAAGGAGTGGACCGAAGCAGGGTTGACTCATAAGGAGGCCTGAGTTGAGGGTGAGAAGGTGTCTGTGATGGCGACGCGTGCGTGCCCCTTGAAGAAGGGTCATGGGTGACATGGGGGTCAACCCGGGCTCAAGCAAGTGGTATGGTAAGTGTCTGCAAGAGAACAGGTGTAGGCATGTCCCTTATAGAGTGCGCTTGTGTGTGCGAAGTAAGAGGATGAGGGGGTCATCTCCTGTGTACTCAAGTTGGCAGAACAGTGGCGTTGCCCCAAGCAGTGAGATGCATATGAGTAGCATGTACAGGACCTAGCCTTGGAAGGTTCGATCTTGAACACAGACTCGAGATAACAGAGGGGTTACCCCGAGGTGTGGCTCGAGTGGGTAGCCCACGAGCCTTGTGGTGTGTGTGAGGAATGGAGATCGTGGGTTTCCACCTTGACGTGTTGAGCCTCTAGGGGTAGAGACCAATGGTACAAAAATGTGGGGGGTAGCCCTATGGCGACCCACAGAAGCAATGACAACTTGTTTACCTTTTGCAGAAAGGGACTGGGCACAGCCTTTCGGCATACCTTAGAAAAGCAACCGTTAATTGACTTGTCAGTGGCTGGGTGCATGCTGCGTGGGGCAACAGAAGTGCTGCCGGTGGAGGGTGGCTTGGAGGAGTTTCCACCAGAGGGAGGAGATGGAGAGTGAGGGACATTAAGGTCCCACCTCTCACCGGTCCAAGTTAAGACCTGGGAGCTAGACAAGGGGTCTTTGCTCAAGAGGATGGTTGGTAACGAAATCAAAGGAACTTGTTCCTTAGGGATGCTCTCGAATACGGGGATAAGAAAATCCTTGATCTCGATAAATGGTTTATAGAAGCCACAAGCCATAATAAAATGTGAAAGAACAATGAAAGCAGATAATAAAGGAAGTAACTAGTCAAATAAGAAGGAACCGGCTAAGGGGTAGTAAGTCCCCAGTGGAGTCGCCAAGCTGGTTAGGTGCCATGATCTCGCCCTCCGGATCCTTAGGCGATCAGGCGGCCCGCATCTCAGATTTTAAGGGAAGACCCGAGATATTTTTGAGATCTTTCTATCGAGAATCTAGTTCAAGAACGGGGCCAGGTGTTACCAACCGGTGAGAGAGGAATTTAAAGGTGAGTTCAGGACTTACTCGGGCTAGCTCGCATGGGCGTCCTCTTAGATCACGAAGAAAGCCCCCCAATAATAAAACTGGTTTGGAATCACCTCTCTTGGCTTGTATTCTTCTTATTTTCTGCAATCACAAACATATATGGTAAAAGTTATAAGATAGGTGGGTCAGACCTCACCCTTTTCCTCTTTGAAGAATGTACACAAGCATGCGCATTCAAAAAGAAGAAGAGAAGAAAGATAGGGGAGAGAAGAATTTGACTAAGCGAGAGGATAATGCGGTGACTAAGCTAGTGAGTAATTGGTCTGACGTGGTAGTAAAACAGGCTCGTGTAACTAAGATCGGCTCACAGGATTACTACTAGACGTCATTACTAATACCGACTAGCTAGGCACGATGGTCAATCTGTCGTGGCAGTAAAGTGGGCCAAGTAATCCTGGCATAATAACATTACGGCTAGATGACAGGACTACTATGAGAGCTTAACCTCAATCCTTCTTAGTCGAACAACTGAGTGGCAGAATTAAGGCTATGAGGAAAGACTAAGAAGAGATGAAGGGAAAAAAAGGAGGAGGGAGAAGAAAGGAAGAGAAGAGTATGGAAGATGAGAGGATAAAGGAGAGAGAGGGAAGGAAGGAGCAGTCAGGGCTAAGCATTGACAACTGTGTTAGAAGGAGGAGAGAGAAAACACAGTCGGTGCTAGGCTTCACCGGCTATGTTGTACAAAGGAGAAGAGAGAGGAGATGCAGTCAATGCTAAGCTTCGCTGACTAGGTGACAGAAGAGGAGAGAGAAAATCAGTCTGCTCTAGGCTTCACCGATTGACAAAAGAGAAGAGAGAAAACTAGTTGGTGCTACACTTCATCGACTGATAGAAGAGGAGAGAGAAAACTAGTTGATGCTAGGCTTTATCAACTGATAGAAGAAGAGAGAGAAAACCAGTCGAAGCTAGGCTTCGCCGACTGACAGAAGAGGAGAGAAAAACCAGTCAACGCTAGGCTTCGTCGACTGACTGAAGAGGAGAGAGAGAAATCCAACCGGCACTAGGCTTCACTGACTGTGACAGAAGAACAGAGAGAGAAATCCAATCGATGCTAAGCTTCTCCAACTAATAGAATAGAAGAGAGAGAAATCCAATCGGCACTAGGCCTTACCAACTGACAAAAGAGAAGAGAGAGAAATTCAACAGGCACTAAGCTTCATCGACAGACAAAAGAGAAGAGAGAGAAATCCAAACGGTGCTAAGCTTCATCGACTAATAAAAGAAAAGAGAATTGGATTGAGATAGAGATGAGAGAGGGGAGAGAGATATATATATGAGAAGAAGAGAGAGAAAGAGAAAGAGAAAGAGATAGAGATGAGAAGAGAGGAGGAAAGAGAGAGATAAAGATGAGAAGAGAGGAGAGAGAAAGAGATAAGAAGAGAGGAGGAGAGAGAAATAAAGATGAGAAGAAGAGAGAAAGAGAGAGAGAAGAGAAAAAGGAGGAGAGAGAAAGAGGTTAGGATGAGAAAGAAAGGAGGAGAGAGAGATAAAGATGAGAAGAGAGGAGGAAAGAGAGAGATAAAGATGAGAAGGAAGGGGAGGAGGGAGAAAGAGGGGAGGAGGGAGAAAGAGGGGAGGAGAGAGAAAGTTATCTACTTGAAAGGAATCGACCCTTTTATTCTCTCTCCTCTGTCTCTCTCCAAGACGTACCCACAAGCTCAAGCAACAATCAAAATTTTTTTAATTGATTAAAAAAGAATGAAAAGTGTTTTTGTATAATGAGGTAGTGCCTGTTTATATAGAATTGAGCTAAAACGTGGGTGTACACCCAAAAAATACCTAGAATTGAAGATAATTACAATTTAATTGAATTTAAAGAAATTATAAAAATGGTTGCAAAATGACTGTTTTGCCCTTACCTAACAATGTGTGGAATTCCAAAACAATCCCTGTTGTTGCCTGAGAACTTGCATGATCTTTCATAGCTAACCCAAGGTCGTTATGATGCCCGTTTGATCAAAAGATTATTGTTTTTTGTAGGGCTCGACATGTTTTTTAGCCATGATCATAAAACTTGTATCTTGAATGAATCTTGAAAACTTCGGATCGATTTTGTGCTCGTTCCTTAATGTTTTTTTGTGATTTCTTTATTTAATCACACTGAGCATGTCATCACAATCATGTTGCAACAAACATAGCTTGATTTCGTGTCCGGATGAAGATTTTGTCATCGTAAATTTTTGGCTGAAATCTTGAAATTCGACGGCCGGAATTTAAAGCAGATTTGACGCCTTCATGTGTGAAATCCAACCGTTCATCGCACGTGAGGTTTAGATAGCCTCGGACAACATGCACCTAATGTAATTGGTTTTGTGTCGATCGGGTATACGAGCATCGTGATCTGGGTAATTGAAAAAGGGGTGGTGCTACTGCTGAATTTTTTGCAACTTCCTTCATCGATCAGCGACTTTCATTTAGTTTTTGTCTCTGCTCGGGCGTCGTCATGGGGCGTACCACATATCGAATTGTTTGTCTTGATGAGACGAACACGCTCATCAAATTTGGGGGCGATCCGTCTTGGAATGAGTGAGATATAGGCCCTGAAAGTGACTTCCTGTAACTGTGAAAACAACCACCTTTAATAGTGATTTAGTGAAGGGTGGCCACACTGGAATAGTGTGTGGCCTACCTCTTTTCAGTATTTTACCCATAACTTTATCTTAGAGTGCCCGATTAAGTCGAAGCTTGACTCATAAGGGTTTTCGACAGTACCAGATCTATTGACGGTGGTCCCACAACTGTTTAACACACCAAAAGTGTGGCTCTAGTTACAGGGTCCATTTCAGGGTGCTAGAGACTGAATTTGCTGAAATTGTTCCTTTTTGTTCACTACCTTAAACATGTCTGATTGTGATGAAACTCGGTAGGTGGTCTTTTGAAGTGCTGATGATGATCTTGACCAATTTTGGAGCCATTCTGAGCCTGTCCAAAATTTCCACTTTATTGACCTGCTTCCTACTAGGGATCAAGGTGCTGAAAAATACATTCAAACAAGAAGAAGAAAAGAAAAGGAAGAGAGAGAAGATTTACCTCGAACCTAGGGGTACCAGTCCAAAAGTTTCTCTCACCTTACTCTCTCTCTCAAACGTGACCCAACAATGAGAAGAAAGAGAAAATGTATTAAGTAAAAACTCTCTCTTTTGTGAAAGGTTGAGTCCTTTGGTGCGTACAATGATGGTACGTATATATAGAATTTGTCCCAAACATGGGTGGATGACCAAAAGTAAACCTAACTTCTGAAAATTAAGATTAAAATGAATTAAAAGAAATTAGAAAATAGGGTGCAAAATGACAGATTTGCTCCGTCCTATCAATTCGTAGAATTCCAGAACAGTCCCTGTGTTGCCCTAGAACTTGGGTGATCTTGCATGGATGCTCCGGGGTCGTTCTGATGCCTGGTTGATCGAAAGATGATTCTTTTCTTGTAAGGCTCGGTATGGCGATCGATTTTATACCAACTATGAGCCATGGATCGTGTTTTTATGGCACAATCATGTGACTTGAATTTTGGTTGAATCTTGAAAATTTGGATCGATGGTGTGCTTGTTCCTTGATGTCTGTTTGTGATTTCTTCACTAGAGTACACTGAGCATGCCGTTACGATCGCAGGGCAACAAACGCAGCACTATTTCATGCCTGAACGAACATTTTGTAACATCAAAATTTTGGCAAGAATCATGAATTTTGACGACAGAATTTGTAGTGGCTTCGTCGGTTTCGTGTGTGGAATCCAACCATTCATTGTGTATGTGGTTGAGGTCAGAGATGGCCCGAGACCTTATGCACATGATGGAATTGGTCTCGTGTCGATGGGGCTTGCGAGCGGTGTGATTCGGCCGCTCGAGAGAGGCATGACGCTGCTGAATTTCCTGCACTTTCTTCATGGATAAACGACTTCTCTCTAGCTTTTCTTCGCGCTCGGGTATCATCACGGGGCGTGCCACATACCGAATCGTTCGTCTTGATGCAGCGAACATGCTCACCAAATTTGAGAGGGATCCGACTTGAAACGAGTGAGATATAAGTGTTGAAGTCACTGCTGATGACTTTCCCTTCAATGATGTAGAGTTGCAGGGTGGCCTCATGGGAATAACGTGCGGCTCTTTTTGTTTCCCTCTTTTACTTATAACGTCTTCTTAGAGTGGTCTCATAGAAAATTGAGACACCGAGATTGTAACTCTAGTTATAGGCTCTGTTGTAGGGTGCTAGAGACCAATTCGGCTGGAACTGCTTCTCAGTTTGCAATACCTTAGACGTGTCAGAATGCGATGAAACTTGACGGGTAACGTTTTAGAGACCTCATGAAGATCTTAGCCAGTTTTGGGGCTATTTTGAGACTGTCAGGATTTCCACTGTTTGGTAGGCTTTATTGAGCAGGGGCCCCATGATGATGAAAAAAATATTCCAACAACATGCCCCACCAATTATGTCTTCAAAAGAATCGAGAAGTGCAATCATTTGAGAAGTTTGAGGGATCTTGTCGAAGTCCTCACCCTCAAGGGACTATTTGTGATTCTGAAGCGTGAGGCCTTTGTAGGGACCTCCTTGGACAGAATCAGACTTGAGGGATCTTGTCGAAGTCCTCACCCTCGAGGGATTTTTGTGATTCTGAAGCGTGAGGTCTTTTTAGGGACCTTCTCAGATAGAATTAGGCCTACGTGAAGGTCAAGCTTTAAGAACCTTTTGGTCGGCATTGTTCGCTGCTACACTAGGTTTGCTTTTGATGCTCAGGGTATCTTTGTAGGTCCCGTCTAGTGGGGTCCAGTCTGTGGCTTCTGAACTATCTCGAAAGTCTGGTCTCATGTAGCCTAGGGGATTTGGTGAGGAATACCCTGAAAGTCTGGTGTCATGTAGCATGTGGTAGGTTGAACCCTGACTTTGTCAGTTTCTTGCCTTCGTGATGATCTTTAGCATTTTAGAGGGATTTTTTTGTCATCGACCTCACCCTCGAGGACTCTTGTTGTAATTGGGAGATCTTACACGGCTCTCACTCCCTGGCGAGCCATGTTATTGATGTTTGAAGTGCGGGAGATCTTATGTGGATCTCACTCCCCGGCAAGGCATTTTGTGTTGGTTGATATTTGACATTTGAGGATTTTAGGTAGACCTCATTAGAATTGTGATTGTTTTAGAAATTGAGTGTCGATTGAGGCAGCGGTCATGCGTCAACCTGTGTTGTCGGTCAAAGCGCCCTAGTGCGGGTTTTCACTTGGACAAGCGAAGTGGCACAGTAAAGACAATTTTCACCAACTTCTGTTATTTCTAGGCTCTTTTACCCATGACCTTGCAATCATGTTCACCCTTTTCATCCATTTGTGCTCATGATGCCCTTGTGTAGTTTTCACCACGCCTGGATTTTATTTTCCACGGAACTCTCTTACTCATGGTTTTCTGACCATGCCCATCCATCATTTTTATTCATGGCGTTCTCTTGTCATGGTGTAAACCATGCCCATTTTTTGTGAAGGCATATTTTTAGAGTCCTGCCTTCAAGACCTGTGCGAAGCCTTTTAACGTCACGCGGCCAAGACTTGCACTATAGTTTAGGGTCATACAACTGGACCGTGATTGTGCAGTTTAAAGTCATGTAGTTAAGGCTAGAGCTGTGTAGGTTAAGGTCATGTAGCGCGGACCATGACTATGCAGTTTAAGGTCATGCAATGTGGACCATTATGTGGGTCGCCATGTGGACGAAGCTCCATGGGGGATAGGTCTTTGAATTACAATCTGATTCCTTGTGGATAAAATAATTAAGGCTACTCACAAGCTAAGGGTGGCAATACGAAGAGTGGCAAGTGGAAGCGAATCTTCACTGGGGATTAGTAGGGCCAGTGTGACTCCACGAGGATAATGATGGAGCTTCATGTAACTCCAATAGGGTGACAGTCTGGACTACAATCGTAACCCCGTTAGAGGTTGAGAAGATAAGCATGGACCTAAATCCTGGGGATAGTGTGTGGCAATAGGGTTTGACTCTCACTAGGATGTTAGTGCGAAACAAACTCATTGGGGATTAAAATGTTAGGTACGACCTTTTTCATACATCTAACTCCACCTGAGATGTTGATGAAATACGCCTTAGCGAAAAGGTGATCTATCTCTTGGTTAAAGTTTTGTGTATGGGCCATTTGTCACGCTGTGCATTACAGTTTAGGGTCTTTAAGCTCGGACCATTGCTATGCAATTTTAGAGTCGTGCAGCTAGGACCATGCAGTGTAAGGTCGTGCAACTAGACCTCTGCTATAGTTTAGGGTCATATATGGTGGTAAGACTTTTAATGTCATGCGGCTAGAACGTGCACTATGATTAAGGGTCACATAGCTGGACCATGGTCGTGCAATTTAGGGCCTTGCGACAAGGACTAAGCAATTTAGGGTTGTGCAATTAGACCCTCGTTATAGTTCAAGGTCATATAGTTTGGACCCCGATCGTGCAGTTTTGAGTCGTGCAATGAGGATTAAGCAGTTTAAGGTCAAGCAACTTGACCTCCACTACAGTTTAAGGTCATATAGTTTGGACCATAGCAGTGCAGTTTAAGGTCATGCATATCGACCGTGGCATGGTGAAGGAATACGACTCCATGGGAAACAGAGCCATCACCGGAGACTGGACTCCCTGAGGAATGAGACTGTGGCATAAAGAATGAACCTCTTGAGGCAGTAGGACAATGGTCCAGATGGGAGTCCCATGGCATGCGAATGGCACTAAGCATTGGATGGCGCACGTGGCATTATGCCTAAATGATGCACACACGGCGTTAGGTACTTGTAGAAGGGCGCGATGTTAAATCTTTGACGAAGGGCGCACGGTCATAACCTATGGGCAAAGGCACGCGACGATGGCTTTTGACGGAGGCACGCGGCGATGGCCTTTGGGTGAAGCACGCGACAATTGCCTTTTCGGGTCTCTGGTTTTGACCCACCTCGACCTAGTTTTATTGCCGTCAAGAACTGGGGACTGGAGTGTCATTATGTGTCTGTCGAGGGCAGTTTGCGGCACTACTGGGTATAAAAAAGGGGAAAACCCCTCTTTACTGTTTTACTGAAGGGGTAAAATAGTGGAAGAGTTTTTAGAGAGAGAGAGCCAGAGCAAAGGGTTTCTGTCGAGAGATTTTTCGGCTATAACTTCCCTGTCAAAATCTGCAGTAGAGAGGGAGCACTTTCTAGCGAGCTTTAATGGGTTGTGGGCCATCGCGAGGTGCTTGCAAACATCTTTAAAGAGTGCTGAGGCTCTCCGAGCAAGGAATAGGGTTTCTCGAGGCCTTAGCCAGGTTCGCAGAGGTGCCCTAGTGAAGTTTGAGTGTTCCTTTGGTAGTTCTGCGATTAAAGGGCAGTTTGTAGAGAGTTCAGAGGGCTTTGTCAGTCCTCTAGTTATTAGAGGAGAAGGAGGAAGAACAGTGGGCTCACCCGAAACTCAGTAGAATTCTGGTGAGCTTGTGGCAAATTGCCGTAGTGCAGAAGCAGGGAGAAGGGAAACTCACGGGGTCACATGGAAGATTTCTGAGGATTCCGGTGGTTTTCCACCAATTCTTGTAATGAGTGGAAGGCGGTTTTTGGTGAGCAAGAGAAAGTTCCCAGAGAAGAGGGGAAACGCTGGTGGGAACGCAAAGGGTTGCGGGACGGTAACGGTCTAGCGACGAAGGGTCGTGGACTGTGAACAATCGCCCTCTGCACGCGTGGTGACAGGCCACACCACAAGTGTCAGGCGGCTAGTTCGTATTGCAAGGAACACATGTGTGGTGCATGCTTGTCAGCTGGAGCACTAGCATTAACGCATTTTGATCGCGAGACGGTGATATCATCTCAGTGGGCAGGCAATGATAATCTGGCTTTCTAATTTTTTTTTGCGCGTAGCCATCTGTCGGTTATAAGCCTCTCAATCGAATATCTTCTTCGCAGTCGGCCAAGGCTTCAAAAGTTCCCAGAATGTAGGTCTCTTCAAAACGGGGACCTTATCATTATTGAGGACAAAGAGCCTCCCATTACTGATAAAGGACCACATCCTTCATCTCAACCTATTATTTCTGGGGGCAAAGATGTAGCGCCTTTTTGTGGCCTTATAGTAATGGGCAACACGGTGATTTCTCGTACTACTTTGAGAGGGGGACTTATGTTTCTTGTTCGAAAGGAACCTGTCATAGGTGCAGCTTTTGTAAGCACCTCTTTCTCAGAGCAAGTTGTTCATCCTCTCATTTGGCGCACTCGTGGTGGCTTTATCATATCACAAGCCAAGATGCCTTTCCCTGTACAGGTTACTAGGTTCAATCATTGTAATGTCTCCAAGGACAATGAGCATGACGTTCTCAGAGCCGCTTATCAACTTTTCAATCAAGCTTCTTTCTTTGAGTTGATCGCATTCTTGCTTTTGATGAAGAGGATGATGGACAACCTAATAGACTTTGACATCCCTTCTGCAGACTTGTTCAAAGAGAAGGTGACTAAAGTGACTCAACAAGCTAGGGCAGTTCTGGATTTAGAAGAATCAACTTTCATTCAAAAGCATCATTCTATTAGATCTTTACTTAGACTCGTCCCTGGGCCTTTGACTGTTGCTCATGCTGCGATGGCGCACCTGGGTAACCTTAAAACCAACTTTCTCATGCGACAATTCGTTCACTTGGACTTCAAGAGCTTGCCTTCGATATCTAATGAAATCACATGTTTTGAAAACGAAGATGATATGGCGATTCTTGAGTGGACCATCTATGATTTGGGAGACTTGCTTGCTACGACCCTTGAGGTAGGAAAAGACCCATTTTCTCCTCAGTTGGTACGTGGAGAATACCCTCCTTTGGTTAGAAAGTTTTCCTTTCTTTAGGCGGTAGCTATGAAGGATGGAATCAAGTGGACACAACAGGACCATTATAGGCTTAGTCTTGAGAATTGAGTGAACACCTTCATTAATAATTCCTTGTATACAAATTGCCAGTATTAGTAGTAAAATGCACCCTTTTGCCTTTTACTGACATTTGTAAAAATCTTTTGTTGATGAATGAAGCAACTCTTTTCTCTCTCTATGCAATGCATGTCCCTTATTTTCTTTTCTATTTCATAGTTTGAGACGAAAAAGAATAGCCCACTCCTTCCTTCGTCTTGTGATAGCCTGCTGTGGCTTCAATGACCTAAAATGGCGGAGCAGTTGCTACTTCACCCCTGAGTGTTTGATTGGACAGGGGCTCATAATTCATGGTTCTCATGATTTGGTGAGCTTGTTCACTATAAGTACTCCAGTTTGGGGGAGCTTTAGCTTTGATTCAAGGTACATTGGTTTTGAGCTCATCATAGGTCTTAGTCTTAGGGACAAACCCCTTTAAGCACTTTGAAGTGATGTGCATGACCTCCAATTGACTCTGGAGGTTACGAATCTTGCTTCTTAGCTTTGCCATGGGATCTTGTTCCTAAGAGCTAGAGGGATGACTCTTGTCTACCTGTACTTCTTTGATAACCCCTGAGAAGTGTATGACTTTCTTTTGGCTACTGATGATCCCCTTGTTCAAGGAGGATGAGACTTGGAGCACCTTCCTTGGTGGTTGATATGCTAGTTCTGCTTCTAGAAGAGCGATGGGGACATGTAGGACCTTTTACTGGTCCGATGTATAGGTGACCCTCAGTGCCGGAAGGTCTACCTCTAGGGCTTCCTCAAGCTCAGGAGTTGCTTCTAGCTTGTCATTTTGCTCTGGCAAATTGGAAGTAGAGGGAGAAGGTTCGTCTTTGGGAGAGGATACCATGACCTCGGAGAGGTGGCAAGGTATACTCGGGTAGATCGGAGTCAAAGAGAGGATCTTGCCCTGTCATTCCTCCTCTTTGAACATGTCTGTGATCATTCGCCATAGATCTTCAACGTCATCATGGGACGAGGGTCCCGTCTCTCTCACAAGCTTCCAATCATCATCCTTTGACTTTTCTGGCTCCAGAAGGTCTATGAAATAATACTTGGTGTCGGTATTGTGAGTCTCAGCTATAGGGAACGTTCTTTTGTCAGCATAGACCGTGTGCTGTCTCCCATCTCGGCTGTATTTGAAGTATTGGTGGAGCGTGGAAGGAACCACCCCTTGATCGTGAATCCAAGGACGATCAAGCAGGATGTTGTAAAAGGGATCGATGTCAATTACGTGGAACTGAGCATACTCATTGAGGTCACCAATCTTGAGACGAAGGCGCACTGTGTCAGCTGGCTTCGCTCCTAATTGCTTGAAAACTTGCATGGTGATGTGGGTAGGAGTGAGGTCGTCAGACCCTAATCCCAATCGGGTGAGGATCCTTCTTCGGATCAGGTTGATTGTTGACTCTCCATCCAGCATGATCCGGTTGATAGGGCAGGCGTGGAGTTCACCAATCACAAAGAGGGGGCGATTATGGAATTTACCGCCAACTGAAGGTCCTCTTCAGAAAAAGAGATTGCCAAGCACTCTCTAAGGATAATTGAGTTAACCTCAATGGGCTCCACTTCGGTCTCGTATACCTCTGGGTTAGAAAGAGCTTACACCAGAGCCATACGATAATCTCTAGACAGCAGGAGGGCATCATAGATACTTAGAAGAGCCGGAAGCTTTCTCAAGTGCCCAATTATGTCATATTTTACTTTATCCTCATTAATCTTCTGTGTTCCTGATCCAGTCACTAGTGTAGGGGGTAGGGTAGGCATAATAACAGGCTTTGGTTGGGTTTTGGTTTGTGGCACTGGCTGACTTTGTTGCTCGGCCTGTGTAGTCTGGGTTGATGGGGAAGTAATAAGGGCTTGTATTAAGGATGTAGAGGTTTGGGGTTGAGGTTTAGGGGAACGCGAAGGATCAGGAAACTTGAGGGCCTTGAGCTTTTGAGGTGTGGGCTACAGCTTCTTTCCCGATCTTAGACCCATTTTCCCCGTACTAGCTGGTACTTTCAATATCTGCACCATGTGGGAGGCCTCTTTGGAACAGGAGCCTGAAGATGACTCGGTTTTGGCTCAGGTTGACAGGGCATCAGCGCCTATCGAGAATCCCGCCGACTGGGTCAACATTTCTCTGAGGCGCTCTTGCTGTGGTTGGGTGAGGCTGGTGCCTCCGAACTCTCTGTTTAGAGTGTCGAAGTCTGGGCACCATCGAGCTGCACCTGTGGAGAAAGTAGAGGAGGAGAGAGCAGAAGAAGAGTTAGAACGTTTCCGGCAGCTTTTTACGTCGTCACAGGAATTGGACATTTGCAAGGTTTATTTTAGGTCTTACCCCTGCTTGAACCGTTGTGGGGTGCTTTTAGGATCATCACCCATATTGGAGGAATCTTGAGCTGCTGGTGGCTCAGGGATGTCCGCCTGATTGGACGAGAGGACAAGACGAGCTGCG